>NC_134851.1:58889609-59206697 GCF_965363235.1 Mytilus galloprovincialis | reverse complement strand
CTTCATTCGGAACGCTTAGAGCCAATGATGTATCAGTAAAAACAGCGATTAAGCGAAAAATAAATCCGGGTCTCAAACCAAAACCGAGGTAAACCTGGTGTTATCGGTAGCAAAACTTCACACTTATATGGCAATGTTACAAATATATTTAAAATGACATCATTACGTGACAGCAATATAGTACAAATAAACGCTAAAACACTAAAAACAGAGAACCGAATCAGTTAAAGAGCTATATATGACCAAAAAGGACATAAAAGCATATTGCCAAATCCATAATCCATTTAAGGTCATATTTACTTGACGGAGTTGAAACTCTTGTTTCTTTTAATTTTGAAAATTCTATAAATAAAAGGTTTGTTATACATCAAGTCAGTACCGAAGTACTACCTACTGAGATGATGATACCCTAGGGATTTGTAGTCAACGAGCAGAGGTATCGACCCAGTGCTGTCATAATTATATGAGATCAATACGTTATAAATTGCATGCGTCCAAAGCGTTTTTCTGGATTTCCCTCCTTCATAAACGTCAAAAGTCGAATATTTGAGAGCCGAAACAGTTAAAGAGCAATATTATCATCGTACATTTAAAATCATTTTATTGGATATACTATGAAGGGTAATTGATTCGTGACCGATTTGACTCTTAATGAGCTATACGACTCTGAGTATGTATGCTATGGAAAATGTAAAATATTGTGCTATGACGTCTTGTACCTCTTTTTTATTTTGTTTTTTTTTGGTAGTTTTGTCATCCTCGCGATAACTTTTCCACGGAATCCAAACTCAGCATTCTAGAAGTAAAGTATGAATATTTTCAACGTTTGTAGTATTCACTGCCGAACCTCATTAACAGTTGTTAACACATAAAGTTGCAGTTTCTTTTGATAAAACTAATGCAACGCTGTAGTTCGAATTCTAATCATCTTAAGAGAAGTTGAGTAGTTTTCTGTTATATTCGTGTGTTATGGTAAAGATAAGTAATCACCTCCTTCATTTATTAGATTTTAGTTTGGTTCAACGAAATTTATACGATATATTTGGTTTACAGTTTGATTCAGAAGAAACATAGCTAGATAATACAATTAATTATCTAATTACTACCACAATTTGATATCAATAAGTATTGATTTTTTCATTGTTATAAATAAATGAAAAGTCAGTATCACAAATCTATTCTTCAATCAATCCTAATTCTATCTTTTTTTGGGAAATATTTTCAAATTCAAATGTGACGTAACTTTGTGTGTGTTTTAGAATTATAAATGTGACGTCATTTTGTGCGTTAAGGCTTTGGCTAACTCGGCTGTGTATTGTTATGTGTTGGATAAGTTGTTTTATGTAATGTATCCGTTTTTATTCTGTTATTAGTCCCCACTTCGGTTTTATCATGTATATCTATTATAAAGTCATTTTGTAAAATTTACTGTTTGCAAAATTATAAATTATTCTAAATAATAAGGATGTTCTTGTCCCAGGCAAATAACCCTGGCAGTGTAAGGCGCAACTTTTTGAAACTTTGTGTCATCAGTGCTCTTTAGCTTTGAACTTGTTTTGACTTTCAATTTTTTTTCATTTGAGCGTCACTGGTTAGTTTTGTGTGGACGAGACGCACGTCTGGCGTAATAAATGTTAAGCCTAGTACCTTTTGTTACCAATTATTCATGTGTTTCTTTGTCTTATATGTCCCATTGATTTGTATTGTAGTCCTGTCATGTAATGTTGTCATTTTCATTTTTTATTTAACATCGCTATGAAAGTGGGAGGTTTGGCATGCCACAAAACCAGGTTCAACCCACCATTTTTTTCTTAAAATGTCCTGTACCAAGTCAAGAAAATAGCCATTGTAATATTATTGTTCGTTTCTGTGTGTGTAACATTTTAATGTTGTGTTTCTGTTGTGTGCTTGTTCTCCTCTTATATTTGATGCGTTTCCCTCAGTTTTAGTTTGTAACCCGGATTTTTTTTTATCTCTATCGATTTATCAGTTTCGTACAGCGGTATACTACTGTTGCCTTTATTTATCCATGTAGTTAAAAGCAGGTTGCAAAGTAAAAGTAGAGTGTTGATAGTGGAATGGAACAATCAATCAACTAATCAATCAATCAATATAAACAGTAAAAGAGTAATTGACCGATTTATTTTCGGTTGAGTTGTTACGTGCATTAAAACGTTAAAAGTAGCGGTTGTAAAGAAAGTCATGCGATAAAAAAGAAAAGATTGGTGAAAACAAAAATAAAGACATGTGTGGGATTTTGTTACAATATTTTACGTAAACATTTGCCAAACCCTATTATAGATAGATTTTTTTTTGTCTAGCTGTAATTGTAAAATAATAAAATCAAGTGGAACATCGCATCCTTGGTTTTATGGTATATCTGTTCATAAAATTGAGAAGTGAAATAGGGAATGTGTCATAAGACAACAACCCGACCAATACGCAGAAAACAGCAGAATGCCATGCATGTTTAAATCAGTTTAAATTCAACTTACAAAATACATTATACAATCAAAGTTAAATATGGTTTGTATCGTTACGAACACTGATTTCGTTTTGAAAGCCAAAACATGTAAAACACAAATAAATAAAATTCTGAACGTACTTTTTTTGCATCACACACGTACTAGTCAAAGTAATTTTTAATCATGTTAATGGAAATATTTATTTTGATATAAACTACTCTTCAGTGGTTGACATATTTGTTTGGCACTAGCGTCATATTGAAAACGACATTTCCGTAAAAGATAATGGTCTCTCGTTAAATGACTCAAATTTAGTGAAAATTAAAGTAGAGATTTGATGAGGAAGAAAAGTTTCAATTACAAGAAACACAAATGCAGTCTTCTTATAACAATCACTGATATACAAAAGATTCATTAGTATGCCTCTTTCAAAACAAGTGCATTGATTTATATAAAGAAATAGTTCCGTATTTAGACAAGATAATTTTCAAATCAATAAAGTTATACTATAATATAAATTAAAAAAAAAATAATTATGATATTGAACGGCTTTTGACAAGGAGCAATGTTAGAAAGTGGTTTTAGCTGGGACATACTATGTTGATATAGTATAATATTCCCAGATCATAGATATGTAAATATGTGAATATCGGACATCTCAATTTTTTTTATTAAATTGTTTTTTTTAACTTATCTTAAAATTATTTCAAATTGATACGGGATCAATTCGGAAGGGTCACTTATAAAGGCACTTTACAGTTCAATGTGTGAATCTATTTGGTATGTTCGGTGAAAAATGTATAGTTGTTTTTTTTTACTTATTTTACATGTCTTATTAAATATATATTATATAGCTTCCTCCCAAATTGATAATAGGTATGTCAGAATTATTGATAGATTTCGTGTCAGAGCGACAAATTCAGTTAGGTATTCAAAGGACGTATATTAGGCCGTCCTTGGGTATTCCAGTGACATTACACATTTAAAAAATACAGGTGCATGCATGGCCTCTTTATTCGGGTACCCGGTATGCACAGGTTACATTTATTGAACCACATGTTTGTGTCTGATAATAAGTTTAAACAATTATAAACATTCTCTTTAAAACAAGTTGAGAAATGAATACTGTTTTGTCATGATTCTGGACCCTTTTTGACAAAAAAAAAGAATTCTTCACGCAAAAACAAGCTTTGACAAAAATAGAGATATAAAGTTATTCAGCACTTATAGTCACTATCAATATTAATTTATTGAAGATAAGAGAATCCCTTCTATGTCTAATGTTCCTATCTTCACAAGGATTAGGTCGACATGGGGATTAATCATTGTAAAATTAAGGATCGTATTAAGAGTGGCATAATGAAAAAAAATAACAAAATAGAGAACACTATAGAGAATGACCGACGAAAAAGGGAAATTATTATTGTAAAGGAGCGGAGATAAAAAAAGACATATGAAAACAAATGTTTGCTTGACAAAGTTATTGCTCGCTTCGATATTTTAAGTTATACAAAAATCAGACACCGTGGTCTTATTTGGTATTCACGTGCACTAACTTGATGTGTTAAGTTTCTGCATAGCATGGTTAACAATAATTATGTATTCCATTTGTTATATCGTACTGTCACTGTCTGTGTGTTTAATTTATTTAGTTTGTTAATGATTGTGTAAACTGTATAAAAACTCATACCCGTCTAATTATTGCCTATAGGCGTTTGATCGTTGTTACATGTAAGATAAACATATATGTATATAGTATATAGAACCTTTTATACATCTTAAAGTAAAAGATGTGAGTCTGAGTCAAACGACATAAGGACCCTGTAATACTAGCACCAGTATATCATGTAAAAATTCAACTCAATATGGTTGTTTTGGAATACAGATTGACAACTCATGGTCCGACAATCATGTAACATTTGCCACATGACGCTTATATTTCTTTCTACCATCATGACCATCATCATTTTATTCATTAAATACTGATGTAAACATCGATGGTTAACACCAAAAGAAAATGGGAGTAATATACCTTCAGAGCTTCTCTGTTGCACATGAGTACGCTTGAATTCACACCTGTGTACGTCTGAGGCTAATTTGCCGTAAGATAAAGTTCAAACCAATTCTCCTCAAACCGAGAAATAAACAATGACTTTACAAAATAATATACACACTCTATTCACACATATTTTCCATTGAAATGGGGGTGACATGAATGACAAAATAAAACCTTTATTATCCGAATAACTCTTGAAATGACCGAATAACACTTGAAATTTTAATATTAGCACATATTGGTGACTTTTAAAAATTATTAAATAATATTATATTATAAGATTATTTGATAACTTAAAAATGATTTACAGCAAGCAGATAATTTCATAATGATCGTTTTAAATATAGTGTCAATATGTGTGTAAATCCAACATGACTACCATGCCACATGGTATATATGCGTTATCCTTGGTCGCAATGTTGGATGTAAATCTTATATTTATAACGATCTTCATGAACTTAGCTGCTTTTTAAGTTATAAACATCTTTATAATATACTATAATTTATCCGAATTACACTTATTATAACAGTGTAATTCGGTCATTCGAGGTACCGTTGAAATTGTTCACAAAGTTATAACGGTAAATAAAACGTAAAATATTTTCAGTTCAAATCAGTCAAAATGTGCAAAATTTCCCGTTTGAATGGTTTTACACTAGTAATTTTGGAGCCCTTTATAGCTTGTTGTTCGGTGTGAGCCAAGGCTCCGTGTTGAAGGCCGTACTTTATATTAACCTATAATGGTTTACTTTTTAAATTGTTATTTGGATGGAGAGTTGTCTCATTGGCACTCACACCACATCTTCCTATATCTATTTACTGCAGGGTTTGTTACTCGTGCTGTGTGGATGCAGTAGAATGTGTCCCCGTGCTTGTAGTGTATGCCCTTATATATTTCAGTTATTGGTTGTTTGCCTGTGAGAGAGCTTTAACATGTTTATATCTTTATTGTTTACGATGTTGGGATGTATTGATACTCATCCACTCCTGCTATTTTTTATTATTGTCCCCTGCTATGGTTTTTATTAGATTTCTTACAACCACTGTTTTTGCCCTGTGTTTGTTATACATGTCAGTTTTGTTATATTTAAGTCCATGCGTCGGGCCTTTTATTACAGTTTTGTAAGAGTTCTTTACTACACTCCTAATTACTCCCTATTCCATAACTGTGATCCTCATTCAATGTTACAACCTCCGGTCTTTTGTATTGATCCTATACCCCTATTAAATAATCATGATTTTACGGAATGGAAAAAATATTATCAACAACACAACTTCTAGGTTATCTACGTGCATAAATAAACGTATTGGTAATGCCACTACAGCCAGATTATTTAACAAAAATGCACGTGGATATCCACAAATTTTCCCGTGCAATGCCAAAAAATGACTAACCAGTTTTATATTAACTTCTCAAATTACTATAAGGTCAACAGTGAACGGGAGCACCTTTCCCCTCTCCGTTTCCTGTGATATTACCTGAAAAACTCAAAACCTAATATATGTGGTAACTTGAACCCAACCTAAGTGTGGTATTCAATATGTGGGACAGACGGGACGAGAGTATTTCAGAAGAAATCAAGAACATCTGTACCATTTTCGTAGACCCAAAATATTCAAAAGTTTAGTATATCAGCATTTAGATAAGCATAATCATAATCTGAAATATATAAAACTCCAACCGCTCCAAACCGTTCAAAAACAACCAGGATAAAAAGACTTCAAACAGCTTATCCTCTCGGTCTAAATGATAAAATATTAAGTCAGGGGAACATATCTAAAACTCATATCGATGTCATTACTATTGTTGATAAACGACTTAGAAATAATAGGTCTCATGGTAAACACAAGAACCGCAATCAACGTATTAAACATCGTATAAATTATACACTTGCTGATCTGTTATCTATAATAAAGAATAATGGCAGACATCAAGTATTATGCAAACAGGGTCAGATACCTATAAGTATATTATATGCTATTTTTCTGGAGTGCGATAAAATTTCTTTTTTTAGCCCATTTTATGAATACACCCGTATTATTACAGCCTTTTGTCATCACAGGCTTTTTCCTATTATTGATAAACCTGAAAATCATAAAGGACATTTTCTCAAATTAAAATATATAAATAGAGGTATTGATTTTATTGATTTGTCTAGCATATTCAATGACGCTTCTGTCTATAGCTTAATACCGCCATATTTTGATAATATAGAACAACATTATTTCGTATTCTTATAAAAAACCGAGCAGAAATTTGATTTTCAATTATACGTCAATTACAACAGACGTCAATATAGAAAATAATGTTCCCTCCACTTGAGATTGCGAAACATCTAGTTTTAAATATGTTCCCTATAGTCATGTTATCACAGGAGACCTCAACATAGTCGATAACCGTGAAGTCATAACTTTTCTAAAGAAAGGACCGAAATACCGTCCTCCATCTACAATAGATTGGAAACAGTGTCGTCAGATTAAAGACGCTCTGTCTGCCTTTTGTAAAAATTGGTGCAAACGTGAAAAATCCGATAAAAAATCTTTAGACAGTTATTTGAATAAAATTATGAATACTGTTGATATTCGAATATCTCATTTAGAAAACAATTCTGAAATTAATAATAGGAACCATGATATACCCATTTCTAGAATAAAAAACAAACTCAAGGTACTCGCAGAGCGGTTTGTGTTCGTACCGGCAGACAAGGCAGCAAATAATGTAGTGGTGGTGTGACGCATATACTACACGGAAGTTCTTCAAAACGAAATTATCAATTCTTCTACATTCAGGTCAGTGCGCACCACAGAGAGTCAAATCATTAACAAGCATACCACTGCCACTGCCACTGCTTAGCTTAAAGCATCTTCCGAACATTTGAAAGTCCCTACCATGTACTGGTTACCGATTTTACACAAAAAAAACATTTAAATTCCGTTTCATCTCCGCTTCGAGTAAGTGTTCTACTACTAATCTATCAGTGCTTCTATCCACCTCCCTTACTACTATCAAAGAACTGGTTATTAACTTTTGAAAATAATGGTATTAATTATTTTGGGAGTGTTAAAAATTCTTTAGAGGTTTTAGATAAAATACATGCTTTCAATGGTCCTTACAAATCTGTTGACAGTTATGATTTTTCTACTCTGTACACTACACTTCCACACAATCTTATAAAGAAAAAGTTTTTGTATTTGATAAAATGGTCTTTCGAAAAATCTCATTGTAATTGTATTTGCTGTAACTCGTTTTAGGCCTTTTTCTGTAACGAAAAAGGAAAGTATGCTAGATACACTTACTGGAAATGTGAGGATATGATTGAAGCTTTAAACTTTCTGATTGATAACATTTATGTACGTTTCGGCGATAAAGTGTATCGTCAGGTAGCAGGTATTCCTATTGGCACCAATTGTGCCCCTTTAATAGCAGATTTATTTCTTTATTGCTATGAATCTCAGTTTATGACCAAACTCAGTAAAGACCCATCATTGTTACATGTGGTTGATACATTCAAAAATACCTATCATTATCTGGATGATATTTTTTCGTTGAATAATCCAGAGTTCTCCAAATATAATTCAGCAATTTACCCAAACGAACTTACTTTAACTAAATCTAACATAAACAGCAGCAGTTGTCCTTTTCTGGATTTAGACATTTCAATTTCAAACGGGAAACTTCACACTAAAATTTACGACAAAAGAGACGATTTTTCATTTCCTATTGTTAATTTTCCTTTTTTAGACGGCGATGTGCCGTTGGCTCCATCATACGGTGTTTATATATCGCAACTTGTTCGGTTTGCCCGTGTGTGTTCTGATGTCATAGATTTTAACGAACGTAATCAATGCATCTCTGGTTAATTGTTGTGTCAGGAATTTCGATACCATAAATTACTTAAAACTTTTACTAAATTATTTCATAGATACAAATATTTGATAAGTAAATTTGGCTATACCTGTAGAAAGCTTATTAAAAATGGTATTTCACATCCTAAATTTTATGGTAATATTGTACTTAAAGCGAGGAAATCACTATGTGATCCTTGTAAACTCATCGAACCTTTAAACAAACTTATAAGTAAGGGTTATCGTACCAATATTGTAATTATATCTCTGAATATAGTTCACATTGGCACTAATATTGATTTTGTCATTAGCAAACTAAAACATAACTACATTTCATTATTTTTTGAGGCGAGATGTATAGAGACACAGACACGTTAACTTTTATTTCTATAGAAGTCGCTCTTCACTATACTACTACCTGTCGATACATTTATTTTTGGCATTGCACAAGTCCTGTCTTTTTTGACTATTAATGACGTTAAAATACTAAATCCCTGTGATGTGATTTAGTCGATTTTAGTCTCTGATGCATGATTTTTTACTATTAATTGGTTTTGGCTTTTAACTAGCTGTCAGTAACTGCGAGTACTCTCAAATCGTATTTTCTTGTTAATTCGACCAGTTGATACTGTTTATAATGCTTTTTTGTTATATTTTTATTTATATGGATCTTGTCTGTACACCAGCTTTGATTATTTGTAATATCTTCAATTTTTCACTTATTCTTACAACATTTGTATGAACTTCAAGATTATAAAAAAAAAACGTTTTTTTTTCTAAAGTGAACATTGATTGGTTAAATATTTCTCAGTGTGTTTTAATTTGTTTGTTAGCTTTTTGGTCATGAATGTTTGTCTCTAATATTTAATTTACTGTGCATTTGTATTCAGATATCACAGATCAAATATATTCGTCCATTGTGTAATCATACGTTTTTTGATTGAGTTAAGTTTGCCAATTGATATTTTATTGTATGTTTTTCTATGTTGTGATGTTATGCTATTGTTTCAGGAAAAAGGGAGAAGGTTTGGATCCATTAAAACGTTTAATCTCGCTGCAAATGTTTGCACCTGTCCTAAGTCAGGAATCTGATGTACAGTAGTTGTCGTTTGTTTATGTAATATATACGTGTTTCTCGTTTCTCGTTTTGTTTATATAGATTAGACCGTTGGTTTTCCCGTTTGAATGGTTTTACACTAGTAATTTTGGGGCCCTTTATAGCTTGTTGTTCGGTGTGAGCCAAAGCTCCGTGTTGAAGACCGTACTATAACCTATAATGGTTTACTTTTTAAATTGTTATTTGGATTGAGAGTTGTCTCATTGGCACTCACACCACATCTTCCTATATCTAATAGATATTTTATGAAAAAATCTCAGCAATAATTTAAAAAATTAATTCCAAAATAATTATTTTTAGATAATTTTATATAGGAATTTTATTTCAATCAATACAAAACGGTACACGCATATTGATTTGCTTTCATTATTATATTGTGGTTATTAACTCTGACCAACGGTCATTTGTGAGATTTTAATTACGTAAAATGAAGCAATTAAGACTTTCACAGATTTGATTTTTTTCCCCAGGATTCAACAAATCGGGTTAAAACGTCACAATCCACACACGTAGGTCAACCCAAAAAGTTACAAATACTTGATTTTCTCCGTCATTAGAAGGAATATAAAGCTTAAAGTTTGTGAATGTGTTGTTTGTGTTAAGATGAACATATTTAGAAGATAAGTAAAAAAACGCGGACTTTCCCTTTAATTATAGCGCCAATAGTAAGTTTTATGTACAGAAAATTTGCGTCTGGTGTTGTCCTTTCGTTTGATGTGTTTTATCCTTTGATTTGCCATTTGATTAGGGACTTTCCGTTTTGAATTATCCGCGGAGTTCAGTCGTTTTGTGATTTAACTTTATACAAACTTATTAGTCCTGTATGAGTTTTTACCTTTCATTGTCAATTAATTGGTATTTCTAGACATTGCTAACTTTTTATACATTGTGATTTGGATGGAGAGTTGTCTCAATGGCACTCATACCACAAGTTGTCGCTTATTATCGTGAATATCACGACATTTAAATAGCTATTCCATTACGGCTCACCAAATAATGCACGAGCTACTTCGGCCAGAGTGTGAATACAAAACAAGAAAACCTGTGGCCTTATTTGTCATATATACAAAACTGAAGTACATCATTACCTTTACTATGTTATGTAGAATCATCTGCATAATAATCTATAAATGCATTTTTTACTTTCAGTGGTAAATCATTGATATATTAAATAAATAACGGAGGGGCAATGATCATCATAATTTTTGTCATTCAATGGCATGAAGAATTAAGTATCGTATGTTGTCAATTTTCTTTTTTATTGTTCAAACATTACTTGTAACTTCCCAGGGTTCACAATAATTGTCGCTCCGAATTCTGATGTTATGCCGTCGTGTGCTATGAACCCAAGTTTTCAATCGTAAAATGTTTGGAAACATGGATGCTTTTTCATCTTTTTCGACACAAGCTATGCTTGTCTTTCTTCCACATAACCGTGCTTTGATTTTGAAGACGAGTTTGGTCAACCATATCATCAGTGTTGCAAAACTGACGACAATACAATACAGCACTGGACATAAATCCGCACCCTCCTATATATAAGAAATACACTGAAAATATATGAATGCCACACGGTTTCAAAAGAATACACAATCTTAAATTATATGTCTGAACAATGTTTATAATGTAGTATGAATATTTTATTTTTTCTAATTTTGGTGAATCTTGTAAAGATAGACCTATA
Organism: Mytilus galloprovincialis; assembly: GCF_965363235.1. NCBI lineage: Eukaryota > Metazoa > Mollusca > Bivalvia > Mytilida > Mytilidae > Mytilus > Mytilus galloprovincialis. The sequence goes on along the minus strand of NC_134851.1, from coordinate 59,195,529 downwards.
TTCACTTTGATCGTAATATACTATTATTTTGTTCCATGGTCGAATGAACACAATGACACTATAATCAAAAACGGACGGGCGCCAGCAAGAAATTATATACATTATGTAAAAGTGAATAAACATCCAGATGTTGGATATATTTCGATGCGTCGGCAACTTAAAAACAATATAAACAGTATAGGGCAACAAACTATACACGTTTTATACAATATTTCAAGTTCTAGATTATCAGGAGGTCTCCATTTATTGCATGATCTTATGAAATGATTAAAAGAATCGGGCATCACATGATATGCTCCATACAAGTTTGGACAAGTTGGGACATGAAACGAGGTGTATTAATTCAAATGCATGTTAATATCACAATCAACCTTAAAGGTTCTTCGAAAACAGTAAATGAGGTTTCTGCATTCTTGATTGCAGTTCACACATATCACATGTATCGGATAAAAATAACAAAAAATCGAAAAACGGATGTCAAGTAAAAATAAACGACTGAACACAAACTGTCATATTTCAAACTTGGTACATACATTTTCTAATATTTTTTTTGGGTTTAACCATGCTTTGTAACTTGCTACACCTCCAACTTGTATGATAGTTGTATGTTATTCCTTTACATAAAAAAAACAAATGTGCGATTCAAATGAACATTCCATCCACCTAAATATTACAAATATAATTTTCGACTTATGATATTACAAAAAGAAGACGGGTATCATTGTCAATGAGACAACGCTCCATCAGAGACAAAATTGCATATATGTATAAGTTGAAAAACAATAGGTCCCCATACTGTTTTCAACCATGAGCAAAACCAATACCAAATAGTCAGCTATAAAAGGCATCGAAATGACAAATGTGAAACAGTTCAAACGAGAAAACTAATTGATGTACAAAACAATGAACGAATACCAAGCACAATGAAGAAAATTTAAAGACAAACAAAGTCCACAAAACTTACATCGGAAATTAAAGTTGAGCAATCAAGAAACTATAGGTCATAAGTCGATGACACACCGACAACGCCATTCACAACAACAACAATCGACCAAACAAACATATAAATACAGTATACACGGCCATAATGACACAACACAGAAAACTAAATACTGAGCAAAACAAACCCTACCAAGACCAGGGAAGATATCAAGTGCTCCAGTATGGAAAACAGATCCGGCTTGTTACTTATGTAAGTACACACAAGTGATAAGTCTGATTTGGTAGGTATCATTTGGACATTGTGGTAACGACAATTGGAACAATCCAAAGACACAAATACCCCATAGAATTTGCATAGAAAATGAAAGTTTTAAATGAAAATGAAAATAATTATATGCTGATGTCTTTGTCATTAAGGGTAGTTCGTGATGACAATATGACACTAAAAATCTGCATACGGATAAGATTTATTAATACGTTAGCTCTGTCGATGTAAGCATTGCATATGATTTAGGCATCCACCTTTTTGACACAATTACGTTGACGCTACTCTAAATTTTCTGTTTTCACTTGTCTTACTTCATGCTTATTTTTGTTTGTCAAAGTTTCGTCTTTCATTTTTTGATTTCAGATTTTTGCTCCTGTTATATGATTATGATATTAGCTTGCAATATATTTGATTTATCTAACTTATGTGTACCCATATTGCTTTCAAGTACCTATCATAACAGTTGTGTATACTACCATAACATGCATAAGTCAAAATTGAGTCTCAAACAAACTACATCGAAAAGATATTGATCTCACTTGATTTGTTTTCGATCGTGATACCCATTCAGACATTTGTTATGTCTTCGTAGTAGCCAAATTGAAAGTCGCGAATAAACTAAATATCAAATTATCAATAGGAGTTTTTAATCTTCTAATTACCGTCATCTTAGTTCGTAAAGGCAAGACAAAATCTTGAGATATAAAGACATAATCCCAAAGTGAGCTCATATGATGTCAAGGTGACCAATTGATGTTCTTTTTATGAAACGAAAGCGTATTTCATGTTTTATTACTAAATGTCATCTTCAACTTGCAACTCACTATGGAATCTGTAGTTAACTGTGATTCAGTCAAATTAAACTTACTTTTTCAGATTTACTATATATGTTTATTTCATTTGATTCATGCGTGAAAACACACTCGCAATCGTTTTCGGTTTCACGAAGCTGGAATGGAGAACCAGTACATCGGACTGAACATCTTTCCAGCTGGTGCCAAGATGAACAATTGACTGTACATTCAATCAATCCATACGATTCAGCTAAATGCAGAAAAGACATAAACATGATAAAATACATTTAGAATTTAACAAGGCATGTATGTAATCAATGTTTGATAGGAAAATGTGTAAGGTTGTAAAGCAATGGTCAGTTAGATTTGATATTTTGATAATTAATGACAATTACCTCTGTCGTATTTAGATTGACATTTCTTTGTATCCACTTGATGATAATTAGGGCAACATTTTGTCAGTTTTCGATCGATAAATTGTCTAACATGTAACATAAATATTTCCATTTAAAATAAAAAATTGGGCAAACAATCAAACATAATACCATGCATAGTGCGTTTACTTCTCAAGACACATGTAACATGTAAAAAGGATTAGTTTCTATAAATGTTTCAACCTTACGCTCTATGTCATGGTCCAGCAAAATATTTTCTTAATTTAAAAGTAAACTTATCCATATTCAACAAAGAAGTAATTTCGATGGAATTTTGCTTTTTATGACATTTTGAGTCATAATAGAAATTATTTTCATTGTAAAAAATCTTCTAAAATCCGCAAGATGAATATTAAGCTGTACATTTAAAGTCAGTTAAATAAGTTGTATAAACATGCAAATAGGAGTAAAGTAAAACAAAACATGAACAACATGGAGTAGTTGGATCAGATACTCTAATTTAACGTATGATAAGAAGTTTTAACAGCACCATGTGTGTAATCAAAAAACATTTACATGCAAACATTGCTTAACAACTCGTAAATGCATTTCCTATAATAAACAAGCAAAAATGAGAAATTGGATAAACCTTGTTGAAATGAATATATATACATTTTACCAATTCTTTATTGCATATTGTTTATGACATTCTCTCTTTGATATGATGAACAATACGAATCAAGTTCACTCATATTGTGTTTCAATACTTTCCTATTCGGCCGTTTCGAACAATATTAATGTTATTAAGTATTTCCGTTTGACGAATAAATGTATTTTATATTGAGTAATTGTTTATAAAAAAAAAACATGAAATTCTTTGCAAGTGTATATGTACAATTTTGCCTGGTTTGTATTACTGCAATATTATAAAAAAAAACAAAGGTATTTTCGAAGATGGCGTCTTTAAATGTGACGGCCATATTGATGTGAACTTTATTTAATCTTTATTTTTATATTTAAAGAAATTGAACCTATTGTCAAATAAATGTACCTGCTAATAAAGAGTGATACTTTGAAATGTAAATTATGCGAATCTGTCGTTTTCATTACAGAGTTGTTGCAGGACTATAGCGTTTCAAAAATGGTATAACCCTATAAACAGAATAGAATGCGTCCATCAATTGTTCGAACATCGATTACAAATTTTAGATAAAATTTTCCAAAATCAAAAATATTATCAACCTCAAAACACTTACGAGCTCAACGCTTTCACAGTAAAATCATTCGTCGAATAGTACTTACTTTGTGCACATTTTTTTAAATTTTTACAGATGCAGCCGTGTAGAGGGTGACACGTCTCGTCAGATGAACAGTTGCACTGTTGTTTACACTGGACACCGTAATAACTAGGGAGACATTTTTCTTTGCAGTTATGGCTGTGATATCCATCAGGACAAGCTGTAATGAAAAGATTACAGCGTTTTAATGTTGCTTGCCGATGCAAATATTGTATATGTCAATCGGTAATAACTCAAAGAAAGTTAGTTTCATTTTTTGACAAGATTTGCCAAATATCCTACAAGAAATGTAATCATGAAATTTGTTATATTGGGATTTGTAATAATATTATTTTCAAAATAATTTCTATCTCCTTTAAATATAGCGTAACCGTTACTGATCATCGAACCAGTTTCCATACATGTACATACCTTGCTGAAATAAACCTTTGATATACATTTCAAATCTGACACGACATCTCTGTCAAAAGTGTTTATCGGCACTGAATTCCAAACTCATAAAAAACAACAACAAAAAACCTTTGTAACTAATTTCATTCATTTTTGTTCAGAGTGTGTGCATTTTAAGTACCGTGTATATCTACTTCGTGTGATTTACGCTAACAAAAAAGTTGTACTGTTAATGCAACAAAAAGCAACGGCTTAACTGTTTCACACAACACAATTGTTATAAAGCAAACCCAACAAACCTGATCAATTGTTAAAACACAATAACTTACGTTGGCATGTCCCATTGTTTTGGAAAAAGTCAGGACAGCATATCAGTTGTATCACTTTAACTTTCTCGGATTTTCTAAAATATAGACACACTGTGTTGTGAAATATCAATATCAGCAGCTACAATGAATGTTATTTTTTACAACGAGTAACGAATTACTGGGTTCATTACATTATCCGTATTATAGTTAAAGAAGACTTGTTTTTAAAGGAAACTATGTCTCAAGTGTTCTATAATTGTAAATATACTATGCATGACAGATTATTAAAGTACTATATTGTTCATTTTAAGTTTGCGATATAACGAATTCAGTTAAAACATTCCGATGCATATAACACAATGTTAAAGCTGTATAAATATATCTCTTCTGCAAACTTAACTTAACATGGAATACTTCATTATCCATTGGATTCTAATTTCTATTGACGTTGAGGATAAAGATGAACTTCAAGTTCAAAGCTTTAGCAAAACAACCAAAATCAGACATGTACGAAACAGATTTTTTTCCTAAATCCAGGATAATTGATACCCTCGAAAGAAAATTAATCCACAGGAAATTATTATAAAAAGAAACATTTAGTACATACATGTTGACTGTTACATATTCCATACACACATTATGGCCATTTAAATCTAACCCTGTTGTAGTATGCACACAAATATAGGCTAGAAAGTACTGACACAATTGCATTTCGACCATGATTCGGAAATTGTGACATAAACAAATATAAGCAGGTCTACGTGCATCGTTATAAACATCACATGAAAAAATTAAAAAACAAAGTTCCTGATTATTAATTTGTTTGATTGGTTTACAACTGGTACGGAAACATACAGGCTAAATTCGTCAAATTTGTATGCACTTCAGACAAAACTAAAATTTCACATAAATACTTTTTTTTAATATATCAAATGATTTCAAATTTGAGTAAATATGTTCAACCGGAGAAATCACATCTGCATATAAATAAATATATACATGCATATAATTTTAAAAATGCATTATCTAGAACATTGCATTAATATATAATGCCTATTTGCAAGTACATTTGCAAAATTTGTTCTTTATTTTGCAATGATAATATTTTGACAATAAAATATCACACGAGATTTCCTCTAGTTTCTTATAGATTTAACACACACGAGAGAATTAAAGATTAAACAAACAAACTTATGACTTTAACGAAATGTAACATGTCAATCAATGTATAGAAAATAAAAGAGACGTAAATGTATTTTGCAAAAAAATAGCCTTTTGCAATTCTTTAGGTCAGTCAACTTGAAATTTAGAGGAAAACTAACGGATATTCGATTACAAAATTTATTTTGTAGACAATGCTGGTAAAATATAGTCAGATATTTTAAAATGTTTGAAGATTTAGCAATGTTGAATTGTTAAACATTAAAGAAATCTGATATATTAGAATATATTATATATATAGAGAGAGCGCTGGACATGAGGCTAAGCGATTGGTGCTGTAGTGTATCAAAGGTGTGAGTTCGAATCCCGCTGAGGGACGGACAAAAATTTGTCAGTAGAAAATCTAAGTCTAACACTGTTTGGTGTAATTTTCAGACTTATATAAATATTTGCATTAACCTTGTATCTATACCACTCTTAGATCCAGTGGACATGTATATTGTATGGTTTGACACTTGTTTAGACTTGTTTGTAAAATATACTTATTTCTAGTGACTGTATTATGAAATTAATCATGATTCCATATTATATATAGAATAAGTTGAGTTAGATCGCTGACAAATAATAAATACATTGTGTATGAAAATAATGATATGAACATCTACACACGCTGAAAAAAGACGTGTCTCATGTCTATCTCTAGATTCACCTCCCGTGACAAGGTAACACTACGACTATTGAAGTTATATTTTTATATAGTAAATGTGGTCGAGTGGTCTAGATCGCTGGATATGAGGCTAAGCGATTGGTGCTGTAGTGTATCAAAGGTGTGAGTTTGAATCCCGCTGAGGGACGGACAAAAATTTGTCAGTTGAAAATCTAAGTCTAACACTGTTTGGTGTAATTTTCAGACTTATATATATATATATATATATATATATATATATATATATACCACTCGTCTAAACATCAACCCAACAAAGTTAAATCTGTAAATTTGCTTTCGCAAATTTTTGGTACTTCCCTCGCCGGGATTCGAATCCATGCTACTGTGATATCGTGACACCAAATCGCCTGCAGTGCAGCCGTCCCGCTAGACCACACGACCACCTGGGCTCTCAAAAAAAAGAGATTTCGGTGGGCATGTGTTACCTTTCCACGTCAGTTTTAATCTAGCAGCGTACTACAGTGAATGATGTATAAGGCATGAAGATGTTATTGTTACAGACCAGCTAAATTATCTAGAGTAAAGGATCCTACAAATTAATGTAAGATACAGTCACAGAAAATAATTATATTCATAAGTACGTCTGAGTCAGTGACAACCCTACAACAGATGTATCCATCGGATCGCCATCAATGATGGTGATGCATGGCTGTGTACATAATGTATATACAACTCGTCTAAACATCAACCCAACAATGTTAGATCTTTAAATTTGCTTTTGCAAATTTTTGGTTCTTCCCTCGTCGGGATTCGAACCCATGTTATTGATGTTTAGACGAGTTGTATATACATTATGTACACAGCCATGTATCACCATCATTAATGGCGATCAGATGGATACATCTGTTGTAGAGTTGTCGCTGACTCAGACGTACTTATAAATATAATTATTTTTTGTGACTGTATCTTACATTAATTTGTAGGATCCTTTACTATAGATAATTTAACTGCTCTGTAACAATAACATCTTCATGCCTTATATATAATGTACTGCAGTACGCCGCTAGATTCAAACTGACGAGGAAAGGTAACACACGGCCATCGAAACCTCTATTTTTAGAGCCCAGGTGGTCGTGTTGTCTAGTGTGACGATTTGGTGTCACGATATCAAAGTAGCATGGGTTCGAATCCCGGCGAGGGAAGAAGAAAAAATTTGCGAAAGCAAATTTACAGATCCAACATTGTTGGGTTGATGTTTAGACGAGTTGTATGTGTATATATATATATATATATACGAGTCTAAATTGAAAACAACGTTCAAACCTATGATTGCGTTGGATAAAAAAAAAACACAATTTTTATACGTGTGCATTTAAACACATTTCGTTGTAGAAGGGTCTAAAAACAGCACAAACAACATTTTCCAAAAGCCCAAAAAGGTGAAAAAGTATATTTAAACAAAACGCATTTGACAAACAGGTCTAACAACTGATGTTCTTTAACCCTGCTGACTGCCATTGGCGATTGCCAAATAAAATTGATCACAAGATGTAACAAAATGGATCTTAATATAAATTAAATACTAAACAGAAATAAAAGTTTAACTTGTGGCCACGATGTTATGCCACAAACCTACGGTGTTAATATTTTTTAAGTACACCAGATCCGGATTTCGACAATAAATGTCTCTTCAGTGATATATATTATATATATATATATATATATATATAAATATATCTATAACAAGTCAAAAAGGGTACAACATCACCCTTAAATAACTATAAAATTAACAAATATTAGATATTTCGGATAACAGATATCCTTCTTCATAAAAGCACGATGTCAAATGAATCATGTCAATATATTCAAACTGAGATACTTTTTCTAAATCTTGAATGCATACAATCTAAACGAACACCACAGACGCTGATACAATTTTAAAATTTCCAAACACGGCGCAAAGGAACCATAGATATGCCAAATGAAAATAGTTATTTTCGTTGTGAACTGGCACAACTCTAGCAGTCAGGGGCGTTACTTAAACAAGTTATTTTTTTTAATTACTTATATAAGTAATTTTTTATTTTAAAAATAATAAAATTACTTAATAGAGTAATTTTAATTTTCAATAGAAACATAGACTAAATGTAGTTTTCATGATTTTAAACAACATTTTATATCATAAAATAAAGAATTTATCAGATTTGAGAGGAATATAGAGATAAAGGGTTACTTTGAAAATAATGACAAAAATATTACTTGAATAAGTTATTTTAAACATTTTTGAAAAAAATAGCAATTACACTTATCTAAGGCACATATGTTATTGATTTAGGTTACAAATTATAAATAACTTCAGTTCTTAATTAATTCACAAGTATCTATCTATTTATATCAGTCTACCTTCAAGATTTTAGAGGAAAATGATAATTTAATAGTCCCAAGAGACCAATTTTTGACCCAGAAGCGTCGGTATGAAAGATAAGTGCGTCGGAAAGTTAATTAGTGTTTCTGAAGAATTAGTTTTTATATATCAAGGGAAAAATAACCAGATAACTGTGAAAATTATTTAAAGCTAGTAAAATCTGTATTCTTGGACACCTATAAAAATAATATTCAGAAAAATAACTTATATAAGTTATATTTAAATTAGCCTCGTTTTCAACATTACTTGTATAGGTAATTTTAATTGTTACTTGTTTAAGTAATGCCCCTGACTGTCTAGATTTCCAAAGGTTGTGACAGTTTAGATGTTATAACTGCATTTAGGGCAGTCCTCAAACAAAATAATCAAAAATGTCCTAACCGATCAAGGGTGGTATAAATTTGACAACGGTAGGGCAATCACAACATAAACTACATATTTAAGACTCCCAAACGAATAGCAGTCCAATAATGATTAAAATAATAAGTTTTATATAATAAGGTAAAATAATTAAACGTGGCTACGTACTTAAACATCCATCCCGAATCAATGGAGCCCTGTAATTTAAACTGTTATTTTTAAAAATAATTTCGAACTGTAAAGCAAGTATTAAATCCGGCGTTGTTGGAAACAGGTGATCACAGGAAAATGAGGGACTAGTTCTATGGGTTTTTTCATTTATACCCTCTGGGACAACTGTCCGTAACTTTCTTATCCAAAATCTTTCCCGAGCGACTCTGTCGACCTTCGACCAACCCTCGTTGTGGTCTATGATTGTGATTGTAAGGTTTTTGAGATCAGCTTGTGTGTGTCCAGGTGATCTCAAATGACGAATTACGGGTAGGTCGGGTTTGCAAGTGTAGTCACTTCGATGACCATTCATGCGTTTGTTGAATGGCTGCTCTGTCTCGTCAACATACTGCATGCCACATCGAGACTGAAGGAGTTATACAACATTCTGGGTTTTGTCAGTTATATTGCAATATATAGTGTACATAGACCAAGTCGAGAGGCAAGTGAATGTTTGAACATTCAGTATTTGTTGACAAGTCAGACAACGTCTGTTACCACATGACTTGCACCATCCTGCAATTGAACAGCTTTTATTTGAGGAGACTCAGCTCTAACGAATACGTCTTTCAGACTTGTTTGTCTTCGAAAATCTAAGACAGGAGGATTGGGAAATATTGGATGATTAAGGGTGTTTGGCAATAGTTTGCCAATTGGCACGGATTAAACGTGAAAGGTTATTAAAGGCTGGATTGTATGTAAGAACAAACATGACTATTTTGCGGCGCCTCTTCCGTTTGTACTGTAAGAGGTCATTGTGGCTGTTATTATTAGCGCGCGCAAACCCCTCATCTATGTCCAATTTCTTATAACCCCGTTTTGTCAAAAATCCGCGAAGTTCCTGTAACCGTTTCGTGACAGCCTCCTCAGAGGAGCAAATCTGCTTGACTCTGAGAGCTTGACTGTACGGGATACTTTTTGTAAAGTGTATGGGGTGACAGCTTTGGGGAGAAAGGTATTAATGCTTATCTGTGGGTTTGCAGTAGAGGTCTGTTGATTTGACACCGTCCTTTATAGATGTGGTTGTGTCTAAGAAAGATATCTTAGAGTCGGAAATTTCATACGTAAATTTAATTGAATGGTGGGCGTTGTTTGCATGTCGGATGAAATCATCTAGTTTTTTTTTAGATTCAATCCATTTCATGTCAACATCATCAATGAAACGGAACCAAGACAAAGGTTTGGATAAAGATGCTGCAATAATTTGTTTTTCTAATTTGCCCATGAAAATATTGGCGTAAGACGGTGCCCTTTTCGTCCCCATCGCCGTCCCGTTAATTTGAAGGCAATGATCACCATTAAAGGTGAAATTATTGCATATTATATTGTTTGTAAAAATGTCAATACTCCTATTTCATATAATTTTTCTGTTTTACTTTTTAATTTCTTTTGTTCAAAGAATGTATGTGTGTTCGTCTTTAAGGAAGCTGCGGTGTTTACATGTTAAACGATAGATTTTAACTTCTTTTTAAAGACTTTTGGGTCAAAGTTTTTTTTTCAAAATGAAAACTCGGGATTGTTGTAATGACAATGATATAAAGACATTTGGAAATATTTTAGAACGTATAAAATCCAAAGGACACTTTCAACTGCGAGTTTTTTTTTTGTTTTTTTTTTTTTTGTTTTGTTTTTTTTATTATTGTTAACAGTTATAATTAGGTCATTTTTGAATGTGTGTATGTTTTACATTATTGATAAATTGACATTTTAGTTGGATCGATTAGAATATAGTTTTGTTATCTAACTTTTGCTTCATTCTTCCTGATATTTAAAAAAAATATATGAAATCCAATATCAATTGCATCGATACTAAAATAGTGTTAAGTGTTTATATCCGAAGTTAATTGAAAACTACTATGAAGTCTATTATATTACCACAGGTCGAGATTATAAAATTGTCACATGTTTGTGTGACTATACCTTGTCAGGAAGTATTGCTTTTGGGTGCTCAATGCTCTTCAACTTCGTACTTTGTTTTACCTGTTTAACTTTTTTGATTCGAGCGTCCCTTATGCGTCTTTTGTTGACGAAACTCGCGTTTGGCGTACACATTTTAATATATGATGAATTTTAACACTCATGGAGTTTTAATTCACCAGTCTAGTAGTCAGCACTTCTGTGCTGACATGAATTATCATTGATATGGTCATATTTATAAATTTACTCTTTACAAAACTTTTGAATATTGGAAATACTTAGGCTTTTCTACCTCAGGAATAGAATACCTTAGCTGTATTTGGCAAAACTTTTAGGAATTTTGGTCCTTAATGCTCTTCAACTTCGTATTTTATTTGGCCTTTTTAACTTTTCGAGCGTTACTGATGAATCTTTTGTAGAAAAAAACGCGCGTCTGGCGTAAATAGAAAAGTTAATCCTTGTATATTCGATGCGTTTATTTATTCAAAGTTAACCCTGCATATTTCTATTTGTATCGTGTAGGGAATGTTAGTGTAGATAAGAGATGACAAATTAATTGACACATTTAAGATTGTGTTGATGTCCAACGGTCTGAAAGTTATAGATACTGAGGTTATAACTTAATCAGGTAAGGTTGACCTATAGTTGACCTATAGTTGATTTGTCTAATCTTTGAGGTTCCTGTTTGTTATATCATATTCTAATGACATTTTTTACATATATAAAAACTTGTAATATAGCTCAGTCAATTTAGTTCTAAAATCACTCAACCTGCAACTTATTGCAACGCAAGGTTTTTGAAGTGCAAATTAGAATATAGGCTTGTACTAACAACATATTAAAAATGTACATTTAATATAATTTGAGGAAAGGGTAATTTTGAGTGAAATATGTGGATTTAAGAGAATTACAGAAAACTGGAAAAGAAGAAAAAATATTATTTACGGTTACATTTTTAGACATGTTTTATGAGATAATTCTCCTTGTGTTGCTCATACATTACTATTCCGTATGTTTCATCATTTTACACTACAGTGATGATTAGTCATCGTCAATTTCATTTTCTGAAATTCACACGCTACTTGTTGCTTCCCATGGTTCACAATATTGGTTTTTGTCTATTGCGTTTTCTTGTTGTTGCAGGTTAAAGGCCACTTTCAATGGGAAGTTTTGTCGAATTTTTACAGGTGATCGGCACTTTACTGGTTCGTTTTGGAGACGATTACACCATTTACACCTTTGTATTGGCTTTTTTGGACAAAGGTGTCGTTTCATATTGAAGATGCAGATCACCAACCACATTGTCAAAATAGCACAAACGCCAAGACCGAGAAAGATTGACATGAAAAATTCGGCCTTATAAATCCAAAATCTGTTTTTGAAGTTCAAGAATCAATACTGACTATCTGAAAAAAAGTTAGTGCCACTTTTTTACTATTCCTTGTTGAAATAAAGAAATAACTCATCTAGTAATTCCTTCATGCCTTAAATATTCGATTGTATTTCATAGTTAGACAAATAATAAGGATTAACAACAAGATAATGTATTAATAAAAAGGAAACCGTAATATCAATACTTCCCCTTTTTTCTATGGGAAACATATTGATGTAATATTGTTTTTTTTAATACATGTGTTGTACTCATACTATCTGCATTCAATATAATTTATACATAGAGTGTACAATTTGAAAATGAACACTAGTTTAGCGCTGAACCCCGATTTGTGTTCGTTTCTTTGTCACCCTTAGCCTGAACAAAAACTGTAACATGTCTAACTGTAAAACAGAAAAAGTGAAATGTTGAATTGTGGCACTCAAATTACGGTTAATAAAGGGTTCATTGAGGAACTGCGCTCGTTTGATTGTGTACGTACTGGTAGATCAAGCCTTTTTCAATTGTAATTCAAAGCTGGTTCTAATGACGTGCTGCTACTCAATTGTATCATACTAGAAGGAGGTATGCGTGCTCCAAACCTGTTTACATCTGTCATACACTGTTTGTGTATTTGCCTATTACAATTCAGAATCCAGTTATACATCTAACAGTTGTCAATTATTTAACTGGTTCGTTTTTCAAACATAAACCTACAGCTGTTTTTCTTCTTTTAGTTATCTGAGGTTTTGTCATGACATGGTTTTGTACACTTTGCGATAGATGTCTAATTAGAAATCATTTTTTAGCGCTGAAATTCATTTAAGAATTGAATGCTTCTTTTTGTAACTTTATTGGGGTGTAAAAGCGTTGACAGAAGTTCATTTTTGTATGAAGCGCGGAAGCGCTTCATACTAAAAATGGGCTCACGGTCAACGCTTTTACAACCCTATGAAGTTACAAAAAGAATCATTCAATACTTTTAATAACATTTTTTTAGCAATGATCATGAAAACACAAATATTATTATTGTTTTATTTATTTCATCTGTGCACTTTATTGTGACACCACGTGTTATCATGAATGAACAGTTTTATTGAGCAATGCAATTGCTTACGGAATAACACGTGATGTACAGTTAGCCAATCAGAATGAAGAATCATAATGAAACATACATCTAATGTAATTATATTCTTATATTACAAATCCATGGCTTAATTGCTTGGTAGAGTTTGTATTTTTTCTAGTCAGGTACAGTTGCAATCCTCTCCTTTATTACACTGGTGCCTTGATGTTAATAGATTTGTATTGAACCTACAGCATGAAATCATCCAAACTATACAATGGACATCCATCAACGACCTTCATTAGTTTTTGAACGGTTGTTATTAAATGCACGTTTTATATATACAAAATTGCCATGCTTTTATCTTTAACCGTCCTTTTTATAATTGTATTGGTATATAAAAGTGTTGACCGAAGCACATCTTGCGCTTCCTGTTCAAAATCTGCGCATGATGAACGCTTTTACAAAATAAATAGGGGCTTTAATTTGTTTCATCACATTTCTATGCTACAACCATCAAATTAAGAGTTATATAAAGCGTTTTGTTTGTGTTGTCACAAACTAGTATTGTCACTGATAGCATATGCAGTCATAGCTTTTGTATTTTATACGGAAGTTATATTTGATATTGGAGTGCCTCGCGATTGATGTCAGGTATTCAAAATTACTGATTCTAATACAAAATAAATGTAATGTAATTATTTATAATCAAATCATGTCTTAATGTTTGCATGTTTCATTTCATTTATCATTTGAAATGAACAGATTTGAATTGATCAGAAAATATTTCGTAATCTAACCTTTACTGTATCTGCTTAAGTCTTCCTGATATATGATATATAGGGAGGATATGAAAACCAATAATAAATAAATCGATATTATATAGTTTCAAGTGTTTATTTCGGAGTTTGATTGAGCACTGAAGTAGGGTTATTTTTATACTTCCCCGGGTCCAGATTTAAAGTGGACAGTTTTAGACTACAAACAAAAAAAAAAGACATTTTTAAAGTGGATAGTTTTAGAATACAAAAAAACAAAACAAAAAACATGTGTATTTTGTATGATCTTACCATTTAAGGAAGGTCGTCATTAGTTTTGTAATCGAAAGTCGTGAAGAGGATATCGGTATAGATATATCCAATTTCTTGTTAGAAGACAGCTATATAAACATATGTTTCAATTCACTTAAGTAAAGTTAACCTAAAGTTGAATCAACTGTTTTTTCAAAATCATTTTTGGTGATGTGTTCGTGCAAATGTTAATATATATATAAATACTATCCATGCTATTGATTTGCTGATACATTTTCTATAGTCGACGATTAAGAGTTTGACTTAAACATCTGTTAATTGTTGGATTTGTAAATTAGGTATAACAAAATATACAAAGTTAGTATTTTTTGTAAAAAAGTCCAGCGGAAGGTACCAATACCTTGTTAATAAATATTCCGTATCAACTTCACAAATAATACTTGCTGGTCTTGATGTATAGATTTTGCGTACTGATGTTGTTTATCATCATAACAACGTGTTATATTCTTCTTTCATTTGTCTTTGTTCTATTATTAATATTACATTTGCTGTTTGATCGTTTAATGTGATATCCATTTAACGTGGCTCGGTACTTAAACATCCCGTCAACGTGTTTGTACTATCTTTCAATTTTTACTGGTGAGTTTTGTATATGCCACTTTTTGTGTTTTTTTTTGTTCTTATAACGTGACTCTGTACTTTAAAACATCTCGTCAGTATGTAATTGTTCTATAATTTGTCAATATGATATATTTCTATTATGAATTAGAAAATACGTTGAACCACAAAGATCAAAATTATTCAATCGCGTACTAGTGAAATGAACTATTTGTGGATTCTTATAAATTCATAGAACTTTTGGACTATCTTAAATCTCGGTTTATTTCTGACATTGATTCTTACATACTTTTTGATTCTTTTACCATGTATATTAACGTTGCCATTGTGAAATTTTAAAATTGTTATTAAATTTTCTGACGTCAGACACGCAAATTAATGAATACATTTGTAGATAGTTGTTTTTGTGTTTTGTTAAATTGTTGCGTTTAAAATTGTTACAAGATGATGACTATTGTACCGATATTTTGACTATTTTATTTATTTTGTCTGTTTAGTTCACGCATCATTGTAAATATAACGGATGTTGATGATACTGTCAAACATGTGAGAGGTTTAGCGCTACAAAAACAGGTTTTAGTCATTATTTTTTTACATTTGAAAATGCCTGTACCAAGTCAGGAATATGAAAGTTCTTGTCCATTCGTTTTTTGTGTGTTTTGTCATTTTATTTTGCCTTGTTATAATGGACTATCCGATTTGACTTTCCTCTTAATTCAGTATTTTTGTAATTTTACTTTTTCCTGATAATGATGAACGTAACAATACCACTGACTACAAAACATATTTGAAGTTCAACCCTTTAAACATCAGCAATTCATTTTGCAAAGGTTTTTCACAAGACATGTTTTTACTGCAAATTGTATTCAGTTAGCCAAAATAGAATATTGCAGAATATCTTGACATGATTTAGGGCAATACATTACTATCATATGATATATATACGTGTGTCTATGTCATACAGTTAAATCACTGTCCCAGGTTTAAGGGAGGCCTTGGTGCTAGCAAACTTGTATTTTCTTGTTACATGTGGATGTCTCATGTCACGATCCTATTGTTCAATGGCTGTCCTATGATGCTGCTGTATATCATATTTGTTTTTCTTTTATTCTTTTGTACATCAATCAGTCTATGAATTTTCTCGTTTGAACTGTTTCACATATCTTTTTTTTTTTTTTATAGCTTTCTAAGAGATAATTGTTGACGGCCTTACGTGTACCCATAGTTTTACGCCGTGTTGTCTCTGTAAGGGAGTTGTATCATTGTTTGTATCATTTTGTTTTTCTATGAACAATACCTACAAAAATCTATTATTTTTTTTACGAGCTAGTGACTTTAAACTAACCTCTGTATGTACTTAAATACATGAATATTATATAACACTTTACCTGGAATGGTGATGGTTTAATTGTAACAAGACAAAATATATCAAAGTCTTGACTTGAAAGCTTTACATTGACAAACAAAACGTGAATAACAGATATCGATACGTTTTGAAAATCTGAAAATGATATTAGTATTGAATAAATTTATTTTAAAAAAAATATCTTGAAAGATATTTTAATGTCATATTACATCAAAAAGTTGTGTTTAAAATTGTATTGTCTCGGGATGTGATGATAGTCGTTTAAGAAAACAATGTGTTTGGCTGTCATATGTCTATTATATATATTCATATAAATCAAATTGTGTTTTTTTTATTGATAATGATTTCAATTGAAAATTACACCAAGTATATGGATCAAGCAAAGCAAAAATCAATTAAAATTGCCATGTTTCACAACCCTTGATATTGCTTTATATATCAGCATTTCCTGAAAAAAATCTAAACATCTTTATAAGTTGTTTTTGTTTTAAATATGGTTGATGTTTTGTAAAGCTAGGTTTTGCATCATTGAAAAAATAGATTGCTGCAAATTTTCAAAAAGTGTCTTTAAATTTTCTGTAACATCTAAAGAATTTATAATTGCAAACATTCTGTAAAAATAATAGGCTTCCATATTACCACTCAATGTAAGTGCTTTGATCAATAAAAGGTGATTAGCCAATACTAACCATACATCTGATGTCGGATGATTTTCAACAACTTCTTGTAACAACAAAAGAGCACTCTTCGTGTCTTCAATATTATTTTGCTTATAAACATTTAAAAATGAAAGGAAACTTTTAAATACTTTTGCAGTTCCCATGTAAAAACAAACATCTGAAAAGGACAAATCTTTATGGAAGGCAAAGCTATCGTTACGGTATACACTGCTACACACATATACTGATCTGTTGAAAGAATGTCTTAACCTTTTAAGGAATGGTCCACCTCGATCCAATAGTTTATTACTATGTATTTGCTGGAATGAGGGTAAGTTCCACCTTGAATACAACACATTTGAATCGCGAGATAAAATCTCCCCTGAGAGATGTAATAAGGAAGTCATCTTCCTATATTCCTGAGATGAGTAGAAAAATGCTCCGAGAAGTAACCAACCAGACATAGCATCGCTATTGACATTCAGCAGTAGATGGCATACACTTTGTTTGTATGCTGAGTAATAATGCTTATTACTGCTGTATGTAGAAACAGAATCAATTGAAGGCATTCTAATAGACAGAGCTATATTTTTACTGAATTCTAGTAAAGCCATTGCATAAATATTTTTCAAAGATTTTGGACAGAGCTCATTTTGAATTCTGTTAACAAAGAAATACAATGATCTTTTTGTTTTTGTCCAAAATAATGATTGAAAATTACTAATAAAATACGTTGTAAGCATAGTTTTATCAAATTCAGAAATGACTTGAATTGGTTTTGAAATATTATACATGTTGTTTTGTAACCCAGAAAGAGACTTTGATGTCAATAGTACTTCCCATATATTTCTTTTCAGTAGATTTGACATAAATATTTCAAGATGTTTTCGAATTTCTTCTGAAACTTTTCCACTAAACATATTATGTTCTGGTATGAAATAATTTGGAATATAATTACACAATATAAAATATTGTAGTCGATTAAGGCATATAGATAAACATTTCAACAAGTTTGCATTAGTCCAATATGAACGATCGATTTCGTTTAAGACCCAGAAAAGTACCGTTTTCATGTAATATGAACACAATACTTTGTTAACAACAATGTGTTCGTCAATTACTTCTTTAAGTAAAATTTTTAACAATGCGTAACACATCAATTGACAATGATTGAATGAATGGACTAACATCTTTTCAACTAAAGAAAATGACAATCTCCATTCTAAAATGCTACCTTCATTAGAATCAGTCTTACTCCCAACAGGTACTAATAACACTTCTTCATTCCTTATTTCTGTTAACAAATCAAATGAAGGCCATTTAGAAAACCCTATCCGCTGTAACCAATTGTTTGCAACAGAAGGCCATTTACGGCATGACAGGCAAACAACCATGTCTACATCAATACCTGCACTTGACGAAGAAGAAACGGCTGGACCGTGAATGTTTATAAAATCGTTCAAGCAAAATTTCGACCACAACTTGATCAATGTCACGTTTGTAACCACTTGGAATAATTGTTCTTTTGCAAATTCGTTTGACAGGAATAATCCAGTACTTGTATTTATTACACAAGTTTCCTCAGGCTCAATTGTATCACTCTTACGTGGGAATTTCAACAAGGCAAACCCAGGCAAAGCATTGTCTGTGTCAAGAAGTAAGCTGTTTTCCTCTTCGTTCGTAAAACTTTCATCAACAACGAAACAATCCAAATTATACATCAAATCAATGTCACTGTTATTTAGGGAAATGCCCTCTGCCCTACTCCCACTGCTAACTATTTTAGTGTTGCCAATGCCCAGTCTAAAGAAGTCATCAAAGCATTTATAGGCATATCTTCTATATTTCACAACCTTTTCAGATCCAACAACATAGTTTGAAAGGTGATGATACAATTTGTAAGACAATAATTGTAGATCATTCGTATTATCCATTTCATTAATATCTATAATCTGTAGTCATCAATCTAAAAATAAAAATACAAACTTTTGATGCATTAAACATAAATGTGTAAAAGAGGGACAGAAGATACCACAGAGACTGTCAAAACTGACAACGTTATGGGTTAAAATAAACAGACAAACAGACAAATAATAGAATAGAAGACACAACAATAGAAAACAAAAGGCTTAGCAACACGAACTCAATTCAAAACAAGGGGTGCTCTCAGCTGCTCTGGAAGGGTAAGGAGATCCTGCTTCACATGAAACCCGTCTGTTTGCTTATGTTATTACAAATCCGGTAAATAGTCGAATTCGATAGGTCACCTTTGTGAAAAGGGAGGGTATTGTAGTTACGACATAAAGAACCAGGATTATAATTAAGTACGCCAAACGCGCGTTTCGTCCACATCCGATATCATCTGTGAAACGGTTATTCCATAACGGTCAACTTACTCGTGATGGCTGCTGTAAACTGTACGCAGGAATGATTCCAATTTCACAATTTGGAACTATTTGTTTAATAGCTTTCTTGTATCATCTATCAAGAAAATCCTGATAGGAAATACAAGCCCGGGAATATCGTAGCAATTGGGAGGGGGATATATACTCAGTTTGCAGGTACTGGAATGTTGCTTCATAGAAATAGAAAGTGCACAATTTAGAGGCAAACATCATCTCTTTTGTCGTACAGTGTTGTTTCTATTGTCAATTTTTAGATGTAAGTCAAGATATGAGACAGACTTAACTGTATCTGTAGTATCCTTTATATCTAGTTTGATGGGACAGATCTGTTCAACAGTCATCACATTTTGTTTAATGAGAGGACATCATCTTTATCATGTTTATAGATAAACGTAAAGTAAAGTTAAAGAATATTACTAACATTTTATCTTCCCTCATAAGAAGTTTCAGTATGACGGCAGCCTCATAATAATAAAGAAACAAGTCGAGGGGCGCAGTTGGTTTCCATTGGAATTCTGACAGTCTGTTGAAAAAACGCGTCTTCCAAACATCACAAATAGGTTGATAATCAAAAATTTAAGCATCTTGATTATGTCAGCTTTATAGAATTTTTCGTTTGAATCGGAGTGATCCTTTACAAAGTAGGAATTTCCCCTCCCAAAGACAAGATACTTGTAATTACGTTGGCAATTCTTTTTAAAGAAACAAAGTCATACCAACTTGTTCAATTTGTCTTTTAGTTTGGAATCGGGAATACATGGTAAAAGTGTAAAAGTAAAAAAATATAAAACTATTCCAATGTGAGAGAGTCTTAGATGGTATGTACTCTGAAAGATCTTTGGAACTGTTTAGTATCCACATCTGATTCACGCCACTTCTAGAATAGGCAGTTTCACAATAACATAGGAACCCGCCTTTGAATACTGATAATAGATGCTAATAATTTAGAAAGAGGTTTCGTGAAGCACTTTGAAGACCCATCAATTTAACGTTGTTTGTAAGGACACTTATGTAGTTTATGTGTCCGATACAGTGTTGGAAAATCCAGTTCTTCATGTAACCCCGCCACATTACGTATGTGTCTGTCTCGACGTAGACGCCTGTAGTTAAGTAGATGTGATTTGGTTCATGTCTAGCATATTTATTTTTCGTGATTTTTTTTTTATAAGTTAAGCCGTAAGTGGTCTAAATTATATGGACCATATTCATTATTTAAAGCTATACGGTTGCATACAATTGCTTACATTCACTTCATTTGTCCGTGGGTAGTTAATTGCTACTTCATCTTCGCTAAAAAACAACATGACACAACATACCAATTGCAGAGAGGTTGACACTTTTCCGCTGCTACATGTATGCAACGAGAAATGTGTAAAATTTTAGGTAATAAAGAAAAAGAATAACAAACTATTGAAATCGATATCATGGTAAGACTATTAAAACTATTACAATTTAATTACTATGATGTTCCGAAGAGGAATGTTTATCAATGTTATAAATACAAAACTTGCAAAGGCTAGACTTAGAGTTAATAAACATATTAATACCAATATCAAACTGTAATTCTAATATGACGTCTCTTTGTGAATAAACCCTTGCTCTAAATCCAATAAAATGTGTTTGCACATGCGTATGTTGACTACTGCAGAATAACGAATTTGATCAAATTGTCATGCATTTAATAATTTCATTAACTTAAAAAAAACCTTCCTAACTCTTAAATGATGAACATGCTGTTACTAATTCATTTATGATGACTGTACTTCGAAATTGACAAATTTTACTAAGTTTCAGCAACCGTTCATGCTGGCTGTTCAAAACTCCTCCATCTAAAAAATAACATTGCAAGCCGTTTGCTTGTTTAAAAACAAACAAGGAGGTTCATTGAAGAGCCTACACAAACGGTGTACACTTATATAAATAAGATATTGAACATACCTTAATTGTCCTTATCAGAATATATGTTTTAGTTTCTTAATTAATTCATTCATTCATGATTCAAGACAAATGATTTGGATTTTTAAAGTAGTCTAAACATGTATTATGTATTATTTCATATGAGATACTTTATTATTTTTTACTAAACCAAATAATTATGTACAACTAAAATGTATGTTTCTTTGCTACTATAAAACATTTTTTGGTTAGTTTAGATAACCAAACTTTTTTATCTACTGGTCACAATCTAAATGCCACAAAACGTGGTATCAACACTAGACGAAGTTCGACTCGACGCGGAAAGGCGACAATGTTGTGTAGAAAACTACAAAAGAGGCTTCAACGTAGCGTGCTCGCGAAAAGCGTTACACGTTGCGGGTATGAACCCTGACGGGTTAAAAAAAAGTTGAGAGCTGCAACGGCTTGGATCATATGCAACAATAGTTTACCGACTTTATGATCTCATAAATTTATTAAAAAGATATAAAAAAAAATGTAAAGGCAAAAAAGAGATGTTCACATAAACTCAAAAAAGGTTTTAGTAACAGTGTGATTAACTCTTGCTATGCATGCATTGCCCGTCTTAAGAATGTACACACTGTCAAAATGAGAGTCAGAATAATTATATATTTTTATTATAAGTTGACATATTCGCGTGCAGATTGTTGTTCGTTAGCTATGTCAACACAAATTACATTGCAGTGCCTTCATATATGTTTAACTGTATACGAAGAGGGAATGTTATGTTCATTTGAACAAAAAAACATTTGAGATTTCGCATTGCCTTGATGAATGTCAATCTTATAGAGGATAGTCAAGGGAAGCAACAAAATTTGTATAATCATACAGTAACACCATTCAATATGTATGCATAACAAAGAAGGTGTGATATTATTGCCAACTCTCAACTCTCAACTATAGGTCACCTTACGGCCGTCAACAATGAGCAAAGCCCATACTGCATAGTCAGATATGAAGGAACCCGAAATGACAATGTAAACAATTCAAACGAGAAAATAAATGGTCTAGTTTATGTACAAAAAATTGCTTGGGACAGGCACAAACATACAGAATGTGCCTTAAAATTTAATTCAAAAACAAATACATAATTTTGTAATCGCACGCTTTCTTTTAAATTAAATATGGGTAATTTTGAATGGTGTCGCTATAATGTGTAAGGGGTATGGTGCAAAGGTGTAACGTGTATGGTGAAATAGCACAGAGTGTATGGTTTAATGATGTATGGAGAATAGTGGAATGATGTATGGTGTTAGTCGGAAGGTTACACAATCCGTGGACTTAACAATACTTTCATATAGGTAGTTCAGTCATGAGTGTTGTTTACTACTGGTGATCTATTATTGAAAACTGTTAGAAACTGGCCTTTTTTACACATTTAAATTAATTTTCGCCGTTTGAGCTCTTATACTGAATTCATAAAATAAATGGGTCAAATTCCCAACAAATGGTATATATGTTTTTGTATATTCCCATTCACACGAGACAGTATGTGGGACAAGTATTTTGTGTCAATTTTTTAGATACTGCCTGGCGATCTCTAGCATTGCTAAAAATCTACAAAGCATTTATTTGCCCTATTGTATGCCCTTTTTAGATTGCATGTATGGATACTACACAAATTATCTTTACTCATGAATAAATACAGTGGTTTAATTAAACAGATACTTTAAAACAGGTGGATTTATGATTTTTGTTTATTGGTTGCTATAAACGCATTTAATAGATAGAACCATGTAAGTACAAAGGTTACAGAAAAGTTGAAAATAATATACATAAAAAACAAAATATGCATTAAAAATGCATAAAATTCAAAAATTTCGGAAGAGATAACATCTTAAAGAATATATATAGAGACTTTATTAAATTCAATAGATCATAATAAGACAAATCATAATGCCACAAATTGACAGGAAAAAAATAAAAGTATCAATATCATATACATTACTTTCCTATCCTACATTTTGCTTTAAAGTTTAAAAATTTAAGAATTGGCGTCTATAGTTAATAATACTACTGTTTTCCTTTTATTATACATTGTTATACAGCACATACAAGCTCATGACAGACAGAGAAACAGGATGAGTATGAATGCAAGTGTTTTATAAATATAAGTTGTGTTTACCTCTATTGTCTACAGTGTTGTACCTGTAAACGCATATGTTATATAGGTGAAACATATAAAACTTACATGATATATTGTCAACAATCTTGAGACATAAAACAAACACTTTTATCAATATTCAATAAAATCAATTCACTTAAAGATTGAGCATTATCAATAATCCAAAATGTGTTTTCGTTCTTAACTAGTAGAAAATGATATTCCTACCAATGACTAGTATTACTTATATAAGTGTAAAAAACGACCTTTTAAAAACCACTGATATTTTTCTTGTTTTGTCACGCTGATCAAAAATAGTAGATTAAAACAGATATAAATTTCACATCTACCTGTTTGTTGCGATACAATACAAAGTAATGAATCATCATATACCCATATCGTGACAAAGCTAGTTTAGCTATTTTATTATTGTTCGTGTACAGTAATTTTCGATCTTTTTTAACGATAAACGTGTTTTTTGTTTGTTTTTGTTAAAGTTACAACTCATAAATTACACAAGGATAAAGTTTTCAAACAAATATGATTTCATAAAAAAAATTGTAAAGTGTAAGGTCACGTTTTAGTGTGTCACCAAACATTACATATATGATTTTTCTAAATAATAGTTGATCGCGTTAATAATAAATGATACTCTCAATCCCGTGAAATGACATACTCTAGTAAATTTGTTTATTTTATAACATTGAAAAAAACATGTCGTTCTTAAATAGTTATCAAAGGTACCAGGATTTTAATTTAGTACGCCAGACGCGCGTTTCGTCTACATAAGACTCCTCAGTGACGCTCATAATAAAATATTTATAAAGCCAGACAAATTCTAAGTTGAAGAGCATTTAGGATCCAAAATTCCAAAAAGTTGTGCCAATTACGGCTAAGGTCATCTACGTCTGGGATTAGAAAATCCTTAGTTTTTCGAAAAATTCAAAGTTTTGTAAACAGTTAATTTATAAAAATGACCAAATTATTGATATTCATGTAAACACTGAAGTGTTGACTACTGGACTGGTGACACCCTCGGGGACTAAACGTCCACCAGCAGTGGCATCGACCCAGTTGTGTGAATAGTTATCAAAGGTACCAGGATTATAATTTAGTACGCCAGATGCACGTTTCGTCTACATAAGACTCATCAGTGACGCTCATAACCTTAAAGTCATTTTTCAACGGTGACACTTTTTATAACGGGTAATCTTAAAAAGGTTTGACGACAATCAACCGAAGATCATTTTAATATAGATCAAAATAATTCTTCGTTCTTAATCTGTGTAGCCAGCCATGAATACCGACTTTTGATCCTTATAATAGTTATAGATTTTACTTTTAGAATTAATGAATATTTTAGGTTAACATTTACAATTCGTTATAGATCCAACATAGTACACAAATTAAATCCAACTTTTACCTTAATAAATACTTTGAAAAGTATTAGAATTATTGATAAAATCTGTCGTATTAAAATCTATTAAAATCAAAAGTTTCTTAGTTGTTTCTCAACAGTTATATGTTCGTTGTTCTAACGGGTTAAATAAAACGACATTGTGAAAATAATTGTATTGATATCGAGTGTTTCAAATCGTGTATTAATACACTACAAACCAGTAAAAAGTAAAATCACAAAAAATACTGAACTCCGAGGAAAATTCAATCGGACAGTACCTAATCACATAGCAAAATCAAATGACAAACACATCAAACGAGTATTGGGAAAGTACCTCCACTATTATCACAATGATTTATTTGCAGCCACTAGATCAGGTGTGGTGACACAACTGCATTAAAGGCTCGACATTAACCTATACCAGTACGTTTTTATAATCTCTAAATGACGGAAGGTCGTGCAGATAAATACGATAATAATATACTCACCATTGTATTGACTGGTGTCATTTGAAGACATGTTTTCCTTTTTAGACAGCTACTGATTCGTTCAATACGCTGAATAGAGATCCGCCGTTTCACTCTATAAATTTCAGTAAATTGGTTAAACCCATCTATCTTTTAACGATGTTACGAGACAATATGACCTAGTATGTTTGTGTAACTTAACCATCTGAATATTGTAAATGTGTATATAATTCTTTAAACATATTAACACGATAAGTGTTTCATCACTACACAAAACTTGATGCATAAACAGAAATGAAATTGTGAAGATGATGTCATTCGTCACGACCACTAATGAAACTGACAGTTGTTTATCACAATTCGAAGCACATCATTTAGACAAAACATATTATACTGAACCTAGAACATATCTTGTTGTCCTTATTTACAAATAGAAACAAAATGATAGTTATTCGATTGAAAGTTTGCATCATGTTACTTTTCCTTACAGTTTGGATGTAGTTTAAGGAGGACTATATTTAGAATTTTATTTATAAATGTGCCATGACTATTTTAACAGCTAGATAAAACAATAAAACAGCAATGTTAGAAAAAAATATATCGCATACGGATTTAAACTGCATGTTGAAGAGCTTCGTTAACCTTACCTTGTCATCAGTTACTACATGTACTAAGCCCGATAAAAAGTAAATTTCTGTCTAATATTTACCTTTAAAGGAATCGAGTATACTTTGTCAGTCTGTGTGAGAATCAGACAGTTTAGAAAAGTTACAACAAATGGCCTGAAAAAAACTACTGACCTAACCATCATATTTTAAGGTTATTTTCATCATGAGATAGATATTATCATCCTTCGTTTCGGCGTATCTTGTAATTCAAGAAATCTCTTGATACAAGTATCCTATAATTAGAATGCTTTAATGTCAAGTGCGTTTCAACCAAATGATATCTTTATATTCCAGAACACGAAAAGAACACAAATTTTATATTTGTGTGCAGAATTATACATTTTGAATATAATAAATATGAACCTGAGCGAGTTTTAATTGTCAAGATTATACCTGCTTATACCTTTTAGGCTGAAAATTACTAAAAAGCAAACTAAATGCACTTTCTGAATTGGATATTGCAATACCTATAATATTTGAACACGTATTTTGGCATGCCATAAAGTTTCAACCCACCCTTTTTTTTCTTATAATGTCCTCTTTCATGTCA
Source organism: Mytilus galloprovincialis (assembly GCF_965363235.1). NCBI lineage: Eukaryota > Metazoa > Mollusca > Bivalvia > Mytilida > Mytilidae > Mytilus > Mytilus galloprovincialis. The sequence goes on along the minus strand of NC_134851.1, from coordinate 59,168,754 downwards.
GGACAAGTGTCATTGTTATATAATAGTTCGTTTCTGTGTGTGTTACATTTTGATGTTGTTTTTCTGTTGTGTCGTAGTTCTAGATCTCCTTTTAAATTTGATGTGTTTCCCTCAGTTTTAGTTTGTAACCTGGATTTGGGCTTTTTTTCTCAATCGATTTATGAATTTCAAACAGCGGTATAAAACTGTTGCCTTTAAATTCTGTTGAGTTTAATGTGAGGTATGTGCTTAAATTACGAACATCCAATTTTACATGGAATTATTGCCAGTACATGATGTTTCTTATTAAAAGGATACTGTTCGATATATGATCGAGCCCATGTCTTATTAATTATTTATTGTAGACACTTTATAATTGGTATATACATTAGGTATGTTATAAAGCAAAGATGATAATTGGAGTTAAATCGGTCAACATGAATTAAACAGCCAATGCCCCGCTTTCAATATGTTGAGAAATTGTCTGTGGGAAGCCAATTGCAGGATGTGGACACTAAACTATGTGTAATTATGTGTCTTCACTTTCTATTCATTAAAAAAAACTTGCACTTGTTTTCAAAGTCTGTCTGAATACATGATAATATCCCTGTAACATCAAAAGGTTATCAAGCGGAAAACATTCTCTTGAATGTTTAAATTCCATCAACATCAATTATTTATTGTGCATTTTACAAAAAAGAAAAGTTATTGGCAACGGAAAAACAATATAACCTCGGAGATTTTTCAACAGCTTCCTGTACCAATTGTATTGCACGTTTCAGTTCTTCTGTGTTGTTTTGTTTGTAAAAATATAAGAATGTAAGATAGCATTGACTTCATATATTTGTCTACACAGTTTACTGTTTATGAGTTGCAAGGTCATATCGACAATTGAAAATTGTGAATTGCAGATAATCCATCTCAGATGTGCATATGTGTGGAGCTCGCTTTTGTTCAATTTGTCTAGAGGTGTAATAAACAATTATGGTACAGTTATTAATTATATTTAACGGCTAATTATATGCTAAGTTTGTTTCATTCAATATATCAAAATTCGGTACTATCATAAGCACCTGCTCAATTAAAAATTCGTGTTAATTATTAGATATATTTCGACAAGTTAATCGTTAGACTGATATGTTGTCTCACTGGAATATACGTATTTAGTATTCCAAACTTGTTTGGAGAATCAAAGATAATACATTTATACGCATTTTGTGGTATCAAATAAGTTACTTTACTGTGTCTTATCTCTTTTTTGGAGGACTTGTTTGGTGGGATATTTTGTAGGGCGGCCAATTTTGTGTGCTCTTTATTTCATTTTTTTGTTTTTCGGGATGTTCAAACACCCTCCCACGTCTACTCTGTGTTTTTTTTAAGTTGTATTTGTCTCAACATCCGTCTGGTGAGTTGAGCATTTTAAAACTGATTTTGATAGATTATTGTTGTGTTGTGCTGTTACACTACTGTCAAAGGTTAGGGAGAGGGCTAGGTGCCACCATACATATTTTACCCCGTCACATTCTTTATATGCCTAACCCAAGTCAGGAGACTGTAATTCAGTAGCTGTGGTTTGTTGCTGTGTTATATATTTGTTTACCGTTCATTAATTTGAACATAAGTTAGGCCGTTCGTTTTTTTCGTTTAAACTGTTTAACATGTTTTATTTCAGGGTCTTTTATAACTGACTTGACGGAATGACTTTTCTCATTGTTGAAGACGCACAGTGATCTACAATTTTTATGTCATGTCATTACAGCCTTAAGGAAGTCATGCGCCTTGATACAATCATTTTACAAGCTACATCCAAAGTTTTTATAAACATCCCTTAATTCCGATTTACTTTCTTGGACCTTTATCAAGGCAAATTCTGGCGACGCTTATGGGTATCAAGAACTATGTACTCTTCTTTGATATCCCAATGCGATTTATCAACCACACATTCTTAAAGGCGAAACATCAAATCAAGGTTACTTCCTGTGTGATTCTCATCATATTGATTCTATTAATTCATCTTGCATTTTCAAAATTCAAACAGTCATCAAAACATTTATCAAAGTATCGATTACTTTTTATATTTGAAAACCTTTAAGATCCTACAAAAAATAATAAAGTAACGAGAATTGTACGTTCCTTTGGTTCTTCATTTCTGAAATTTAAAGAAAAGGTTAATAAAAATTTCAACAAACTCGTTTACATATTGATTTTTATTTGGTGCAAACAGTCACCTTACAAAATTACTTAACTACGAGGGAAATATAATAAACAAAATCCGTAGTAAAATTAATATTTTACCAGATTCTGGTTAGTTTGTTACCAAAGTAAACTCTATAAAAATAGTTATCATAAGATAATTCAGAGCTTGATTCGATAATTGACAGTTGTCAACTATTGACCTCTAGCATGTCTTTGTATTGTTATTTGTTTAGTGTAGGTGTGTTGATGTGCTATTAAGGTATACCCCATATCTGCTTCAATTGTGTTTTTTTTTATATCTGACTAACTTCTCAGTTTGACAAGACAACTCATAAACATTTTGTGGATTTTTACACTCATGCTTCGTTATTTTCTGATTAGTTAATATTCTATTACTTAATTGCATAGAATTGGTCAAAAAAAATTTAACACATAACACAATTACACAACTTGTTTTCTATTCCTACACGATCTAAAAAGTGTAATAAAAGTAACTCAGCATGAACATGATGGAACCGACATTAAACGAAATATCATTTATTTACTATAGTTGACAGCTGCAGTCAACAGGAAGTATTCTAGCGTAAGTATAAAAATATCTAATAAACATTTCCTCGTGAATCATGTGATGACCCTGTAAGTTTGTACTTATCCGTTGTCGGGTTATTAAGAAGTTTTACAATTTCACTTTCAATTTTATTGATTGATAAGGATATAAAATACAAATTGCGTCATTACGCAATAAAATAATCAGGTGGCTATGGAAAACTTCCAAGGTTATATTGCGTATTTTAATCGTAAGATGTGTTATTAGTTTCATTTCCTGATTGAAATTAACTGTGTAGAATTGTGGACGAATTGAAAAAAGCATTGTTGTTTAAATAAATTACATCATTCACTACCAGCGAAAGTGTGGCATTATTTTGTAACAAAAATGCACGTCTGTTTTGAATGTTTTATAATGACGTTGAAGTTGACGTTAGAAATAAACTTCGGATCTATTATTTTTGAAAACGCACATGATAAACGAAAAAATATATTAAAAGTATAAGTAACAGATTGCACACGTACTGAAATGAAAAAAGTGATGACATTTGATAATAAAACCTTGATTTATATATTTGAAAATAATACGAAACATTTCTAGCAGGTTCAATATGGTTCATAACTGCGCAGTGTTAGTTAGCACACAAAGAGTATCTGTAACCGTAAAGAAATTTTCATTGAATTTTCTTATTTACTTATCCTTGGCGGAATTAATGGATTAAGGCTACTTCTTATCATTAAAGTACTGCTTGATCACATATTGAAGTTTTCCAAAATATCTAAACAGAAGGACGAAATCACACTAAAGTATATGACACACGTCACGATTTCAAGTTCCTAATTCGCCTATTCAGAAACTAATGCATTCTTGGAAATATTTTCAAAGTTCAGTTTCTTGTATATTCCTTCAATTTTTTTTAGCACTACCCAAAGGGTATAATTTTATTAACTATATACACCTTAAAGCATAAAGACATATTATATACAGATGACTGAATTTGGTTATTATTATCGCTTAATAATAAATATCATAATTAATTCATAGGGTTGTCATCATCAAGTTGTTCTTTTAATATGTAATAATTTATATATGCTGGGGTGTAAAAAAAATTTCCACAAAACGTTGTGATAAAGTTTAAACTGTTCTAAACAATGGAAATTCAACCAATGACGTAACATTATTTTCATTTTAGGGTACGAACAATGAAATTACCCAGGATGCTGTAAATTCTGAAACGACCAATTATCAAACTCCAATTTGACAACAGTAACATTCCATATGTCTCATTGTATTGTGTTTACGTATCTAAGTTCATACGTTATACAAGTCCATGTTAACACTATACAAACTTCATATACAGAAGTACGCTCTTTACGCAAAAACTGCTCCAGCAAAGTTATGAGGAGGAAAGATTAGATATAACACTGTCTTAATTTTATGAACATCATCACTTTTATCACGTCTTGTATTGTGGTTTACCGTCTACGCCGTCTAGTCTTTTAAGTACCGAACGTGGCCTATTCCCGAATATGACGTTTTTGCTCAGCGTGAATTCGAATGCTGTTAGACGTGTCTTGGTATTTGTACTTCCAATTAATAGGGCATTGCTTTTTGTCTTTTCGTTTGTATTTAATTATATTTTATTTTCAATTTGTATTTTACCTTTTTCATACATTTGTATTTTAGTGTAAAGCAAATCTATGCACATGGTAGATTTGTTATACACAGTTTGATATAGACAAAAATCGAAATATTTAGATATAAATACATTTAATAAAACCAGTACTAGCACAATTGTATATTCTTATTCTTGTAATTGGTATACATAAAGTCAACAGTAATATTCAAAAGTCATAAATCGACACAGAGGAAACAAATTCAGGCTACAAACTAAAACCGAGGGAATCACATTAACTACAGAGGAAAACAAAGAAACATCAAAAACACTGAAGAACAATAAAACAAACGCCAATAAACCACAACATAGAAACAAACTATTTAATAACAGCTGCTATATTCCTGACTTGATACAGAACATTATAAGAAAAAATGGTGGGTTGAATATGGTTTCATGGCAAGCCAAACCTCCTGCGTTATATCAATGTTATAAATCATTGCTGAATAAATGTTTTTAAAGGAATGTATGCCTACTTTGTCGAAACCATGAACTTAAATATCGACAAAATGCAGATTTTTCTCGATCCACGAATTAAGTACCCATGAAAATAAACGAATCTATAGTACATCAACGACTTTCACCACATGAATATACAAATCAGGACGCGCTTAAGTAACTTACATGCAATATTGATTGTATTCGATCAAATCATATCAAATGACACCCTTACAAGAATAAATTAATTTTATATTAATTTTTAGGAAATATCTGTGACGTAACTTTTTATGGCGTTTATACATTCGTGTGACGCACCTTTTATAATTCTTTCATGCTGTTTTTGTGTATCGTCGTAATTGTATTTTATTGTTTATTGTTATGCTGTGATTAACGTGTAGAACATTGTAGAAATGTACTATTGTATATTATTTTTATGTATTTCCCTGTCATGAGTGTTTTACATTTATTTTGCTGTACACCGTCATGCAATGATGTAATTTAAGCGATATTTTCAACATTACGAGGTTTGACTAGTCATAAAAACCAGGTTCATTCCACAATATTTAATCTCAAAATGTATTTTACCAAGAGAGGAATTTGACAGTTGTTGTGAAATACAATGTAGTTCGTTTCTTTGTGTGTTGTATTGCCGTTAGTTTTGTTTCACTTCAATGCTTATGCTGTGCTGTTGTTTTTTTCTAATATTTGATGTATTTCCATTGGTTTTATTTTGTTACCTGGAATAGTTTCCTCTCAATCGATTTATATCACTATTAAACAGCAGTATACTATTGTTGGCTATTATGATGTATAAAAGTCAGTCGGAGAAAAAAAAATCATGTTTATTGTAGTCAATATAAAAATTATAATACTACATGATCGTATGTTAAAAAATAAAGCAAAGTTAAAATATAAAGATTGCATATTTTGGCAACCATTAATTTTGTACTTTTTTTCTCACATTGAATTTCAGTACACATTTCGAAAAATATATTTATTCTTACATTTTTAGTTTTGATAATATCTGGTTCAATAATTTGCATTCGTTGTGCATTTATATACTCGATTACATGATTACCTTAATGTCAGAAACAAAAAAGTTAGTTGGAGGCTTTTGAGGAACGTTATTTTTAACGCAGCTATAATTTCTACCAAAAAATATATTATAAAGATGTTGAGTAAAATTTTTTTTTTATATTCCTTAAGATCCAAAATTGTCGATAAAAATATAATCGACACTGAAAAGATATATCTTTGTTACTTTATTTGACCGAAGAAGTCAACAGAAAGTGTAATACATTAAGTAAACAGTTATAACACTTCCTCTTATATCATGTGCTGTAAGTGTGTACGGATTGTAAGGAAGATTAAGACTACCTTTAAAATTTCAATTTAAATTTCATTTATTGTTTAACTTTGTTTAGCTATAAAATAATCATTGCGTCATTATGCAAATTTGATTTAATACGCATTAAGATATCCAAGTGTCGTTTTTTGGAACTTCCTGGGTAATATTGCGTATATATATCGTTAGAATGTATGTCAGATTTGTTATATTATTGAATTTAACACTGTAGAATAGACAAGTCGCAAAAAAACATTGCTGTTAGATATAATTTCATCATTCACTAAAAAGGCAGGTACAGTATAATTACAATTCTAAATGTATTTCCAGGTGTAAAATTAACTTTAAAGATAGTAAACAAAAATTATATTCGGTCTTTACCGAGCATATCATTAAATTGACTCACTACACCCGATATTGAAGCAGCCAAACAGGTGATTTTATTAGATGTGGAGGTTCTTTTGCAATACTCAATTAATATACGTTATAGTCTTTATAGATCATAACAAATGGTTTTTTTTATTTTGTTTTTTTCATCACTGTAATCAACAAAATCAATGTTAATCACATGTATCATGTGTATATATCATAATTTGTAATACTTGTTTTGCTCTTTATGGGAGTTTTGTTTGACACAATTAACTATTCTTAGGCTTATTTTTATTCCTATACGACCGAGAACCTTATTTTCTAGCGTCATTCACTTTTGTAGACGTAAAACACGTCTTGCGTATATTTTTCCGAACTTGATATCTGATGTTATTGTATTAGTTAGCACCACATTTACGTTAACGTGAGCAATATGATTCGGATCGACAATTTTTTTAACGCACTTGAAACATTCATTTGAGTGTACATATTTTGAAGCGTATTTCAATCACTAGTGCGTACATGTCCACTACTGCTACGTCAATTTACTTTACCTATACGATAGTGGACTTGTAAACAAAATACATATGCATTTACTATTTAACGTAACGATTATCCCAAATACACATGATATTCTACGTGTGAACAGTTTATTTTTAGGAATTTAGAAATTTTGGTCCTCAATGCTCTTTAACTTGTACTTTATTTGGTCTTCGACCGTCACTGATGAGACATTTGTAGACGGAACGTGCATCTGGCGTATATACAAAATTAAGTCTAGGTATCTATAATGAATGTTTTCATTACGTAATTATCACCGTAAATGTACCCATCATATGTGTTTATAACATTTGCTTTGTTTATTTTAGATACTTGTAAATTTTATCAAACATGGATAATCATTATGATAAAGAATCATTGACTAACAGCTCATGCAAACTGTATCATTACCTTTCTGATAAGTTTGGATCTAAGACGATCGTAATGTGTAGACGATACACATACAAATGCTTTGATGATTGTATGCAGAATGCAGATATCAGATTAATCAGCAGTGGCAGTAAGGCAGAGGGCCTTGACCTCCCGGGTAGTGACCTAGATTTGATGCTTCTTTCTAATGAAATTGTAGTCTATGAAAATGTGCAAGATGGTGACAAGGATACGTATCTCCTTGATACCGAACATGCTTCGATAGGGTTCGCTTTTATAAAGGTTCCGAAAGGATATTCAAACTGCGTAAACGTAACAAACACTTTTAATGGCTTTCTCTTGACAAATAAGTATATAAAGGAACAATGCTCACGTGAGCTTGAAGAAGATGCATATATTATGCGCATTTTGCGTAATTCATTGAAAATTCAAGGCCCCAGTGTTTCAATTACATTTCGTGGAATAGTGGAAGCTGATCTTGTTTTATGTTATCCTTGTCATGAATGGCCTTCTATTGCAAATAAATGGATAGTCCGAAGTAGAATTTCGAATTGGCCATCAGAAAATTTGATTACAGCGTCAATCAGTGAAGGCGTACTATTAGTACCTGTTGGAAGTAAATCAAATGCTAATATTGAGAACTGCTTCGAATGGCGACTTTCGTTTTCACTGGTTGAAAAAATATTAATTCATTCGTTCAACCATTGTCAGCTGTTATGCTATGCCTTGTTGAAAATTGTACTGAAAGAAATAATTGACAGTGTACATATTTTTCACAAAGTATTGTGTTCATATTACATTAAAACGGTTCTATTTTGGGTCATAGAAGAACTTAGCCTCTCTTATTGGAGACCAGAAAACTTAATGCGTTGTTTTTCATTTTGCATTCAAAGACTGCAATACTTTATAACGTGTAATTATATTCCAAATTATTTTATACCTGAACATAACTTAATCGAGGGAAGATTTCCAGAAGAAGTTCGATCACAACTTGAGGTTTTTATTGGAAAAATTCATAAAGGTGGCATCTTGATATTGATTTCCTCATCAAAGTCACTTTCTGGATTACTACGTACTTCTATCTTAAGGGACATTTCGAATCCATGTCAAAGTTTTTCTGATTTTGATAAAACTTTTATGACACAAATCATCATCAATATTACGCACCTTGCATTTATTATAGATAGATCGCTAAATTTCTTCCTCTCCAGAATTCGAAATGAAAAGTTTTCAACATCACTAAAAAATACATACGCCATTGCGTTTCTAGACTACAGTAGAAGTAAAGCTTTGTCTATCAACATGCTTCCAGGCGTTTCTGTTTCAAACTGCAATAAAAACAAGCATTACTACTCAAAATATAAACAATGCTTATTCCAGTTATTGTTAAGTAGACAAAGCGATGCCGTAGCAGGCTGGTTACTGCTCGCGGCATTTTTCTACTCCTCTGAGGAATATTGTAAGATGGTTAATGTTCTTCAAATCTCAAGGTTTTTTTTTTCGCGGGATTTAATTCATTTGACTTGGTGGAACTTACCTACACTTGATCAAAGTCGGTCTAAGAAAATGATAGTTCGAAGTAAGTTTTTTCTCAAACGTTTGAGAACTTTATTCTCAAAATCTGTTGCGATATCTAAGAACAATACGAATGAGAATGGTTTTGTGTTTCATAGAGATTTAACAATTACTAACGATGTTTTTTGCATTGGAAGTATAATAGTATATCATCGTTACCTTACTTTTTTATATGCCTATAGAATAGATAATACTCAGGAAATTACCATTGCTCTACAGTCACTGAAAGAAGTTGTGGAAAACTCAATCGATTCAGATATATTGACCATTTCAGCAGACTATTTTTGTTTATTCAAAGCACAACAACTTGTCGGGAGTAAAGAAAACTATAGCACTTTTCAGAGAATGCTTCCGATCTTGTCCTCTTCTGATACTAAACACATTTTTTCGACATTAAATAAAATGTTTTTGAGAAAGGTAAGTGATTGGATATGAATGAAAATGAATATTTTATAGACTGATGAACCGATGTGTTATTCAAATATCATTTTTATTTAAAATGAAAGGAATGCGGAATATTCAAAACCAACGAATACATATGTTCCGATATACGAATGATAGTATCAAAAACGTACACATTAACATGCTTAGTCTGTAAATGAAAATACAAATGCATGAGCATATAATTTTAAATAAAGAATGCCTTTTTACACCTGTGTGAATTCTTTTTTTCTCCCTAAATAAAAAATCTGTCAAAATCTTTCCTTTTTTTCTAATTTGGTACGTCAATAACAATTGATATAAATTTAACATGTTTAAACGATATTGGATTCAATGAGACCACAATCCAAAAATCTTATACATACCTCGATATTCAGAGAATGGAAAACAATGCAGAGAGAACACATATGAAATGCTTAAGGGTTCATTGAGATTGAAATATTACAGTTGCAACCAAAAACAACCACTTAATGACTGGCCTCTGACTAGAATATGCACATTAAAAAAGTGGCGGAGCTTACTACAAATTTGTGAACAATAAATTTGTTTTTACCTTTGTAAATATGTGTCTGGGTAGAAATGTTAACACCAAATTCAAAAACAAGTGAGGCACAGCCAGTCACTTATTCATAGCCCATCGATTTTCCTGCTATCAAATATAATACATTTTGACAAAGTAAGCGAAGAAACTTTTTTGTTTACGATATGTAATTGTATATTAAAAATAAATATTAATATAATTGCCAACTAGACAACTCTTCAAAAGAAACCAACTTATAATGCACAAATACACCCATATGTCATTAACGTCCTTCAACAATGAGCAAAGCCCATAACTCATAGTCAGCTGTACAATTCTCTGAGATAACAAATGTAAACAATTCAAACGAGAAAACTAACAATACATTCTATGTACAAAAAAATAACGAAAAATAATAATCAACACATCAACAAACGACAACCACTGAATTAAAGACTTCTGACTTGGAATAGGCACATGCATACATAACATGACGGTGTTAAAGATGTTTGTGAGATCTGTGTTATAAATGATTGAATACATACATAATTATTTAAAAACAGTTAAAAAAAATCGATATGGCATGTGCATGGTTTTGTTAAGATAATTTATTAATTCGGTAGAAGCTAAAACTCTGTAACCTTCCGTTACTGATTTTATTTAATACTATACCATAGAAGGTTTGCTAAGAGGAACGAAGGTTAACTGGAAAAGTCTGGTAGGTTGACGATTGATCATGGCTTATGCAACATAAAACAAAATGTTTAAAACATTTACAACCTGTGTTTTGATTGATTGATTTACTGACCCAAAAAATTATAAATATCAGGTTTACAAAACAACTTTTGAGTTATGCTGAAATCTGCTAGAGCAGTGAAATACTTTTCAGCACACAAACACATTTCTTGTCAACTGTTGTAACAATATGACTGAACCAGTCTACTCTTCTATTTAAACGTTTTTGGGTCAGTAAATCAATCAATCAAAACGTTGCTTATGTACTAAACCGCCAATACATATTTGATATGACTGCTAGTGTTAATAGGTAATTGCACTGTTGGGATTTAGATGATTACGGCTCAAACACAAATATGTATATCATAAACACATTCCCACATCATTCATCATAAACACGTGAAGTGCTATTTATCTGATCTATAATGCCTTTTACTTTTCAAATGTAAGTGCTTAACAGTCTTATGATACTTTCTCCTTTCAAAAGAAAAATTGAAGTACCTTTGCCCCGATCAACTCAATTAAACGCTAGTTTCATCCCTACTTAACAGCAAAGTATTTCAAAGTGCAATACAATACACATAGTCATGCGGATTTGAATTGCACCGCTTCCAATATTGTATACGGTATTGAATGTACTCTTTGTGGATTAATCTACGTCGGGGAAACTCGACAAAGATTCAATTTTAGGATGAATGATCATCGGTCTAATGTAACTGATCATAATAACAACACATTTCTCTATAAACATTTCAATCATCCTGACCATTCTATTGTTTCAATGAAGGTCCAGATAATAGTGAAAATATATCATCCAACAAAGGACCTCATATTGAGTACACCATATCGTTTACAAAGATAAGACTTTTGGATAAGAGAGTTGGGAACAGCCATTCCCTATGGATGTAATGACAAAATTGGTGGTGTAGGTATTTTGTCTAGTCCCAGGTGTAGCACCGTCAATACATTACAATTATTTAATACCTTTGCTCAACGAAATAAAAGTCATGGTCAGAGAAAATATAGACCATCTGCTGTACACACCGCGACAATTGATAGTTTATTAATGTCAGTTCAAAAACCTTTAGGAATTAATCATCAGTGGCGGATCCAGAAATGTACATAAGTGGGGGTCAACTTACTGACCTAAGAGGGGGCCCGCTCCAGTCAGGCTTCAATGATTCCCTATATAAGCAACCAATTTTTTTCCCAAAAAGGGGGGCTCCCTGCCCCTTCCCCTAAATCCGCCTCTAATCATTTTACAGCTAAAGTATACTCAATTCCGTTGTCAAAACTTTCTTTGCTATTTTAAGATGCCAAAATACTTCCGTGACTGCTTCTCGTTTTGTTTTGTATAGATAAGTTGCAATTATCATGGACATTGCTAACCATAGACTATTCAAACTCGTATCGAATACATCCAATAGTGAGGAAAATCGTTATTTTTTAAGGTAGAATTCATGTCTTTGGTTTTGATGTTATATTTGTTATTCTCGTGGGATTTTTGTCTGATGCTTGGTCCGTTTCTATGTGCGTTACATTTTAGTGTTGTGTCGTTGTTCCACTCATATATTTAATGCGTTTCCCTCGGTTTTAGTTTGTTACCCCAATTTTAGTTAGACAAATAAAGGCAACAGTAGTTTACCGCTGCCTTTATTTGTCTAACTGTTTAATCAGCATAAACTCTTTGTATTCAGGAAGTGTATAAACTATTGTTTTCCACGACGAAGAAAAGTTGTTGCTGCAATTATGATATACAACATATATCCATTGCATTATTTGAATCTTTTGTAATAACATCGATGTTACGCAGTCATCTGTGGATGAGGTTATTTTTGTAGTAAGTTATTAAACTCTGAAACAAGTACAGACCAGAATTTTGAATAAAATGACACCAAAAGAAAAATCTTAATAAAATAAAACAACTATCAATTTGGCGAACACATTGCAAAATATTTGATAGAAAATAGGTACAATTATAAAGCATTGGTCTGTTGGATTCGATGTTTTATAGCTTAAGATATATACCTACACTGTTTGAAGATATACATTCCTTTGATTACACTATCTTACAATAAGGGCAACATTTTGTTTGATTGATTCCAACATATCTAAAATAGAAAGACGCGTACGTTAATTGTAAAAGATGAAGAAAACAAACTACCAGTAAACGCACCGCGACTAACAATCTATTCCTGTTAGCATATATTTTGTTTTTAGAAAAGCTGGTGATGATTGCAGATGACTCTGTTTGTCACAACTGTATGTTGGACCTGATATATTATTACCATTTTTGTTGATGTTAAGCTTTATTTTCTTTTTTTCATATTTGATCATTTAATTGTAGTTATTTAATCAGTTTTTTATCAATAATAACGAACACTAAAAGGAATTGTCTACAGTTGCCACACGCGTACAGAAAACATGTCAATTAATTCGCACATACATTGACGATAGCATATCTTCACTTTTAAAATGTTTTATAATGTATATTCTCACCAGAAATAATTTTCATTTTTAAAGGTAATATAATTGAATAAGTGGAACGTAAGCCAATTTCAAAACGTGTATATATATATGTACCCCATGTATACTTTTAAGAATTCAAAAGAACAGTTCCATTAATGCATTATGAAATGCATAACAGTTAAATAGCATACAGATATGTTGATTTATATTAAATGAATATTCTGATTGCGATGTCGGTTTGGCATGGTGCGATGTTGTTTGTGAATTACTAAATGCGATTTAAAATGTCAGAAATACTAGAAATATCAGAACTATCATGATACCACACCGGTTCATACTATGTTCAGCATGTAGGAAGGAGTACTCTGTAACTATAAGAACAGAGTGTGGACACATATTACCTCTTAAACAAGGAGTAATAAACGCATCCGGAATCTATTATTTTTTTTCTTACTTTTTAATAATTACTATTTCATTAATAATTCTTAAAATGAAAACACATTGCTTGTAGGAGGCCAACTTAAAAAGTAATTTCAAGCCGTTGAAGGGTTGGATAGTGTATAGTAAACATGAACATAAACTCATCATAGATATTAGTATTGAAATTTTTGCCAGACGCGCGTTTCGTCAAAAAAAAAAAGAGGCTTATCAGTGACGCTCGAATAAAAAAAGATATAAAAGGCCAAAAAAAGTACGAAGTTGAAGAGCATTGGGGACCAACAATTCCTAAAAGGTTTGCCAATAACAGCTAAGGTGGTCTATTCCTGCGGGAGAAAAGCCATTATGATAGTATTTACAAATGTAAAGTTTTGTAAACAGTTAATTTAAAATTATGACCAAATCAATGATAATTCTTGTCAATTCAGAAGTGCTGACTACTGGCTTGGTGATAACCTCGGCAATAAAATAAGAATTATACCAGACGTGGAAACTATCAGTACTTGATGTTTCAGATGTAAACCTTTCTTTGTTGCGTATTTCAGACTACACACACAACCTAAATGACGCTTTTTTCGATATGGATTTAACTGCTGGAGGAAAAAAAAATGCAGGTTATCACATATATGTACACGAATCAACACTTGCGCAAATATAACACAACAGAAACAAATTAAGCATATACATTTTTTCACACCTGTATATGCTAAGTCTAACAAATAAATAGCGCGTTCTGTTGTTTCGAAGGCCGGTAAATTAAAGCTGCTGTTTCCTAGTGCAGTTGCTGATAAAGATACTTCTAAATTAGAATGAAGGTGGTTGATGGCTTTATGCATTTTTCCTAGAGCAAATAGAATAATTAGTATAATTTCCAAAGATGAGTATAACAAGTTCACATATGCATTTTTCTATGTTCCATGCATCGTAATGCATTTCAATCGGTTATGGTATCAGTTTTTTGCGATCAATATCATGATGAAATCATAACCTTTTATGTTGTGTTGCAACGGCCGTATTCATACAACATTGTCATTTGTATCTTTGCACCTCTCGTAACCTCTGGACAATCATTTGGTAAAAGGATAATGTCGTAAATAAGAAAATCTATTTGATGTTTGTGGTTTTAACTACCTTGACTATCCATGAGGGTCTTGCACGGTCAGGTAATCTATTTAATGCATCACTTCATATGATGTTGAGAGGCTATAGTTTATGCGTATGTATCTTTTCTGTGGATCTTGTGTCACCCAAACTTGGTGTATCATATCCCAGACAAATCAAAATTAAGTTTTAAACCAAATCATATACAATAAATGAAGATATTAAGATGGAATTTCAATTTTCATACATAAGTATTGCAACATAGGACTGTTGTGGGTTCTGCCATTTTATTTTACCGTTATTGATATTTTATTGTTAAAACTATTTTGCAAACGGCAAGATGAATAGAAAGTTATGCAACTGTAGTCAGTTTAAACAAGAGAAGTACAGGTTAAAATAGGAGTTACATAATTCAAATAAATGAACGGTCAGATTAGTTACTGTTCTATGTACGCGTACTTTGATACTGTGTGTAATGCTTGATTAGTATTAACCTTATTATGAAACTTAAAGTGTAATACAAAATTCTAACTAATGAGGATATGTTATTTTCTAAAGCAAATGATATCACCCACAGTTTTTAGTGGGGTTCATGTCACTCAGTCTTTGGTTTTCTCTGTTGTTTTGTATACTGCTGTTTGTCTGATTGTTATTTTCTTTTTTAACCATGGCGTTGTCAGTTTATTTTCTAACAAGATTTGAATGTCCCTTTGGTATTCTCCGTCTCTCTTTTGAATCACAATGTAAAAGCAGAAATGAACACTTGAATAGAGATTTTTATTATTATTCTACCAATACTTTCTAAAATAATGTTTCCTCAACTCACGCTTTGCGATTTTGAGAACACGACGTAGTGTCACGTGACTATATTGTTTCAGTACTTCCTTGATTTTCTTTAATTATACTCTTTTATGTTTTGAAATATTTGAAGTATTTCCCTTTTTGACTAATTTGAGGACCAATTATAAATCATTGCCAATATGTGATGTATAAACTCATTTTAATTACAAATGTATTATTGGGTTATATTAGAGAAGAGGTATTTAAACTCATAAGTCGAAAACAAACTGACAATGACACCGCAAACCTTATTCGGGTTTCGAGTTCTGATATCTTTGTTCATAACGTTTTGCAGATGTTGCTTTTGATTTCAGACAACACGTAGCAATTGTATACATACAAATTAAAACAGCAGATATAAAAATTATTACAATTTCCTCTAGTCATTTGTATGTGATAATATCTCCACTAATCATGACTTGATAACCTTAAAATAATAAGTAGCATCTTCATTTGTTGCGCATTATGTTTTTTTAACATTAAAGGTGCATGTACTTACTCAGAGGATTGTACAATGTTTTCCTGAACACAAGTTGAAAATTTTGTTTACGTGTGTGATGGTTGAAAAGGAATGATTTCATTATTTGTCTTCCATTATTTGTCAACAATATTGATTAACTGCTGCATATATCATTGAAATACATCTTTTCGAGAAAAAAAAAAAACAAAAAAACAATTACCTAAGTGTTTAATGCGTTTCCATGTCATTTGGTCTCTTGTGGATAGTAGTCTGCAGATGCTTGGCGACCAAACTTGTATTGATACGTAAGGAATTATAATGTATCGCGAAGCCACTCATACCTCCTTGGTGAGGCGTTTATTCGATGGGGGATAAATGGTGCAAAATCCGGCATTCTGACCCTCTCTTGACACTTAAATGTTATTCCCAAAAACCTCATGTATACGAGAAAAAATTATGCATATGCCACTTTTTTAAATTAACTTCAAAATTTAGAAAAACAGAATTTGAAACATGAGATGTGTAAAAAGGCAACAATTCAACTTTATAGACAAAGTGGTATACCAAACAAACAAAAAAACGTTACAAATTAATACTTTCACTTTGTGTCTGACACCCTAATAGGGGTTTGGACAGCATATTTATAAAAAAGAAAAAAGAAAAATGTGTGCAATTCTGTAAACCGCACGTAATTTTCCTAGAATTTTTTTTTTTCTAAAGATAAGTATAACATATTTACCTATAGAATTGAGAATAGAAATGGGGAATACGTCAAAGAGACAACAACCCGACCAAAAAGCAAATAACAGCCGAAGGCCACCAATGGGTATTCAATGCAGCGAGAAAATCACGCACACGGAGGTGGACCTAAGCTGTCCCCTAAATAAAAATATGTACTAGTTCAGTGAAATGGACGTCATATTTAACTCCAAAGCATATAAATGAACAAAATAAAAAATAAACAACTTACAAGACTAACAAAGACCAGAGGCTCCTGACTTAAACATTCAACGGAGTCGTTTGGATTATTGCATCACTCGTAATTTTCTAGACAATCATTTGGTAGAATGACAAATTCATTAATAAGATAACATATTCAATACATCATGTTCAGACGTTCTTGAGACGCTTTTGTTTATGCGTATTTATCTTTTCTGTCGATCTGAAATTATTGGTATGCAAATCACTGGTAGAGTCCAACTTAATTTTGTCACAAAGTCATATTCTCTAAATCATGTGTTGCTTGTTTCATTTCTTTCTGTATACCTGTGTTTTTTTAAGTGAAAACATATGTTTGTAGACAGTCTGGTCGTATTTATCCCTTATATTGTTGACGTTATATACATTGGTTGCAAGAATAATAAACTTTAAATACATAAAGGCAACAGTAGTATACCACTGTTCGAAAGTCATAAATCGATTGAGAGTAAACAAATCCGGGCTACAAACTAAAACTGAGTGCACCCATCAATTATAAGAGGAAAACAACAGAAAATACAACAGTAACTTAAGTGCAACAAAAGAAACTCCAAAAGCAGTATACATAGAAACAAACAATTTGATAACAACTGTCTTTTGTCATGTGTAACCAAAGAGATATTGATATTATAAGAAAGAAGATGTGGTATGATTGCCAATGAGACAACTATCCACAAAAGACCAACATGACACAGACATTAACAACTGCAGGTCACCGTACGGCTTTTTTTTTTCAATTAGGAAGTGCCGATCCATTACAACTTATACTAAACCAAGGTGGCCTCGGTGGCCGAGTGGTCTAAGTAGTGACTACTGTAATCACTAGCTAGCCAACACTGACGTTGTGCGTTCAAACCCTGCTCGTGCAGGCGCACTTGATCTTAATTGACTAGGATTGTCAGCATTCCTATCGAAGGTCGGTGGGTTTTTTCCGGGCACTCCGGCTTCCTCCACACAATAAAAACTGGCCGCAACGAAATAGCCAAAAAGCGGTGCTTAAATGTGGCGTTAAAACACATAAAATAAATGAATAAAATATACTAAAACAACACCTAACAATACCTGCTCCTTACAAAAGCACAAGCCTTAATCCCTCACCTATCGACTAACACAAATGAACCATACCTCTAAAGTACATGGATCCCTATTAGTAAACGAAGGTCGTTTTTTTTCGACGTTAGTAAAACTTTACATGAAATCTGACCGAGAAGGTATGCATGGTAAATAACATATAGATACATGGTAGGTTTAGATATTTGTAAAACGCGCGTTTCGTCTATAACAGATATACATGACGCTAAAAGAAAAGAGGAACACAGGCCAAATAAGTTATGAAGTGAATAGCATTTAGGACCAAACATTCTGAAAGTTTTGTCAAATGTAGGTACAGTAGCTACATTAATCCTTTCCTGAAGAAAACCTTATTATTTCAAAATATTGTAAAAAAATATTTATAAGTATAACCATATCAATGATAATTCATTTCAAAACAGAAGTGCTGACTACTGGGTTGGTTATACCCTCGGGGAGGAAACATGTGTGACTACTAAAGCATGGAGTAAATATACCTAATTTCTCATGCGAACTTACACATGTCTGTATACTTAAATGGTAAACTTATATGATATTATTATAATTTTGATTTATATTATTAATATCATTATAATCATAATAAAGGTAAATAAGGGTAAAGTGTTTTTATTATTCCATTGATAATCGATATTTGGGAATACTTAAATTGAATATATACATAATATATATTTTAGTAATAAGAATTACACTATGAATATCGACAGAAGCAACAATGATTTTTATATTTTATAAGCTGATGTTGGACGCATTATGCAAACGATCTACTACACTTTCGATTGAATACTAAAATCGTTCAAACTAAATTGCTGTTGTTTTCTGACTTGAATAAGTCATTTGTCTTTTTTGTTTTTGTATTCATGTGATCTGTCTGGTCATTTCTTTTACAGGCACCTCGTTTCACTTTTAAAGAAACGGCAGCTATAACTACCAACACCAACATTGCAGCTATAATGATAGTGTACACCTGCATGTGTTGAAATGTTGCTTTTTCTTCTGGAATAGATTGATTAACATATTTAAATTCGTCAGATTATATTAGTTATCATATATTTATGTTGCATAATTGACCTTGTCAAATACTTAGGAGATAACTGTAATGTATTTTGTACGCTTTAGAATGGTTTCATTGTTGACAAAAAGAAGATGTTGAGGCTCAAAATGTGACTGTCTTGTTTATTTTGTGTGAAAATGACATCCCAAAAAAATATTGGAATTCAAATGGTGGCGTTCTTAGTTACGGACTGGTAGAAAGTGGAAAATAACCCTTCAAAATATTTTTCACTGTCCAATGAAAATTATTGTTGTAAACGAATTGCATAAGAATTGAGGTTTGGTGTCATGGGATGAGACTAAAAGTCATCAATTGAAAAAAGTGTATAAAATGCTATGGTACAAATGTGCATCTACTTTATTTTGTTACGTGTGGTGTATAATCAATTATGATGTTTTGTCTTTGATTGTGATTTTTTTTGTCTTTTTTAAATAAACAACTTTTTTTCTTATTTTGTAGATATTTATTTAAAATTTCTACATTGATCATACTGTATTAAATACTCATCGCGTCCACTTTTTTTCAAGAAGTCGTGGCAGGAACACGGACATTTCGTCAAACTCAGCAATGGCAAGCAAATCTTCAAACTGCAGATTTTCAGTTCTAAGGCAATTCTGATAAATTGTTCAAAAGGCGTGTCTTTTAATCGTTCGAAAACTTGGACTTGATTGCACATCTGTGGTGCCAATGATGATGTCTGTCTAGCTTATAATTGACGATAAGTATCATCAAATTAAACACGGTGTTTCGTTCTATACTGCATTATAATACTGGTTGAACTTTGTGTTGTATTTGGCATTGGCAATTTTATAGTATTATGATTCTGTAAGATGGGGTTCCATGTAGAGCAGACAAGCCCAATATCCCTGATCCAACATCCAAACTCATGTAATTTCTATTCCTTTTAACTACATGCATATCTCTGTTTCATGGAGGGGGGAGGGTTTGGTAACTTATTTTATTCTTGGTGTTATGTTTTTGCCGTATGATACCCTCTTCTATTTATTAACAGTACTATGTAATTAATAATAAATTTTAAGTCGGTTAGTCATTAAATAGACATGCATGTTCACTATTATAATACTAACAAGAAGATGAGCAATTCAGACATTTATTTTCTAGAAGAGAAGTGACAGGATTGAAGCGACTTTGTAACACTACGGCGTTTAAGAATGAGCAAACCTCATACCGTATAAAAAAAATATAAGTAAAAATGTCCATCTTTGACACAAAACAACGAGAAAACTATCTGCTTTAGTTTAGAAAATACAATAAAAATATCAATATATTAGACAAACATATTTTCTGGCGTTTAAGCAATACATAACTTGGGACAGTGGTGCAAGCTTACCACGTTAGAACACACTGTAAAGTGAAGTAGGAAGGTATTGACGCATGAGATTGACATGTAACACGTACAATAAAAGGATAAATAGACTGATTTTTGCTCGGAGTTCGGTATTTTAGTTATTCTACTTTTTCTTTTGTAGTTAATCTTTTTATTGTTTCATGCTGTATATATGAGATTTTATATGTGATTTTCTTTGACGATGTTTCAGCAGTATTCCTGATTTTTCTAAACACAAAGCTGTGTTCAAGGAAACAGTGAGTGTTGTCGAATTTAAAGCTTGTAATCAATACTTATATACTTAAAATGATTTGAAAAAGATTTACCTGGTAAGTTAGATACATCAGATGTTTGTAACAGACCACTTGTAGTACTCAATTGCTTGCTCTTTAGTTCAACAACTCCAATACCTAATTTAGAAAAAAACACATACAGCTTATCTGGAAATTATGAAATTTAGTTGTAAATTATGTGAAAACTTGTTGTATCTCTTCACTGTAGAGATATAATTGTCGAAATGTGTTTTTTATACCTTGCTTTGTATCGTCATAATGTATTTTTGAGACTTGAACACCGGATATCGACACTTATTTATAATATTATTCGTTTTGTTTAAATTAGACACAAAAATGGCAGTTAAAATACACAAATCACATAGAAAGACGTTCACAACATTATCCTAATGATAGAAAAGCTTAAATATGTGTTGCGTCCTTGGTCTGTGTTTGTTTGTTATATTGTGTGATGTCGGTGTGGTGGATCGTTAAGTATACTGCTGAATACAATAACATATTGTACATGTGTTCGTACTTTGGAAAGGTTTGGACATTCAGATAGTGAGCATTCACGTATATTGAAGAAACTGCACGTTATCCATATTTTCCATTTACACGATTTATATAAATGCATATCATGTGATTATCTATAAAGACGGTTTTTGATTTGTTAACATATTGTTTATATATGTTTAGCTTGATGCATTGTATATATATATTTAGTTTGCTTAATTTGGTAGAGTATAAGAATACTATATCCGGAAAAAAAAAAAAAAATTATGTATACCGTCAAATTTAGTTTTGCTGGAATCCGCAAAAGCAATAACCTCAAAGCAAAACTTTATTTCGGGGAAATTATTAGTCCAAAGGTACTTACGTGCCGAACAGTTCATTTCGTTTTTACAGTTGCAGCCCTGTACGGGGTGACATGTCTCGTCAAATGAACAGTCGCATTTTTGTTTACACTGAACGCCGTTATGGTTTGGAAGACATTTTACAGAACATTCAGCACCAACATATCCAGCAGGACAGGCTGTAACACAAGAAAGATAGTTCCAATTTGGACCAACGATTCATGTATTATATCTACCAATAGGCAATAAGCGCAAAATATTTGTTTTCAATTAAAAAAGATACATTACAAATTGTGTCAACGGTCAAATGTACACGAATGTTCGATTTGAGAGTACTCTCAGATACTGAAGTATAGTTAAAAGTTGAAAACAGTTAATGATAATCAAGCATTCATTAGAGACTAAAATCAACTTAACATATCCCAGGGATTTAACGTTGTAACGCCATTGACAAGGAAAACATGACTTGTGCAATTCCAAAATAAAAGGATCGACAGGCAGTATGATCGTTAAAATTCAACTTTAGAAAAAAAATGAGTCCTTTTATATGACATTTTTTTGTACCTTTGTAGCAATTTCCAAATATATAATTAACGTGGATATGTATTCGAACATCCCTTAAACCAGTCATTTACTAGTGTATTTAGAATGCTGTCAATTTAAGTTGGCCTGATACATCATCCGGAACAATTTTACTTTTTTTTCGATTTAAATCAAAAGGTGTGAAAAGAAGACCCGTGTTATTCATACATAACATACAAACACTATAATACATTGGAACTTCACTATTGAATTTTAGAATAATGCACTCACAAGAATGTACCACGACGGAAACACGTTTTATCTTTTGGCTAGTTTTACACTCATTCGTTCTAGACAAGACTGTGTGCATTTTCAGAACGGTGTACATATACTTCATTTTAAGTACAGTGTACATCTACTTCGATTTACGCTAACAAAAGATTTGTACTGTTTATGTAACAATAAACAACGGCTTAAATGTTTCAAACAACACAATCGTTATAAAGTTAACCCAACATACCTGATCAATTGTTAAATCACAATCACTTACGTTGGCATGTCCCATGTGTTGGGAAAAAGTCAGGACAGCATATCAGTTGTATCACTTTAACTCTCTCGGATTTGCTAAAATATAGAGCATATTTGTGTTGTAAATATCAATATCAGCAGCTACAATGAATGTTCATTTTTACAACGATTAATGAATCACTGGGTTCATTAAATTATCCGTATTATACACTAGTAGCCCGATTTCAGTCTGAAACGGTCATTTTGGTCTGATCACATCTTGATTGACTGAATTTACCGCTAGAGAAATTCGTCAAGATATTTAATATCGTTAAGTCGCCGTTCAGATCGATAGCCTCATCAGGTAAATCAGTTCGTTAAGGCGTGTCAAGACGGAAAAGACTGAATCGTCTAGCGGGTTGTTTGGACCCGTTAAGACCATGTCAGACCAAAACAGACCATGGATACAAAGTTACGTCAATATGTTGTCAGACCGTGTCCAGTCGTGTTCAGATTTTAATCATTTGGACACAAAACGAGTGAAACTTTCCCATTGTTAATCAGGGGTTGTTCCCCTTTTAAAAATAAAATAAAAATTTGAAAAAAGACGGTTTATGTTAACTGAAAGTCTACCACGTCCCTTTAATCATGTTAATTAAATAAAAGAAATATTCAATTTGAATTCTTACTTCATCTTATTTAACATGTTTTGTATATTTAAAAAAGTAGCTCAAAGTCATACTGCTAAACAAACCGCCGCGATCTGACTAAATAAAATTCAACAGATTGCCGAAATAACATTTATTCATTGAATGTAAGCACCTGAACCTTTATATTAAAGGTTTACAAGTGATTACACTACATGTTTTTGCAATTACAGACTGTCGTAAGTGGTGAAAAATTTGTCATGTTAACGCAATAGATTATTTTTACACCCTTATTAAATAATTACGGATGTCGGCCGTGAACACTTGAAAACGCGTGATCTTAATAATTATGTTTAATTAAATTTAAGATGTAACATTTTTCTAATATTGTAAATGAATGCATTATCATTTAACTTTTAATGTTGGATATATAAATTGCATTTGAATAAATTTGAGGCAGGGAAAAAAATATATATAACTAGAATCTATGTCTTTTCTCGTTTTCCGTTTACTGTCATGCCATTGTCCGTTCATTTTTGCCAGACTCTTAGTTATAACTTCCATCTTTATTTTTTAATTAGTCTATAATTCGAGAGCCTTTTATAAAAAAAATATTACATACCAGAAGA
This sequence comes from Mytilus galloprovincialis, assembly GCF_965363235.1. Classification (NCBI taxonomy): domain Eukaryota; kingdom Metazoa; phylum Mollusca; class Bivalvia; order Mytilida; family Mytilidae; genus Mytilus; species Mytilus galloprovincialis. The sequence continues at coordinate 59,144,790 of NC_134851.1, read as the reverse complement.
CTTCGTTAAAAGATAAAGTTTGAATATTATAGCAGAAAAAAGCCAGTGTACCTGAAGTACATTTAAAGACCAGGTTATATATATTACATGCATACAGCATAGTAAAGCTGGTTTAATTTGAATTACTATATCTATTATGGACATTTTCCGACGATAATTAATCAAATCTGACAAGTTTGATTAAAAACGGAAAATACGCCCGTAAACGATTTAACGTTACCGTACCCTCTTTACTTGTTGCATGTTCGGCATCTTCAAATGGCAAATTTTTTTTACACAAAATCGTTGACATGGTAGATGGACACTACAGCACAATATAAGCTGAGCTGGAAATTACAATTGGTGAGTAGAAATGAATAATATTTTAAAACATGCCTATCAGAAATGAGAATAATCATTGATCCGGCCAAGAGTTTGAAGGAAAATGTTTACATTTGTTACATTTGTGCATACAGGTATGAATCGACGTTCTAATACACAACATTCTTACACAGTAACTTGTTCAAAGGCAAAGTAAGAATTTGGGCTTGTAAAATAATTGTTCCTGTGATTGGACCCCCCCCTTTTTTTGGGAGATCAATGCATGATTTGAAAAAGGTACATATAATCTATGGATTAAATCCCCCCTTTTAAAAAGGGCTGGATACACACCTGTTTATTGCCTAAACCATTGTGTGTATTCACAATGGTTTGGTTTGGGGGGTGGCCTATCACCAGACCTAACCCCCTGATGGAGTAACCCTAAATATTCATATGTATTGTATGTTTAATAATGTATTGATAACTGTCACGTCCTAAAATTTGCATGAAATATTTGTCACTGGATTTTTTATAACTCATAACCAACCAATCTTCACATGTATGTTACAATGATGATGTACCTATTTATATAGCCACTGGTCATTTGCTGGTGGGTGATGTACAATAATTATTATTTATCACATGTTTGTTATGAATACCTTCAAGGCTTGGGTTAGCATATGCAAAAACCTCAAAATTGCCTGGGGCAAAAAAAAAGAGTATATTGATATTTTGCCCTGATTCCAAATGATGTGACAGCATTGCATCCTTAACGACAATTTTTTACACTTTTGTGATAAGAAATTTAAGATAATTTTCCAGGCATGTTTCATTAAATTGCAGGCGCGGATCCAGAGGGGGGTTCCAGGGGTTGGAACCCTTTCTCTTTTTGAGGATCAATGCATTTGAATGGGGACATGTAATTGGAACCCCCCTTTGTCCTGGTTTTCAAAATGGCTGGACCCGCTCCTGAATTATTATCAATGATTTAAATGTTTTGCTCTAAATTTTGTAGAACTTAAATATATACATATATTATAACATGTTATAATTTATACATACCATTGCTTTGTCATGTATGTAGTATTATTCTGCAAATTCTATTTTGAAATAAAAAAAGTATTATTAAAAGAATTTGTTGAATTATTATTACTACACATATGATGAATCAAATACATGTAGTTACTGTAAATTCAGAAATTATTGCTTGCATTTATTATTGCGAATTTGTCATTTTAGACTTAAATGCGATTTTAATTTTTACGATTTTGTGAAAAGTCCTGTTAAATTCATATAAAATATCACAAAATGCGCGTTTAAACTATTGCGTTTACAACTCATTCACATTTTTCGCAATAATAAAAACCTCACATTAATTTCTGAATTAGAAAATAGTATTAATGCTATTGACTTATTTAATTTTATACATGTTATAGAAGTCGCATGTTATACATGTTATAAATACTTAATTCTTAATGAATATATATTTTTGTAGATAAGATATCACATTGGTTTGAGCATGATTCCCACCAAGATTATGAAGGGGCATATATATCATATATATATAGGAAATATATAGTGTCACCAAATTACTCTCATACAGTACCTCATTTGTACCTGTAGCTGTAAATTGTGAAACGGTGGATTCATTCATAATTTTGAGTTACTTATTGCAATCGGAAATAATGTTGATAAAGCTAACAGCATTATGCCATGATGTTGATGGGATGTTCTGATTGGATAAAAAAGAAATTGTGAATTGAACAAAAAGCAAACTTACAATTCATAGGAAAAAAAGTAGGAAATTGGAATAATGAAAATTCATAGTTTCAGTGATTACCTTACAATCATCATGATCATTGTCAATACTACAAGTGCATCATCATGATTATATATATCTGAATTCACCTTGGATAATTATTCATTTAAAATAAGAATTTGGATATTATAAGAATTTCTATGCTGGCGTTGCTACTTCATGTACCACCAGGGAGTGTTAAACCTTTTTGACCTTTCATGAGGGTCTGGCACGGTCCGTCACTATTGGTTAGTGTCATATATGCATGATGATGGAAGTTTCACCAACCTAGACAAGCTTTACAGCCCTGGCACAGTTGTTGGTTGGACTAAGAGTCAAATGACAGCTTGCTGTATACATTTGTAGTTCAAATACCATAGTCTACATGTATTTTGACAATCTTCTAAATTACTGTTCATTCTGAAACTGGCATTTTATACTTGTACATGTAGTAGTCGAACATATTAAACAATACATGTACTTCAAAGTATCATTTTATTTTGTCTCGCCTTACATGAAAGTTATGAAAGTTGGTTGTATATATGCAAGAAATGTGTATTACAGTCTTGGGGTGATGATGTTAGCTATTTTTAATAGAGCTTTACATTTATAAAAGCTAAAAGAGCTGGATGTGTGGTTCAGTGACTGAGTGTAAAATATACCGTTACATTTTATTACATGAAATTGGATACATTGTATTGTATATGAGTACCTTGCAAGGTCTACTTGTCTATTAGGTTAGGTTGACCTGACCTTAATTTTATTTCATCCCAGGATAATTTAAGTGATTTAGGTTATTTCAGTTTAATACAATGTTAACATGGTTAGGGTTGTTTCTCAGATACTTCGTAATACAATTAGAGACTGGAAATTGGGAATGTGCCAACAAGACAACAACCCGACTACAGAGCAGACAACAGCAGAAGGTCATCAATGTTTGAATTGTTTCTAAGAAGCTGTAAGCTACATAATTTTTATTTTTGCCTAAGGAGATATGGTATCAGAGGTGAATCCAGCCATTTAAAAAAGGTGGGTTCCTAACCCAGGACAAAAGGGGTGGTTCAAACTATATGTCCCCATTCCATGATCGTCCAAAAAAGTGGGGTTCCAACATCCAAACCCTCCCCCTGGATCCACCACTGGGTATGAATTTTGATGAGACGACTTTCATAACTTAAACTATAAACCATAAACCATGTAGACCAAGTGATTTTCTTTTTAGTCACTATATAATAGGGACTGTACACCCTTCAGCAATGACCAAAAACTTAAACTTCATAATGAGCACCATATAAATGGCTCTGCTTAGAAAGAGCTAGGCATCTAACAGAGTTAATGTACAAAATTCAGACGAGAAACCCAACAGTGATGACAACTTGATTTATACTAGTATACATGAGCTACAAACAATCAAATATGTGATAAACAGCAATCAACAAAAACACTACAGACAAACAATTAAGGGGAGACTATTTAAATATAAAAAAGAAGATGTGGTATGATTGCCAATGAGACAACTATCCACAAAAGACCAAAATGACACAAACATTAACAATTATAGGTCACCGTACAGCTTTCAACAATGAGCAAAGCCCATACCGCCTAGTCAGCTATAAAAGGCCCCGATAGGACAAAGTAAAACGATTCAAACGAGAAAACTGACGGCCTTATTTATGAAAATAAATGAAAAAAAACAAATATGTAACACATAAACAAACGACAACCACTGAATAAGAGGCTCCTGAATTGGGTTTATTTACTTTAATGTAAAGTAAATAAAATTAACTAATGTCTTGTACAAGTATTACCCCTGAAGTTCCGTGAAAATTGTTTTCAAAAATCTAATTTGTCCATAATTCTTTTATGTAATAAACCTATTTAAATAAATTCAGACCTTCTCTTGTCTGATCACCAGCATGGCTAAAGGTATTACTCCCAGGTGTATTGGCAGGTGACACCTCCAGGTATTCAAGCGATTTCCTGTCGGACTTGCAAGTTCATGCATCATTTCACTTTTGTCAGTGTACACGACCGAAAACTTGAATCTTTCCATTTTAAACTTTCAGGTGCATATGTAATCATTTGATAATATACATCTCTGTCCTGCGTTTCCGCTCGTGATACACTAGTCATTACTGTTAATAAATAACATTTCTGGTGTAAAGAATATTATTCATAAAAATTTTGAATAATTCCAAAAAAGAGATTTGATAAGCACATTTTTTCCAATGGTAAATTTGAGGAAATGTAAGTACTCGTTGTCAAAAGTGAAGGACAGTTTGAAACATACAAGAAAAATTGATTTAACAAAAATATACGCACTTAACGACCATGCTTTTATACGCCTTGATAGTTACGGAACTATAGATAGTTGCAATTTAAAATTATATATATTTTTACATTGAACATAAGAAAGAATAAAATTGAGAATGGAAATGGGGAATGTATCGAAGAGACATCAACCCGACCATAGAAAAAAAAAACAGCGGAAGGTCACCAACAGGTCTTCAATGTAACGAGAAATTCCCGCTCCTGGAGGTGTCCTTTAGCTGGCCCCTTAACAAATATATACAAGTTCAGTGATAATGAACACCATACTAATTTCCAAATTGTACACAAGAAACTAAAATTTAATAATACAAGACTAACAAAGACCAGAGGCTTCTGACTTGGGACAGGCGCAAAAAATGCGGCGGGGTTAAACATGTTTATGAGATCTCAAACCTCCCCCTATACCTCTAGCCAATGTGGAAAAGTAAACGCACAACAATACGTACATTTAAAATTCAATTCAATAAAAGTCCCGAGTCTGATGTCAGAAGATGTAACCAAAGAAAATAAGCAAAATGACAATTATAAATAAATAAACATGCATTTTGCCCCCTCCCTTTTTGGGAAAAAAAATGGTTGCTTATATAGGGAATCACTGAACCGTGACTGGAGCGGGCCCCCTCTTAGGTCAGTCAGTGGGCCTCCACTTACGAAAATTCCTGGATCCGACACTCAGTATGTTATCATGGGATGTCGATGGACTATTGTATACTAAAAGAAGAAGAAGAGAACCAATTTGATATTTAACCTGCTCTGGTTCGTCGAAGTAATGGACAATGTAAAATCACAGATTTCTATTTAAATAAAATTGTTCTCGAACAAAGGAAGGAATTCGTCATCACAATTGTTGGGTATAATGTATTATCATGTGAACATCGTTCTGAAGTACTGTATGCCAAATTTTCTGTTCCGACATGCATGTTACCAAGAGATGTGAATATTTTCTTGGAAAAGTATTCAGTAACAAAGTTTCAAATTAATATCGGGATATATTTTCTTTCTTGGTACATTCAGTAACAGCAAAAAGAATAACTTGACTGCTTGTCCGCTAAATTGGGGTGTTCTTGCCAGATAAAAGACTTATAGTTATATAATTCGAAAAAAAACTTTATTTTTTTTTATTATTTTTTTTTATTTTTTTCATCACTAGAAAGCCGAAATTTATTGGGAATCTTGTATTTCGGGCATATTCTTTGCTTCTTAGCTCGAATTAAAGAGTTAATAAACTTTTTGAAATGTTGAATACGCAACCAAATCTCCAAGTATTATTTATGTTTCTGATAAAGGCGTTTGATTGGGTATTAGTTTGAGGTAGGCGTGTTTTCCGAAACATTCCTCCAATCAACTGACCTATTTGACATACATGTGTGCGCTGATGCGTGTACACTGGCTATTGTAACGGCACGTGTTACTGTCTCACATCGAAATCTGTCGAGCGTGACCAATGTTTATTGTAGAAATTTTTGTCATGTGGTCAAATTATTTGACATACAAGTTTTAAAGGCTAAAACTTAAATTTGCATTTTAAAAGATTATTTTCGGAAGTGGTCCCTTTATACTATTCTAAGTGTTAGAGAAAAAACAAGACTTTAAAGAAAAGATACATATCAACGGAGAATATAACCTGAGAAAACTATACTAGTCTACTAGCATAATAGACAAAGATATAAAACATGTATTATATGGCTCTGATATTAACTTTAACGTGTTCTGGAAAAAAAATATATGGGTGCGATTATTTGAATTACCTAATAAAGGCATCTCGATCACTTTTGACAAAATATAATTGCACGAATTGCGCTGACCTTTAATTCTAGAAGTGACTTGTGACTGTTATAAACATGCAGAGACAATTCTATGCATTATGGTTTAAGTTTACAATGAACACACTTTAGTTATACATTTTCATTTTAAATAGCAAATAGACAATCACCTTTCGGACAGACTTGCTTTTTCTTTCTATTCGTAAAAATTATCATTCGTTCATTTAGAGACATAAATTACAAGTTATATATGTCTCTGGTTTATTATATTTGAACACTTCAAAAATGCTTTAAAATACTATGAGCCTCTATTGGGGTCCCAACCGAGCACAACAAAAAGGGGCGAGTTCCAACTATATGTCCCCATTCAAATGCATTGATCGTCTTAAAAGTTTATGATTCGACGGTTTCCTCCAACAATATGGTTTGATAAATTTCTTTCGAAGTTCATTATACTTTTCACATACTAAAACAAAATGACATCCTTCTTCAATTACTTGTTTATCACAGATATTACAAAATCTCGGATATGTCTCAATATTATAAAATCGACAAGTTTCTATATTCAAACAGTGAGCAGATATATGCGGTATTTACAAATGAATAGTTTTATAAATTTAATTTACAGCATGATCTAAATAAAATTGTTGGGGTCAAATACATCTATGCAACATACATTTAGGCGAGTCTTCAAAAAATAGTACATTTCAGTATTAAAGCTACCGTTTAATCTATCTTTGAATTTAAATTAAAACAAATTCACATTTTTACACCCTGATGTAACCGTATTTTTGAAGCGTTGTCATCCGTATCAATAAATTTTTTAATAAAATTGAAGTGCATGAGTATTATTAACGTCTAGGATAAGTGAGCTCTGTTGATGGGAATAAACAAAATTTAGCTGAATTTGTATTATTTAAATTAATGAAAAGGCAAGCTAGTGTGTGTTTGAAATGATATTGTTGAAATCAGAGACATATATTATATGTCTCTGTTGAAATGGATTTATAGCATGAACAATGTGTGTAACCGATTTTACGTTGACTTGGACTGCGAATTTGAAAATAATATATTTGTGAAATCACATTCTACAAGATGACATATTTTGTAAGTACGTTATACTCTATAACCTTTTATTCTTATTATAGTATCTTTGAAATGCATTTTATAGCTGACTATGCGGTATGGGCTTTGCTCATTGTTGATGGTCGTACGGTGACATATAGTTGTTAATGTCTGTGTAATTTTGGTTTCTTGTGGACAGTTGTCTCATTCGCAATCATACCACATCTTCTCTTTTATATTTATATAGCTATTACTTGCAACTGCCATGTGTACATGTTCCAGCATCATGCCGCTGAAAGAGGTCTCCTTTCTAGTTTGAAAATAGGTGGAGAGGTCGGGAAAACTATCAGAAATATACTAGTATATGATAAAAAAAAATCAGTAAAGTTCCAACTACTCTTTTGGAAAACTGTCTTGCTATTCCCGAGTGTGTTTTAATCAAAGAATGTTCTCTCTATTGACACAAAGGTATATAAACTCATCATATATTTTCGCGCGGAAGACGTGCGTTTCGTCTAAAAAAAAAAAAGACTCATTAGTCACGGCGCCCGAATCAAAAAATCAAAGAAAGCCAAATAAAGTACGAAGTTGAAGAGCATTTAGTACCAACATACCTAAAAGTTTTCCCAATAGACTAGTTCAGGGAAAGCTTTTTCGCGACATAGAACTCTGAGTGGGTCAAGCAATAACTAAATAGATAAAAAAAAAATAACGAATACAAGATACATAATTGTAGATAAAACAAAACTAGCTGTATGGCATTATAAGTAATAACACGGGCTATGCTTGTAAGAACTGTACGTGTGATAGTGGTTAGCTCGTATAATAAGTCAACGTTCGGTATAGTCAGGGACAATTTTACACCAGGTACGGTGAAATCGAAGACATCCAAAACCTCATCTTTGTTAGCTAAGGGTCACGATCAATGCCCGCTCTCCAGAGTGGATCGTAACCTTTGGCTAGCGAAGATGCCAAAACCTTTGATTTTAAAAACATGGAACAATTTTGTTGCCAAACAGCCAATTATTGTACAACTAAATAATATTGTTGACTCATTGGCACGCATGCCACATATGCAATGCACATCTTCTTATATCTATCTTTACGATAACGTCGCTTTTATATACCATAGTCCATAATTAGCAAACGACAGTGTGAATATTTTGTGTATGAGTGACAAATGATTCGATGCCATAATTATCAGCCTTTGGTAGTTGTTAGTGTATACTACAGGCTTTAATCTTTAAAGCATTTCTTAGTACACTAAGAAGAAAGTTTTAGCACTAATGGGTCTCACTAAAACGACGTTTTAAGGCCCCAGGGAACATGGATATAAGAGAATATTAGTATAAAATTCAAATTTATGGTATCAATAGCTATAGTAATTGTGAAATTAAATGACTTTTAAATCAGCGTGTGCCACTCGGCACGTGACCAACGGCTTATTGCAAATTCCCAATCATCACAATAAAAAGAGTGAAACAGCTTGTATGATTGGAGCTTTCAAACTAAATGGTAGACCCAACCCCCAACATAGAATATTTCTTTTTACAAATGAAATTATGGTATTTTATACTGCCAAAATCTGCTATGAAATTTTAATAAAGCGAAAATGTATTTTATATTCGTGATAGTTGACTTAAGTTGTATTTGTATTATAATTTAAAAAAAATTGTTTTATAGTCTCTCATAACTCTTTATAGAGTGGCTCTTGTTGTTAATTTGTGTTTTAAAAAGCAGTATATTTTATATATAACAAGTGGTGAGACTTTAATAAAGTATTTGTCTTGACTTGTCTTGTCTAGAAGGGTTCAAATTTTGAGTTTGAGCCGTTAGACTGCTCTATACTTTGATATAATTTGTATCGAAAGCAGTATAGTACACTGCAATGTGAGTATTTGTTAGATCACGCGCGATTTTATTATTTTAAGGAAATGCTTTACGAAATAACTAAGAACAGTTTATTTGTACTCGTAATAAAAAGGAGAAAAGATTGGGCTGCCTCTCTTCAATTTTGTCCAGTTACTAAAGTAAAATCAAATTTAACTTCTTCGACAATGCACATTGTGATATATTGTATATGTCATTCTTACTACATTTGTATAAACTTCAAGATTATAAAAAAACGTTTTTTTTTTCTAAATTGAACATTGATTGGTTAAATATTTCCCAGTGTGTTTGAATTTGTTTGTTAGCTTTTTGGTCATGAATGTTTGTCTCTAATATTTAATTTACTGTGCATTTGTATTCAGATATCGCAGATCAAATTTATTCGTTCATTGTGTAATCATACGTTTTTTGATTGAGTTTGGATCCATTAAAATGTTTAATCCCGCTGCAAATGTTTGCACCTGTCCTAAGTCAGGAATCTGATGTACAGTAGTTGTCGTTTGTTTATGTAATATATACGTGTTTCTCGTTTCTCGTTTTGTTTATATAGATTATACCGTTGGTTTTCCCGTTTGAAGGGTTTTACACTTATAGTAATTTTGGGGCCCTTTATAGCTTGTTGTTCGGTGTGAGCCAAGGCTCCGTGTTGAAGACCGTACTATAACCTATAATGGTTTACTTTTTAAATTGTTATTTGGATGGAGAGTTGTCTCATTGGCACTCACACCACATCTTCCTATATCTATTTCCGTAAAAGATAATGGTCTCTCGTTGAATGACTCAAATTTAGTGAAAATTAAAATAGAGATTTGATGAGAAAGAAAAGTTCCAATTACAAGAAAAACAAATGCAGTGTTCTTATAACAATCACTGATATACAAAAGATTCATTAGTATGCCTCTTTCATATCAAGTGCATTGATTTATATAAAAAAAATAGTTCCGTATTTAGACAAGATAATTTTCAAATCAATAAAGTTATACTATAATATAAATAAAAAAAAATTAATCATGATATTGAACGGCTTTTGACAAGAAGCAATATTAGAGAGTGGTTTTAGCTGGAACATACTATGTTGATATAGTATAATATTCCCAGGTCATAGATATGTAAATATGTGAATATCGGACATCTCAATTTTTTTTATTAAATTTTTTTTTTTTAACTAATCTTAAAATTATTTCAAATTGATACGGGATCAATTCGGAACGGTCACTTATAAAGGCACTTTACAGTTAAATGTGTGACTCTATTTGGTATGTTCGGTGAAAAATGTATAGGTTTTTTTTTTTTTACTTATTTTACATGTTTTATTAAATATATATTATATAGCTTCCTCCCAAATTGATAATAGGTATGTCAGAATTATTGATAGATGTCGTGTCAGAACGACAAATTTAGTTAGGTATTCAAAAGACGTATATAAGGTCGTCCTTGGGTATTCCAGTGACATTACACATTTAAATAATACAGGTGCATGCATGGCCTCTTTATTCGGGACCCGGTGTGCACAGGTTACATTTATTGAACCACATTTTTGTGTCTGATAATAAGTTTAAAACAATTATAAACATTCTCTTTAAAAAAAATTGAGAAATGAATACTGTTTTGTCATGATTCTTGACCCTTTTTAATAAAAATGAATTCTTCACGCATATTAACTTTAGTCGATTGACAAAAATAGAGCTATAAAGTTATGCAGCACTTATAGTCACTATCAGAATTAATTTATTGAAGATAAGAGAATCCCTTCTATGTCTAATGTTCCTATCTTCACAAGGATTAGGTCGACAAGGGGATTAATCATTGTAAAATTAAGGATCGTATTAAGAATGGCATAATGAAAAAAAATAACAAAATAGAGAACACTATAGAGAATGACCGACGAAAAAGGGAAATTATTATTGTAAAGGAGCGGAGATAACGAAAGACATATGAAAACAAATGTTTGCTTGACAAAGTTATTGCTCGCTTTGATATGTTTAGTTATACAAAAATCACACTGCGTTGTCTTATTTGGTATTCACTTGACATGTTAAGTTTCTGCGTAGCATGGTTAAAAATAATTATGTATTTCATTTGTTATATCGTAGTGTCACTTTCTGTTTGTTTAATTTATTTAGTTTGTTAATGATTGTGTAAACTGTACAAAAAAAATACCCGTCTAATTATTGCCTATAGGTGTTTGATCGTTGTTACATGTAAGATAAACATATATGTATATAGTATATAGAACCTTTTATACATCTTAAAATAAAAGATGTGAGTCTGAGTCAAACAACATACGGACCCTGTAATACTAGCACAAGTATAGCATGTACAAATTCTACTCAATATGGTTGTTTTGGAATACAGATTGACAACTCATGGTCCGACAATCATGTAATATTTGCCACATGACGCTTATATTTCTTTCTACCATCATGACCATCATCATTTTATTCATTAAATACTGATGTAAACATCGATGGTTAACACCCAAACAAAATGGGAGTAATATACCTTCAGAGCTTCTCCGTTGCACATGAGTACGCTTGAATTCACACCTGTGTACATCTGAGGCTAATTTGCCGCAAGATAAAGTTCAAACGAATTCTCCTCAAACCGAGAAATAAACAATGACTTTACAAAATAATATACACACTCTGTTCACACATATTTTGCATTGAAATGAGAGTGACACGAATGACATAATAAAACCGTTATTATCCGAATAACTCTTGAAATGACCGAATAACACTTAATTTTAATATTAGCACATATTGGTGACTTTTAAAAATTATTAAATAATATTATATTATAAGATTATTTGATAACTTAAAAATGATTTACAGCAAGCAGATAATTTCATAATGATCGTTTTAAATATAGTGTCAATATGTGTGTAAACCCAACATGACTACCATGCCACATGGTATATATGCGTTATCCTTGGTCGCAATGTTGGATGTAAATCTTATATTTATAACGATCTTCATGAACTTAGCTGCTTTTTAAGTTATAAAAATCTTTATAATATACTATAATTTATCCGAATTACACTTATTATAACAGAGTAATTCGGTCTTCGAGGTACCGTTGAAATTGTTCACAAAGTTATAACGGTAAATAAAACGTAAAATATTTTCAGTTCAAATCAGTCAAAATGTGCAAAATTTCCCGTTTGAATGGTTTTTGTTATTTGGATGGAGAGTTGTCTCATTGGCACTCACACCACATCTTCCTATATCTATTTACTGCAGGGTTTGTTACTCGTGCTGTGTGGATGCAGTAGAATGTGTCCCCGTGCTTGTAGTGTATGCCCTTATATATTTCAGTTATTAGTTGTTTGCCTGTGAGAGAGCTTTCACATGTTTATATCTTTATTGTTTACGATGTTGGGATGTATTGATACTCATCCACGCCTGCTATTTTTTATTATTATCCCCTGCTATGGTTTTTATTAGATTTCTTACAACCACTGTTTTTGCCCTGTGTTTGTTATACATGTCAGTTTTGTTATATTTAAGTCCATACGTCGGGCCTTTTATTACAGTTTTGTAAGAGTTCTTTACTGCACTCCTAATTACTCCCTATTCCATAACTGTGATCCTCATTCAATGTTACAACCTCCGGTCTTTTGTATTGATCCTTTACCCCTATTAAATAATCATGATTTTACGGAATGGAAAAAATATTATCAACAACACAACTTCTAGGTTATCTACGTGCATAAATAAACGTATTGGTAATGCCACTACAGCCAGATTATTTAACAAAAATGCACGTGGATATCCACAAATTTTCCCGTGCAATGCCAAAAAATGACTAAACTGTTTTAGATTAACTTCTCAAATTACTATAAGGTCAACAGTGAACGGGAGAACCTTTTCCTTCTCCTTTTCCTGTGATATTACCTGAAAAACTCAAAACCTAATATATGTGGTAACTTGAACCCAACCTAAGTGTGGTATTCAATATGTGGGACAGACGGGACGAGAGTATTTCAGAAGAAATCAAGAACATCTGTACCACTTTCGTAGACCCAAAATATTCAAAAGTTTAGTATATCAGCATTTAGATAAGCATAATCATAATCTGAAATATATAAAATTCCAACCGCTCCAAACCGTTCAAAAACAACCAGGAGAATCGCACAAGCAATTTGAAAAATCACGCGAAGTTCGCGAATTGTTTTGGATAAAAAGACTTCAAACAGCTTATCCTCTCAGTCTAAATGATAAAATATTAGGGCAGGGGAACATATCTAAAACTCATATCGATGTCATTACTATTGTTGATAAACGACTTAGAAATAATAGGTCTCATGGTAAACGCAAGAACCGCAATCAACGTATTAAACATCGTATAAATTATACACTTGCTGATCTGTTCTATAATAAAGAATAATGGCAGACATCAAGTATTATGCAAACTGGGTCAGATACCTATAAGTATATTATATGCTATTGTTCTGGAGTGCGATAAAAAAATTTTTTTAGCCCATTTTATGAATACACCCGTATTATTACAGCCTTTTGTCATCACAGGCTTTTTCCTATTATTGATAAACCTGAAAATCATAAACGACATTTTCTCAAATTAAAATATATAAATAGAAGTATTGATTTTATTGATTTGTCTAGCATATTCAATGACGCTTCTGTCTATAGCTTAATACCTACATATTTTGATAATATAGAACAACCCATTATTTCGTATTCCTATAAAAAAACGAGCAGAAATTTTATTTTCAATTATACGTCAATTACAACAGACGTCAATATAGAAAATAATGTTCCCTCCACTTGAGATTGCGAAACATCTAGTTTTAAATATGTTCCCTATAGTCATGTTATCACAGGAGACCTCAACATAGTCGATAACCGTGAAGTCATAACTTTTCTAAAGAAAGGACCGAAATACCGTCCTCCATCTACAATAGATTGGAAACAGTGTCTTCAGGTCATTAAAGACGCTCTGTCTGCCTATTGTAAAAATTGGTGCAAACGTGAAAAATCCGATAAAAAATCTTTAGTCAGTTATTTGAATAAAATTATGAATACTGTTGATATTCGAATATCTCATTTAGAAAACAATTCTGAAATTAATAATAGGAACCATGATATACCAATTTCTAGAATAAAAAACAAACTCAAGGTACTCGCAGAGCGGTTTGTGTTCGTACCGGCAGACAAGGCAGCAAATAATGTAGTGGTGGTGTGACGCATATACTACACGGAAGTTCTTCAAAACGAAATTATCAATTCCTCTACATTCAGGTCAGTGCGCACCACAGAGAGTCAAATCTTAACAAGCATACCACTGCCACTACCACTGCTCAGCTTAAAGCATCTTCCGAACATTTGAAAGTCCCTACCATGTACTGGTTACCGAAATTACACAAAAAAAACATTTAAATTCTGTTTCATCTCCGCTTTGAGTAAGTGTTCTACTACTAATTTATCAGTGCTTCTAACCACCTCCCTTACTACTATCAAAGAACTGGTTATTAACTTTTGAAAATAATGGTATTAATTATTTTGGGAGTGTTAAAAATTCTTTAGAGGTTTTAGATAAAATACATGCTTTCAATGGTCCTTACAATTCTGTTGACAGTTATGATTTTTCTACTCTGTACACTACACTTCCACACAATCTTATAAAGAAAAAGTTTTCGTATTTGATAAAATGGTCTTTCGAAAAATCTCATTGTAATTGTATTTGCTGTAACTCGTTTAAGGCTTTTTTCTGTAACGAAAAAGGAAAGTATGCTAGATACACTTACTGGAAATGTGAGGATATGACTGAAGCTTTAAACTTTCTGCTTGATAACATTTATGTACGTTTCGGCGATAAAGTGTATCGTCAGGTAGCAGGTATTCCTATGGGCACCAACTGTGCCCCTTTAATAGCAGATTTATTTCTATATTGCTATGAATCTCAGTTTATGACCAAACTCAGTAAAGACCCATCATTGTTACATTTGGTTGATACATTCAAAAATACCTACCGTTATCTGGATGATATTTTTTCGTTGAATAATCCAGAGTTCTCCAAATATACTTCAGCAAGTTACCCAAACGAACTTACTTTAACTAAATCTAACATAAACAGCAGCAGTTGTCCTTTTCTAGATTTAGACATTTCAATTTCAAACGGGAAACTTCACACTAAAATTTACGACAAAAGAGACGATTTTTCATTTCCTATTGTTAATTTTCCTTTTTTAGACGGCGATGTGCCGTTGGCTCCATCATACGGTGTTTATATATCGCAACTCGTTCGGTTTGCCCGTGTGTGTTCTGATGTCATAGATTTTAACGAACGTAATCAATGCATCTCTGGTTAATTGTTGTGTCAGGGATTTCGATACCATAAATTACTTAAAACTTTTACTAAATTATTTCATAGATACAAATTTATATTTGATAAGTAAATTTGGCTATACCTGTAGAAAGCTTATTAAAAATGGTATTTCACATCCTAAATTTTATGGTAATATTTTACTTAAAGCGAGGAAATCACTATGTGATCCTTGTAAACTCATCGAACCTTTAAACAAACTTATAAGTAAGGGTTATCGTACCAATATTGTAATTAGATCTCTGAATATAGTTCACATTGGCACTAATATTGATTTTGTCATTAGCAAATTAAAACATAACTACATTTCATTATATTTATATGGATCTTTTCTGTACACCAGCTTTGATTATTTGTAATATCTTTAATTTTTCACTTATTCTTACAACATTTGTATGAACTTCAAGATTATAAAAAAACGGTTTTTTTTCTAAAGTGAACATTGATTGGTTATATATTTCTCAGTGTGTTTTAATTTGTTTGTTAGCTTTTTGGTCATGAATGTTTGTCTCTAATATTTAATTTACTGTGCATTTGTATTCAGATATCACAGATCAATTATATTCGTTCATTGTGTAATCATACGTTTTTTGATTGAGTTAAGTCTGCCAATTGATATTTTATTGTATGTTTTTCTATGTTGTGATGTTATGCTATTGTTTCAGGAAAAAGGGAGAAGGTTTGGATCCATTAAAACGTTTAATCCCGCTGCAAATGTTTGCACCTGTCCTAAGTCAGGAATCTGATGTACAGTAGTTGTCGTTTGTTTATGTAATATATACGTGTTTCTCGTTTCTCGTTTTGTTTATATAGATTAGACCGTTGGTTTTCCCGTTTGAATAGTTTTACACTAGTAATTTTGGGGCCCTTTATAGCTTGTTGTTCGGTATGAGCCAAGGCTCCGTGTTGAAGACCGTACTATAACCTATAATGGTTTACTTTTTAAATTGTTATTTGGATGGAGAGTTGTCTCATTGGCACTCACACCACATCTTCCTATATCTAATAGATATTTTATGAAAATATCTCAGCAATAATTTAAGAAATTAATTCCAAAATAATTATATTTAGATAATTTTATATAGAAATTTTATTTCACTCAATACAAAACGGTACACGCATATTCATTTGCTTTCATTATTATATTGTGGTTATTAACTCTGACCAACGGTCATTTGTGCGATTTTAATTACGTAAAATGAAGCAATTAAGATTTTCACAGATTTGATTTTTTTCCCCAGGATTCAACAAATCGGGTTAAAACGTCACAATCCACACACGTAGGTCAACCAAAAAAGTTACAAATACTTGATTTTCTCCTTCATTAGAAGGAATATAAATTTAAAGCTTAAAGTTTGTGAATGTGTTGTTTGTGTTAAGATGAACATATTTAGAAGATAAGTAAAAAAACGCCGACTTTCCCTTTGATTATAGCGCCAATAGTAAGTTTTATGTACAGAAAATTTGCGTCTGGCGTTGTCCTTTCGTTTGATGTGTTTTATCCTTTGATTTGCCATTTGATTAGGGACTTTCCGTTTTGAATCATCCGCGGAGTTCAGTAGTTTTGTGATTTAACTTTATACAAACTTATTAGTCCTGTATGAGTTTTTACCTTTCATTGTCAATTAATTGGTATTTCTAGACATTGCTAACTTTTTATACATTGTGATTTGAATGGAGAGTTGTCTCAATGGCACTCATACCACAAGTTGTCGCTTATTATCGTGAATATCACGACATTTAAATAGCTATTCCATTACGGCTCACCAAATAAGGCACGAGCTACTTCGGCCAGAGTGTGAATACAAAACAAGAAAACCTGTGGCCTTATTTGTCATATATACAAAACTGAAGTACATCATTATCTTTACTATGTTATGTAGAATCATCTGCATAATAATCTATAAATGCATTTTTTACTTTCAGTGGTAAATCATTGATATATTAAATAAATAACGGAGGGCCAATGATCATCATAATTTTTGTCATTCAATGGCATGAAGAATTAAGTATTAACATATGTTGTCAATTTTCTTTTTTATTGTTCAAACATTACTTGTAACTTCCCAGGGTTCACAATAATTGTCGCTCCGAATTCTGATGTTATGCCGTCGTGTGCTATGAACCCAAGTTTTCAATCGTAAAATGTTTGGAAACATGGATGCTTTTTCATCATTTTCGACACAAGCTATGCTTGTCTTTCTTCCACATAACCGTGCTTTGATTTTGAAGAAGAGTTCGGTCAACCATATCATCAGTGTTGCAAAACTGACGACAATACAATATAACAGCACTGGACTAAAATCCGCACCCTCCTATATATAAGAAATACACTGACAATATATGAATGCAACACGGTTTCAAAAGAATACACAATCTTAAATCATACGTCTGAACAATGTTTATAATGTAGTATGAATATCTTATTTTTTCTAATTTTGGTGAATCTTGTAAAGATAGACCTATATTCACTTTGATCGTAATATACTATTATTTTGTTCCATGGTCGAATGAACACAATGACACTATAATCAAAAACGGACGGGCGCCAACAAGAAATTATATGCATTATGTAAAAGAGAATAAACATCCAGATGTTGGATATATTTCGATGCGTCGGCAACTTAAAAACAATATATGTATAGGGCAACAACCTATACACGTTTTATACAATATGTCAAGTTCTGTATCATCAGGAGGTCTCCATGTATTGCATGATCTTATGAAATGATTAAAAGAATCGGGCATCACATGATATGCTCCATACAAGTCTGGACACGTTGGGACATGAAACGAGGTTTTTTAATTCAAATTCATGTTATTATCACAATCAACCATAAAGGTTCTTCGAAAACAGTAAATGAGGTTTCTGCATTCTTGAATACAGTTCACACATATCACATGTATCGGATAAAAATAACAAAAAATCGAAAAACGGATGTCAAGTAAAAACTAAAAAAAAGCTTTCGACCATATAAACGTACGAAACGACTGGAAACAAACTGTCATATTTCAAACTTGGTACATACATTTTCCAATAAAAAATGTTGGTTTAACCATGATTGTATGATAGTTGTATGTTATTTCTTTACATTAAATAACAAATGTGCGATTTAAATGAACATTCCATCCACCTAAATATTACAAATATAATTTTCGACTTATGATATTACAAAAAGAAGACGGGGTATCATTGCCAATGAGACAACGCTCCATCAGAGACAAAATTACATATATGTATAAGTTGAAAAACAATAGGTCACCATACTGTTTTCAACCATGAGCAAAACCAATACCAAATAGTCAGCTATAAAAGGCCACGAAATGACAAATGTGAAACAGTTCAAACGAGAAAACTAATTGATTTACAAAACAATTAACGAATACCAAATTTGATTTACAGCAACACACAACAACCACTGAATTGCAGGCGCCTGAATTGGGACAGACACATAAAAAATTCGGCGTTGTTAAACATGTTTGCTGGCTCTTAACCCTTACCCTCAACCTAACCTATGGCAGTGGTAAGAGGTTACAGAGTAAGAGCTTTCTATTAAAATCAGTAGAAACATTCTTTACTCATCAGATCGTTATGAAGAAGAATACATCTTATGAGAAAAGACAGGACGTTGGGGGGTGTTTATACATGACTCCTAGCAGTACAGAAAAGACGCTTACGAGTTCGAAACAAAGTCCACAAAACTTACATCGAAAATTTAAGTTGAGCAACCAAGATACCAAAGGAACATTCTAACTCTAATAACTATAGGTCATAAGTCGATAACACACCGACCAAGCCATTGCCAAAAACAACAATCGACCAAAGAAACCAATACAGTATACACGACCACAATGACACAACACAGAAAACTAAGGACTTACATTTGTAGCAAAACAAACCCTACCAAGACCAGGGAAGATAACAAGTGCTCCGGTATAAAAAAAACAGATCCGGCTTGTTACTGATGTAAGTACAAACAAGTGAGAAGTCTGATTAGGTAGGCATCATTAACGACAATGTGGAGGACATTGTGGTAACGACAATAAGATCACTCCAAAGACACCAATACCCCATAGAATTTGCATAGAAAATGAAAGTTTTAAATGAAAATGAAAATAATTATATGCTGATGTCTTTGTCATTAAGGGTAGTTCGTGATGACAATATGACACTTACAATCTGCATACGTATTAGATTTATTAATACGTTAGCTCTGTCGATGTAAGCATTGCAGATGATTTAGGCATCCACCTTTTTGACAAAATTATGTTGACGCTACTCTAAATTTTCTGTTTTCACTTGTCTTACTTCATGCTTATTATTGTTTGTCAGAGTTTCGTCTTTCATTTTTTTATTTCAGATTTTTGCTCCTGTTATATGATTATGATATTAGCTTGCAATATATTTGATTTATCTAACTTGTGTGTACCCATATTGCTTTCAAGTACCTATCATAACAGTTGTGTATACTACCATAACATGCATAAGTCAAAATTGAGTCTCAAACAAACTACATCGAAAAATATTGATCTCACTTGATTTGTTTTCGATCGTGAGACCAATTTAGACATTTGTTATGTCTTCGTAGTAGCCAAATTGAAAGTCTTGAATAAACTAAATATCAAATTATCAATAGGAGTTTTTAATCTTCTAATTATCGTCATCTTAGTTCGTAAAGGCAAGACAAAATCTTGAGATATAAAGACATAATCCCAAAGTGAGCTCATATGATGTCAAGGTGACCAACTTATGTTCTTTTTATGAAACGAAAGTGTATTTCATGTTTTATTACTAAATGTCATCTTCATTTGCAACTCACTATGGAATCTGTAGTTAACTGTGATTCAGTCAAATTAAACTTACTTTTTCAGATTTACTATATATGTTTATTTCATTTGATTCATGCGTGAAAACACACTCGCAATCGTTTTCGGTTTCACGAAGCTGGAATGGAGAACCAGTACATCGGACTGAACATCTTTCCAGCTGATGCCAAGATGAACAATTGACTGTACATTCAATCAATCCATACGATTCAGCTAAATGCAGAAAAGACATAAACATGATAAAATACATTTAGAATTTAACAAGGCATGTATGTAATCAATGTTTGATAGGAAAATGTGTAAGGTTGTAAAGCAATGGTCAGTTGGATTTGATATTTTGATAATTAATGACAATTACCTCTGTCGTATTTAGATTGACATTTTTTTGTATCCACTTGATAATAATTAGGGCAACATTTTGTCAGTTTTCGATCGATAAATTGTCTAAAATGTAACATAAATATTTCCATTTAAAATAAGAAATTGGGCAAACAATCAAACATAATACCATGCATAGTGCGTTTACTTCTCAAGACACATGTAACATGTAAAAAGGGATTAGTTTCTATTAATGTTTCAACCTTACGCTCTATGTCATGGTCCAGCAAAATTTTTTCTTAATTTAAAAGTAAACCTATCCATATTCAACAAATAAGTAATTTCGATGGAATTTTGATTTTTATGACATTTTGAGTCATAATAGAAATTATTTTCATTGTAAAAAATCTTCTAAAATCCGCAAATTGAATATTAAGTTGTACATTTAAAGTCAGTTGAATAAGTTGTATAAACATGCAAATAGGAGTAAAGTAAAACAAAACATGAACAACATGGAGTAGTTGGATCAGATACTCTAATTTAACGTATGATAAGAAGTTTTAACAGCACCATGTGTGTAATCAAAAAACATTTACATGCAAACATTGCTTAACAACTCGTAAATGCATTTCCTATAATAAACAAGCAAAAATGAGAAATTGGATAAACCTTGTAGAAATGAATATATATACATTTTACCAATTCTTCATTGCATATTGTTTATGACATTCTCTCTTTGATATGATGAACAATACGAATCAAGTTCACTCATATTGTGTTTCAATACTTTCCTATTCGGCCGTTTTGAACAATATTAATGTTATTAAGTATTTCCGTTTGACGAATAAATGTATTTTATATGAGTAATTGTTTATAAAAAAAACCCATGAAATTCTTTTCAAGTGTATATGTACAATTTTGGCTGGTTTGTATTACTGCAATATTATAAAAAAATCAAAGGTATTTTCGAAGATGACGTCTTTAAATGTGACGGCCATATTGATGTGCACTTTATTTAATCTTTATTTTTATATTTAAAGAAATTGAACCTATTGTCAAATAAATGTACCTGCTAATAAAGAAAGATACTTTGAAATGTAAATTATGCGACTCTGTCGTTTTCATTACAGAGTTGTTGCAGGACTATAGCGTTTCAAAAATGGTATAACCCTATAAACAGAATAGAATGCGTCCATCAATTGTTCGAACATCGATTACAAATTTTAGGTAAAATTTTCAAAAATCAAAAATATTAGCTACCTCAAAACACTTACGAGCTCAACGCTTTCACAGTAAAATCATTCGTCGAATAGAACTTACTTTGTGCACATTTTTTTAAATTTTTACAGATGCAGCCGTGTAGAGGGTGACACGTCTCGTCAGATGAACAGTTGCATGGTTGTTTACACTGGACACCGTAATAACTAGGGAGACATTTTTCTTTGCAATCATGGCTGTGATATCCAGCAGGACAAGCTGTAATGAAAAGATTACAGCGTTCTAATGTTGCTTGCCGATGCAAATATTGTATATGTCAATCGGTAATAACTCAAAGAAAGTTAGTTTCATTTTTTGACAAGATTTGCCAAATATCCTACAAGAAATGTAATCATGAAATTTGTTATATTGGGATTTGTAATAATATTATTTTCAAAATAATTTCTATCTCCTTTAAATATAGCGTAACCGTTACTGATCATCGAACCAGTTTCCATACATGTATATACCTTGCTGAAATAAACCTTTGATATACATTTCAAATCTGACACGACATCTCTGTCAAAAGTGTTCATCGGCACTGAATTCCAAACTCATAAAAAAATAACAACAAAAAACCTTTGTAACTAATTTCATTCATTTTTGTTAAGAGTGTGTGCATTTTAAGTACCGTGTATATCTACTTCGTGTGATTTACGCTAACAAAAGATTTGTACTGTTAATGCAACAAAAAGCAACGGCTTAACTGTTTCACACAACACAATTGATATAAAGCAAACACAATTGATATAAAGCAAACCCAACAAACGTGATCAATTGTTTAAACACAATAACTTACGTTGGCATGTCCCATTGTTTTGGAAAAAGTCAGGACAGCATATCAGTTGTATCACTTTAACTTTCTCGGATTTTCTAAAATATAGAGCAAACTGTGTTGTGAAATATCAATATCAGCAGCTACAATGAATGTTATTTATTACAACGAGTAATGAATCACTGGGTTCATTACATTATCCGTATTATAGTTAAAGAAGAATTGCTTCTAAAGGAAACTATGTCTCAAGTGTTCTATAATGGTAAATATACTATGCATGACAGATTATTGAAGTACTATATTGTTCATTTTAAGTTTGCGATATAACGAATTCAGTTAAAACATTCCGATGCATATAACACAATGTTTAAGCTGCATAAATACTTCTCTTCTGCAAACTTAACTTAACATTGAATACTTCATCATCCATTGCATTCTAATTTCTGTTGACTTTGAGGATAAAGATGAACTTCAAGGTCAAAGCTTTAGCAAAACAACCAAAATCAGACATGTACGAAAAAGGATAATTGATACCCTCGAAAGAAAATTAATCCACAGGAAATTATTATAAAAAGAAATATTTAGTACATACACGTTGACTGTTACATATTGCATACACACATTATGGCCATTTAAATCTAACTCTGTTGTAGTATGCACACAAATATAGGCTAGAAAGTACTGAAACAATTGCATTTCGACCATGATTCGGAAATTGTGATATAAACAAATATAAGCAGGTCTACTTGCATCGTTATAAACATCACATGAAAACAATAAAAAACAAAGTTCCTGATTATTAATTTGTTTGATTGGTTTACAACTGATACGGAAACATACAGGCTAAATTCGTCAAATTTGTATGCACTTCAGACAAAACTAAAATTTCACATAAATACTTTTTTTTAATATATCAAATGATTTCAAATTTGAGTAAATATGTTCAACCGGAGTAATCACATCTGCATATAAATAAATATATACATGCATATAATTTTAAAAATGCATTATCTAGAACATTGAATTAATATATAATGCCTATTTGCAAGTACATTTGCAAAATTTGTTCTTTATTTTGCAATGATAATATTTTGACAATAAGATATCACACGAGATTTCCTCTAGTTTCTTATAAATTCAACACACACGAGAGGATTAAATATTAAACAGACAAACTTATGACTTTAACGAAATGTAACATGTCAATCAATGTATAGAAAATAAAAGAGACGTGATTGCATTTTGCAAAAAATAGCCTTTTGCAATTCGTTAGGTCAATCAACTTGAAATTTAGAGGAAAACTAACGGATATACGATTACAAAATTTATTTTGTAGACAATGCTGGTAAAATATAGTCAGATCTTTTAAAATGTTTGAAGATTTAGCAATGTTGAATTGTTAAACATTAAAGAAATCTGATATATTAGAATTTATTATATATATAGAGAGAGAGAGCGCTGGACATGAGGCTAAGCGATTGGTGCTGTAGTGTATCAAAGGTGTGAGTTCGAATCCCGCTGAGGGACGGACAAACATTTGTCAGTAGAAAATCTAAGTCTAACATTGTTTGGTGTAATTTTCAGACTTATATCAATATTTGCATTAACCTTGTATCTCTATCACTCTTAGATCCAGTGGACGTGTATATTGTATGGTTTGTCACTTGTTTAGACTTGTTTGTAAAATATACTTATTTCTAGTGACTGTATTATGAAATTAATCATGATCCCATATTATATATAGCATTTGTTGAGTTAGATCGCTGACAAATAATAAATACATTGTGTATGAAAATAATGATATGAACATCTACACACGCTGAAAAAAGACGTCTTTCATGTCTATCTCTAGATTCATCTTCCGTGACAAGGTAACACTACGACTATTGAAGTTATATTTTTATATAGCGGATGTGGTCGAGTGGTCTAGAGCGCTGGACATGGGGCTAAGCGATTGGTGCTGTAGTGTATCAAAGGTGTGAGTTTGAATCCCGCTTAGGGACGGACAAAAATTTGTCAGTAGAAAATCTAAGTCTAACACTGTTTGGTGTAATTTTCAGACTTATATACAATCTAAACGAACACCACAGAAGCTGATACAATTTTAAAATTTCCAAACACGGCGCAAAGGTAACATAGATATGCCAAATGAAAATAGTTATTTTCGTTGTGAACTGGCGCAACTTTAGGTTTCCAAAGGTTGTGACAGTTTAGATGTTATAACTGCATTGAGGGCAGTCCTTAAACAAAATGATAAAAAATGTCTTGACCGATCCAGGATGGTATAAAGTTTACGACGGTAGGGCAATCACAACAGAAACTACATATTTAAGCCTCCCAAAGGAATAGCAGTCTAATAATGATTAAAACAATAAGTTTTATATAACAAGGTAAAATAACTAAACGTGGCTACGTACTTACACATCCATCCCGAATCAATGGAGCCCTGTACTTTAAACTGTTATTTTTTAAAATAATTTCGAACTGTAAAGCAAGTACTAAAGCCGGCGTTGTTGGAAACAGGTGATGACAGAAAAATGAGGGACTAGTTCTATGTTTTTTTCATTTATGGCCTCTTGGGAAACTGTCCGTAACTTTCTTATCCAAAATCTTTCCCGAGCGACCCTGTCGAACTTCGAACAACCCTCGTTGTGGTCTATGATTGTGATTGTAAGGTTTTTGAGATCAGCTTGTGAATGTCCAGGTGATCTCAAATGACGACTTACGGGTAGGTCGGGTTTGCAAGTGTAGTCACTTCGATGACCATTCATGCGTTTGTTGAATGGCTGCTCTGTCTCGCCAACATACTGCAAGCCACATCGACACTGAAGGAGGTATACAATATTCTGGGTTTTGCCAGTTATATTGCAATATATAGTGTACGTAGACCTAGTCAAGAGGCAAGTGAATGTTTGAATATTCATTATTTGTTGACAAGTCAGACAACGTCTGTTACCACATGACTTGCACCATCCTGCAATTGAACAGCTTTTATTTGAGGAGACGTCAGCTCTAACATATACGTCTTTCAGACTTGCTGGTCTTCGAAAATCTAAGCAAGAGGATTGGAAAATATTGGATGATTAAGGGTGTTTGGCAATAGTTTGCCAATTGGCACGGATTAAACGTGAAAGGTTATTAAAGGCTAGATTGTATGTAAGAACAAACATGACTATTTTGCTGCGCCTCTTCCGTTTGTACTGTAAGAGGTCATTGCGGCTGTTATTATTAGCGCGCGTAAACCCCTCATCTATGTCCAATTTCTTATACCTCGTTTTGTCAAAAATACGCGAAGTTCCTGTAACCGTCGTGACAGCCTCCCCAGAGGAGCAAATCCGCTTGACTCTGAGAGCTTGACTGTACGGGATACTTTTTGTACAGTGTATGGGGTGACAGCTTTGGGGAGAAAGGTATTTATGCTTATCTGTGGGTTTTCAGTAGAGGTCTGTTGATATGACACCGTCCTTTATAGATGTGGTTGTGTCTAAGAAAGATATCTTAGAGTCGGAAATTTCATACGTAAATTTAATTGAATGGTGGGCGTTGTTTGCATGTCGGATGAAATCATCCAGTTTTTGTTGAGATTCAATCCATTTCATGTCAACATCATCAATGAAACGGAACCAAGACAAAGGTTTGGATAAAGATGCTGCAATAAATTGTTTTTCTAATTTGCCCATGACAATATTGGCGTAAGACGGTGCCATTTT
The DNA here is from genome assembly GCF_965363235.1 of Mytilus galloprovincialis. Taxonomy (NCBI): domain Eukaryota; kingdom Metazoa; phylum Mollusca; class Bivalvia; order Mytilida; family Mytilidae; genus Mytilus; species Mytilus galloprovincialis. The sequence goes on along the minus strand of NC_134851.1, from coordinate 59,118,411 downwards.
CGTCCCCATAGCCGTCCCGTTAATTTGAAGGTAATGATCCCCATTAAAGGTGAAATTGTTGCATATTATATTGTCTGTGAAAATGTCAATACTCCTATTTCATATAATTTTTCTGTTTTACTTTTTAATTTCTTTTGTTCAAAGAATGTATGTGTGTTCGTCTTTAAGGAAGCTGCGGTGTTTACATGTTTAACGATAGATTTAAACTTCTTTTTAAAGACTTTTGGGTCAATTTTTTTTTTTTCAAAATGAAAACTCGGGATTGTTGTAATGACAATGATATAAGGACATTTGGAAATATTTTAGAACGTATAAAATGCAAAGGACATTTTAACTGCGAGTTTTTTGGAGTTTTTTTTGTTTTTTATTTATTATTGTTAACAGTTATAATTAGGTCATTTTTGAGTGTGTGTATGTTTCACATTATTAATAAATTGACATTTTAGTTGGATCGATTAGAATATAGTTTTGTAATCTAACCTTTGCTTCATTCTTCCTGATATTTAAAAAAAATATATGAAATCCAATATCAATTGCATCGATACTAAAATAGTGTTAAGTGTTTATATCCGAAGTTAATTGAAAACTACTATGAAGTCTATTATATTCCCACAGGTCGAGATTATAAAATTGTCACATGTTTGTGTGACTATACCTTGTCAGGAAGTATTGCTTTTGGGTGCTCAATGCTCTTCAACTTCGTACTTTGTTTTACCTGTTTAACTTTTTTGATTCGAGCGTCCCTTATGCGTCTTTTGTTGACGAAACTCGCGTTTGGCGTACACATTTTAATATATGATGAATTTTAACACTCATGGAGTTTTAATTCACCAGTCTAGTAGTCAGCACTTCTGTGCTGACATGAATTATCATTGATATGGTCATATTTATAAATTTACTCTTTACAAAACTTTTGAATATTGGAAATACTTAGGCTTTTCTACCTCAGGAATAGAATACCTTAGCTGTATTTTGCAAAACTTTTAGGAATTTTGGTCCTTAATGCTCTTCAACTTCGTATTTTATTTGGCCTTTTTAACTTTTCGAGCGTTACTGATGAATCTTTTGAAGAAAAAAACGCGCGTCTGGCGTAAATAGAAAAGTTAATCCTTGTATATTCGATGCGTTTATTTATTCAAAGTTAACCCTGCATATTTCTATTTGTATCGTGTAGGGAATGTTAGTGTAGATAAGAGATGACAAATTAATTGACACATTTAAGATTGTGTTGATGTCCAACGGTCTGAAAGTTATAGATACTGAGGTTATAACTTAATCAGGTAAGGTTGACCTATAGTTGACGTATAGTTGATTTGTCTAATCTTTGAGGTTCCTGTTGGTTATATCATATTCTAATGACATTTTTTACATATATAAAAACTTGTAATATAGCTCAGTCAATTTAGTTCTAAAATCACTCAACCTGCAACTTATTGCAACGCAAGGTTTTTGAAGTGCAAATTAGAATATAGGCTTGTACTAACAACATATTAAAAATCTACATTTAATATAATATGAGGAAAAGGTTATTTTGGGTGAAATATGTGGATTTAAGAGAATTACAGAAAACTGGAAAAGAAGATAAATTATTATTTACGGTTACATTTTTAGACATGTTTTATGAGATAATTCTCCTTGTGTTGCTCATACATTACTATTCCGGATGTTTTATTATTTTACACTACAGTGATGATTAGTCATCGTCAATTTTATTTTCTGACATTCACACGCTACTTGTTGCTTCCCATGGTTCACAATATTGGTTTTTGTCTATTGCGTTTTCTTGTTGTTGCAGGTTAAAGGCCACTTTCAATGGGAAGTTTTGTCGATTTTTTACAGGTGATCGGCGCTTTACTGGTTCGTTTTGGAGACGATTTCACCATTTACACCTTTGTATTGGCTTTTTTGGACAAAGGTGTCGTTTCATATTGAAGATGCAGATCACCAACCACATTGTCAAAATAGCACAAACGCCAAGACCGAGAAAGATTGAACCATACATGAAAAATTCGGCCTTATAAATCCAAAATCTGTATTTGAAGATCAAGAATCAATACTGACTATCTGAAAAAAAGTTAGTGCCACATTTTTTCTATTCCTTGTTGAAATAAAGAAATAACTCATCTAGTAATTCATGCCTAAACCAATCGATTGTATTTCATAGTTAGACAATTAATAAGGATTAACAAAAAGATATGTATTAATAAAAAAGAAACCGTAATATCAATACTTTTATCTTATTACATGTAGATATTCTGCGTTCCCCTTTTTTCTATGGGAAACATATTGATGTAATATTGTTTGTTTTAATACATGTGTTGTACTCATACTATATTCATGTTTTATTATTTATACAAAGAGTATACAATTTGAACATGAACATTAGTTTAGCGCTGAACCCCGATTTTTGTTCGTTTCTTTGTCACCCTTAGGCTGAACAAAAACTTTAACATGTCTAACTGTAAAACAGAAAAAGTAAAATGTTGAATTGTGGTAATCAAATTACGGTTAATAAAGGGTTCATTGCGGAACTGTGCTCGTTTGATTGTGTACGTACTGGTAGATCAAGCCTTTTTCAATTGTAATTCACAGCTGGTTCTTATGATGCACAATTGTCGTATACTAGAAGGAGGTATGCGTGCTCCAAACCTTTTAACATCTGTCACACACCGTTTGTGCATTTGCCTATTACAATTCATAATCCAGTTATACATCTACCAGTTGTCAATTATTTAACTGGTTCGTTTTTCAAACATAAACCTACAGCTATTTTTCTTTTTTTAGTTATCTGAGGTTTTGTCACGACATGGCTTTGTACACTTTGCGATAGATGTCTAAATAGAAATAATTTTTGAGCGCTGAAATTCATTTAAGAATTGAATGCCTCTTTTTGTTACTTCATTGGGGTGAAAAAGCGTTGACCGAAGTACATTTTGTATTAAGCGCGGAAGAGCTTCATACTAAAAATGTGCGCACAGTCAACGCTTTTACAACCCTATGAAGTTACAAAAACAAGCATTCAATACTTATAATTACATTTTTTAGCAATGATCATGAAAACACGAATTTTATTATTGTTTTATTTAATTCACCTGTGCACTTTCTTGTGGGACCACGTGTTATCATGAATGAAAAGTTTTATTGATCAATGCAATTGCTTACGGAATAACACGTGATGTAGAGTTAGCCAATCAGAATGAAGTATCATAATGAAACGTACATCTAAATAAATATAATTATATTCTTATATTACAAGTTCATGGCTCAATTGCTTGGTACAGTTTGTATTTTTTCTAGTCAGGTACAGTTGCAGTCCTCTCCTTAATTACACTGGTGCCTTGACGTTAGTAGATTTGTATTGAACCTACAGCATGAATCATCCAAACTCTGCAATGGACATCCATCAACGACCTTTATTAGTTTTTGAACGGTTATAATTAAATGCATGCTTTGATTATATAAAATTGCCATGCTTTTATCTTTAACCGTCCTTTTTATAATTGTATTGGTGTATACAAACGATGACCCAAGCACATTTTATAAAATAAATAGGGGCATTTAATTTGTTTCATCACATTTCTATGCTACAACCATCAAATTAAGAGTTATATAAAGCTTTTTGTTCGTGTTGTTCATGGATTTATTTAGTTTTGTCACTGAAAGCATATGCAGTCATAGCTTTTGTATTTTATACGGAAGTTATATTTGATATTGGAGTGCCTCGCGATTGATGTCAGGTGTTCAAAATTACTGATTCTAATAAAATATAAATGTAATGTAATTATTTATAATCAAATCATGTCTTAATGTTTGCATGTTTCATTTCATTTATCATTTGAAATGAACAGATTTGACTTGATCAGAAAATATATCTAACCTTTACTGTATCTGCTTAAGTCTTCCTGATATATGATATATAGGGAGGATATGAAAACCAATAATAAATAAATCGATATTATATAGTTTCAAGTGTTTATTTCGGAGTTTGATTGAGCACTGAAGTAGGGTTATTTTTATACTTCCCCGGGTCCAGATTTAAAGTGGACAGTTTTAGACTACAAACAAAAAAAAAAGACATTTTTAAAGTGGATAGTTTTAGAATACAAAAAAAAAACAACAAAAAACATGTGTATTTTGTATGATCTTACCATTTAAGGAAGGTCGTCATTAGTTTTGTAATCGAAAGTCGTGAAGAGGATATTGGTATAGATATATCCAATTTCTTGTTTGAAGACAGCTATATAAACTTATGTTTCAATTCACTTAAGTAACATTAACCTAAAGTAGAATCAACTGTTCTTTCAAAATCATTTTTGGTGATGTGTTCGTGCAAATATTAATATATATATACATGCGTTTCATGATATTATTTTGCTGATACATTTTCTATAGTCGACGATTAAGAGTTTTACTTACACATCTGTTAATTGTTGGATTTGCAAATTAGGTATAACAAAATATACAAAATTAGTATATTCTGCTGTTTTCTGTGTGTCGTATTGAAGGAGTGGAAATTTTTTTAACAGCTTTTCTTTTTTATTTCTTGATGTAATACGATTTTATGAGAATATCCCTACAACAAGAAATGATTTAGGAAAGACATGTAAATATTCCACGTGAAAGGGAAAACAATCACATCATGCTTTTTTTTTTATTCCGAATTGACTAGAAATAAGAAGATGCAATATGATCTCCAAGGATACATTTTTGTATATAAAATCGTTTACAATACAAATTGCAGTTTTATGTAAGTCATTTAAAAATGTGTCAAACCCATTCCGTATAAAAGCTGTGTAATGCGCGGACATGGTCAAAATGTAAAGATTTTTTACAAAAATGACCTAATTTATGCAACAGATAATAAACGAAAAACACTCAGGACAAACAGCAATCAACGGTAAAATTAAAGGCAACAGTAGTATGTCCAAAACTCATAAATCGATAGAAAAAAAAAACAAATCCGCGTCACAAACCAAAACCGAGGGAAACTACTTAAATATAAGAGGAGAATGACAACACAACATAAGAATGTAACACACACAGAAACAAACTAAGCATTAGACAGAATCCAATGAGAATAACAAATATAACATAAAACTAAATACATGAATTTGGGATAGAAAAGTATCGTGACACGTCTTATAATAATGTGAATTTAGACTCAAATATAAGAAGAAATAAACGACACAAAAGAAACACAAAGTTGATGTAACACACACAGAAACGAACTGTAATATAACAATGACCATATTTCTGACTTGGAACAGGACATTGTTTAAAGAAAACAATGGTGGATTGAACCTGGTTTTGTGGCATGCCAAACCTCCCGCTTTAGTGGCAATGTTAAATATAACATTAAAATGACAGCACAGCATTACAGGACTACATTACAAATAAATAGGAGAACATATTTGACCAAAAAAACACGAATAATAGCTAACAAAAGGCACAAGGTTAAAAATTTAATTGGCCAGAAGTGTGTTTCGTCCACACCAGACTTACTAGTGACGCCCAGATTACAAAAGTTTAAAAGCCAAAACAAGTACAAAGTTGAACAGCATCGAATACCAAAAGTTAACAAAATTGAGCCAAAAACGGCCAGGGTTTTCTGTTTGGGATAAGAACATCCCTATTATTTAGAATAATTTATACTTTTGCAAACAAATTAAAAAAAAATAATATATAAAAGATATGCATGATAAAACTGACGTATTAACTAATTACAGGAAACAATCGGATACATTACATAAACCGATAAAATCTAACACAAAAAATAGACACATCCGAATTAGTCAAGGCCTCAACGCAAAGTAACGTCACATTTGAAATTGTAAAAAATGACAAAAAATTACGTCACATTTGAATGAATAAAACTATCTATAAAAAATAAGATAGAATTAGGATTGATTTAAGATTATATTTGTACTAAATACTGATATTACATTTACATGTAATAACAATGAAAATTGCAATACTTATTGATATCAAACTAAGGTACAAAATATGTAGCAATTAAGCAATTAACTATATTCTGTGTCCGGTTAATTCTGAATCAAACTACAAACGAAATACATCGTACGAATTACGTTGAACCAAATCAAATATAATAAAAAAAGGCGGTGATTAATTTTATTTACCATAACATACGAATATAACTGAAAAGACGCCAAGACATTTGACAAAATACGATGAGAATTACAGATATAGCATTAAAACTAAATACATGAATTTGGTATAGAAAAGTACCGTAACACGTCTTATAGCAATGCGAATTCAAACTCAGCAAAACAGTCACAATCGGGAACAAGTCTTGTTTGGTTATTTAAGTAGCTGTCTGCCTAAGAATCATGCAAAATCAAAAATTAGTGGCAGACCCATTATTACATATTTCACTGAAATTGGCTGTAATATCAAGAAAAAGATGTAATAATATCATTAAACTTAATAATTCCTACTGATATGGGTCGATTTGGTTTTTATCAGATCATTCAGTTCATGGATTTTGAAGAAATGCACTGTTGTTTCCTTTATAAATTTTGCATTTTTAAATTGAAATAAAATCGTTTATCGGTTACATTCATTAAAAATCTTTATAAAATCTGAAAGATAATTGTTTTACTATCCAATTTTGAAAAGAAAATGATTTGGAAATAAATAAATTAATTTGCTAAAATTAAAAGAAATTTGTATTGTAAACAGTGTATTGGTTGCTAATGGAAGCTTCAAATTATCTCCCCTTTCGTGACTCTCCAGTGTAGAAATACAATTACCCTACAGTTGTATAGTAACAATATGGCTGAGGAAGTAGACATCTCAGAGCAGACTACACATTTATGCAGCCTTTCTCACTTTTTTAAGACTCCATGTTCACATGTTTCAACCTCAGAAAATGCTTCAAAGTTAATTTATTTGAAAGAATGTAAGAAGTCAGTATCAAATCACTTACGTTCATTGAACATTTCATACGATGAGAACATTTTGACAGAAGGTCTTCTTATATGCTTACGTGTTGGTATATTTCGTTTAATGCCACATTTCACTGTTTGCCCTTATCATCGGTCATCTTTGGGGTTGAATTGGAAGAGGAAAACATCATGTGTATTTCCTGGCCATACTGGAAAGAGTAAAGGGGATAGACCGATATCATACAGGACCAGCTACGCTCTGATTTCCCAGGGAGGAACATTCTTGCCAATAGGATCAGGTAGGTTATTTCAGAGTTATGAAATAATTATATTCTCATAAATGGTTGTATCTTTTTTGTCATTGATGCCCAAATAATGGAGTTACCATTTGATTTGTAAAAAAAGGGGGGGTAGGATGAAATTAAAAATAAGCAGGACAAGAGTTTTGGTAAAGAAAGCAGGATTAGCAACTGGGTCACAAAAACCAGGATATAAAGAATATCACACTTGGAGAAAATAAAGAAAATTAATTCCTGCAAAAAAAAAATCAGTTTGTAAGCCAATTTTATTGACAGTGTATCCCGAGATCTTATAATTTCCACAATTATGTTCTAATTGCTGGAAATTCAATTGCCATATTCAAAGTAAATGGAAGAAAAGATATAACACAATATAGAAACCATATATAGTACTTTGTGCATTTACATGTAAACTCAGAACATTTACATTAAAAAATGTCCTACTATTTACTTGCTCACTTGTTGGTACATGTATAGTCTATGAATGGGTAGCTTACTCAAAATGATCTACATTTTGTAGCTACAATGTTTAGCAGGTTATTCAACCGTTATATCTAATCTAGTTTGATCTTTTAAAAAAAAAATATGTCATGAATGTTATTAGCTTTTCAGCATGTTTAGTATACATAATACATTTGAAAATTGGGACAATTAACTCTCAATAAAAAAAATTAATGTTTGCAAGTATAGGTAATTAACTTATATGGCATTCAACAAAGAACATTTGCTTACTTCACATAGAAAGCTTTAATTGTTTAAAGGGTCAATGCAAGATTTGTGTAAAACAATCCAAACAAAAACAAAACATGCTGATTTTGTCATTCTTTTACTGTAGCAAAAATCAGGACCCTGTAATTCAGCTGGTGTCTTTGGTTGCTGTTGATTTTCATTTTTTTAATGGCCATTCATTTAGTTGTCTCTTTTCCTATAGTTTCTTACTCATTTTGGTTAAAAAGGTTGGACAAACTATTCATTGATATGCTTGTGGGTGTTTCATACAATGTATATTCATAAAAGTAATTAAGGATTCAATTGAAAATAAATGTGTTATATTTTTATTATATTGTTATATTTTATTTCAGCTATCTGTAAAGTCTGCAAAACAAAAACATGTAACATCCTAGAATCATTTCCTGGTATGGTAAGAATAAACTTACTTCAAGTAATTTTTTATCACATGTCACTCAACTGTATACAAAATAACATGTATGATTAAAGGCTTCCTTTATAATAAATGTAATACAGGATAGTTTTTACATTATTTATATATAGTCAAACAGTCAGTGTCTCCTTACAAACTTATGGAATGTGGATACTGACAATGTATGACTTAGGAGGAACATAAAAAAATAGTCAATATTTATAATATGTATAATTATGCATTAAGCATACCAATCCAAACCTGACAGAGAAATATTTCATGCTACATTCATTTCCTAAATTGATAATTCAGAACTATCTATTTTTTGTTGTTGCAATATAGTATTTTTTTCAATTGTTAGATATGCATAATGATAATCCTTACATGTTTTATATAAACAAAAACAGATGTGGTATAATTGTCAATGAGACAACTCTCCATACAAGACCTAAATTAGTAAATATAAGCAATTATAGGTTACAGTACAGCCTTCAATATGGAGCCTTGATTCACATCACAGGTATATTTTTAAAAGTAAACACACTACCAGTTTGTTATTTATTATTTTCCTAAATGATTTTTGAGTACAACATGTATATATTTATCTTTATTTTAGATGGACATTATTCCTGGTGATGAGAATTCAGGAGAAATAAAAATAAATGATCAGGTATGGATATTTATTTAGTTTATAAAAAAGTATTTCTATTGCAATTATTGTACATGTGTATCAATGATTTTGATTAAATGACAGGTTAACTCAATTTGTGTCAGTAAAACTACAGATTGACGTCCGCAAAGTTTCAAATATAATACAGTTATCTCTTAAATGTGGTATGGGTGCCAATAAGACATGGCTCTATCCAAGACGCAATGTAAATTAAGAAAGAAGAAGATTCACTTTTCAATAATATAGCATTTTTAAAAGCATAATTTAACCTTTCTCAGTAAACAGCAATAATTTAACATGATCTATGCAAAAGAAATTGACCACCAAGACAGCACATTTTTTGGAGATGTCTAGACACACTGAAATACAAAATACACAACTGAAAAATGGTTTGAACAAAATTTCACTGGAGACTCAATCATCTTCTTTTTGTAAAACATCCCCCAATTTATATTTTGAGAGGTAAAAATCCCATTTTGGTGGTCAAGCAATCACTTTTAAAACTACTTGTATTCTGTATACCAAACTAAACTTTAGTTTCAATTTTAGGATACATATATATATTTTATTCATTTATCTTTTAGATGGACATTTATCCTTGTGACATGGATTCTGATGGTCATTATTTAGAGCATAAGGTATGGATTTTTGTGTGATGTTTTTGCTATATATTTGTAACGTGCCATTAGTATTATTGATGATTTAACAGGAAAACCTCTTAAAAAATATCATAATCACTTCCATTCAATTATAAATAAAATGTGTTATGATTGCCATTGAGACAGCTCTCAAGCTCAGACATAACTTTACATTACTACAGAGTCTTCAACATGGAATAAAAGCACAAATCCCATAGCCAGTGATCAAAGATCTTCACAGGACGACTGTCAGTTAAAAGATTTACATAGTTTTTTACATACAGAATTCATACCAATTATGATTTAAATTTAAAAAATGGGTATAAACATGGTTTTTATTTAGGATGTACTGGATGAAAAAAAAAATACACAAATGTATTTGCAAAAAGATAAATAATATGATGAAATGGTGATCCAATTCATATTATCTTTTCTATTCATCATCTCAGTAATTCTGTTTTTAATTACTCTGCATTTTACTGTTCAAACTTCTTTTTTTTTATTAGTTTTCAGTAGTTGAACAGAACCAGACAAGATATAAGTGCATGCAGTCAGAAGATACGACAGCTAAGGAAGAAAATGACATGGTATGAACATTAACACATAAATAAGAAAAAATTAACTGCTTTTTAAAAATAAATCAACTATAAAAGTTCAATGTCATAGAATTTAACTACCGGTTATATTGCTTTTATAATACCACTCCATTTATACTGGTTAAATTCTTATAAATAATAAAACTTATTTGTGTCAATAAATGAACTTGTGTTTTTATACATCCATCAATTTTGACAGGAGGAATTATGGTATTCAAGTGTCAGCCGTCCGTCCTTCCGTCTGTCCATTGTAAACATTTCGCACTGTAACTAGAGAACAATTTACCCAAATTTCTTCAAACTGAGCATAGTTGAGTCTTATGATAGTCAAACGATCTGTATACCTGAAAATGAGACCGTCAGTCTGTCCAATGAAATTTTGTCACATTTTTTTCAGATCCTGTTTTTTTCAAATTTGGTATCCATGTTCATATATATATTAGAGCTATCTATACCAGGTGCTATGTTTTCAGATTCATCACTAAACAAATTCCTGTTTACCCTGTTCCTTTTTTGGAATGAGGATGAGCAAGATATAATTAAAACATATCTTGTATTCTTCTTGCATGTATTGCACACATGTATGTTTGTAATTAGAACCTGAAATAAATTCCTCTATTCAGATAAGTGAAGATGAAGCATCTATATGGATTTCACAGTCTGATTCAGAAAATTATACGGTATTTTTTTTTAAAGAATTACACAATAGAAAAAAAGGATATATATATAGATTCATTATACAAAATCAGTGCATACACAGAAAAAAAAAATTAAAACAGCCACATAAAAGTAATAACATATATTGATATATCCTCATAAACATTTCCTTGTATGAAGTATTTTAAGCCTTTTTATACCTTGATAGTTCAGCTTTACTAACTCAATTTCAGTAAGTTGTTTAGACCCCCCATCTTTAAAAAAAAGAAGGAAAATATATATGCCCTACCAAGAATCTAGATAAAAAAATGTAGTAAACACACAGTCAATATGGACCCACAATCAAAGTTTTGGGGTATATAGGAATCACCCTGTCAGTCTATATAAAAAAGAAGATGTGGTATGATTGCCATTGAGACAACTCTCCATAAGAGACCAACATGACACAGAAATTAACAACTATAGGTCACCCTAGGGACTTCAACAATGAGCAAAGCCCATACCGCATAGTCAGCTATAACAGACTCCTAAATGACAATTTAAAACAATTCAAACGAGGACACTAACGTCCTTATTTATATAAAAAAATTAACAAATTAATAACAAATATTTAACACATAAACAAACGACAACCACTGAATTACAGGCTTCTGACTTGGGACAGGCTCATACATATATCTTGTAAGTGCAACTCCTCCCAAACAAATTGACAGATACTAATGAATTTTACACAGTTGCAGTACACAACCTGAGGATATACATGAAGAAGAAAAAAACCTGGTTCAAAATATTTAAAGGGAGATAATTGAACTTACTTAGTTTGATATTGCAATATGTGGTAACAGGTCTTGTAAGCGCAACTTCTTCTTAAAGCCTTGATGGATATTGATGAAACTTGACACACTTGCAGTACATAATCTGAGAATGTGCATGAAAGACAAAAATCCTGGTTCAAAATATTTTAAGGGAGATAATTGAACTAATTTAGTTTATTGAAGTTTATTGGAAGTGGGGGTATCCTTTAGTGAGTTAACTCACAGTTCTATGCAACTCTTGGAATGTCAGATACAATCCACTCTCGTTTCATTTTATTTATATCCCTCAAACAGAAAATGAGTTATGACGACCCCAACAATCTATAATTTCACATTAAAATTTTAACCACCCCAACAGAAAAAAAATCTTTGGCGTTCCATGCCATTGCCAATGATTCAAGACAGATGATTTAAAAAAAAGCAATCTGAGTTATATATATTTAAAAAAATGAAATCTATTGCAATTCCTATTTTTTAAAGGTTTCTCTGCCATCATCTCAGATATCATCATGGAGTGCAGAAAATGACATACAAAGAAACACATTAGAGGAAATAAACAGTGCACTGAACATTATTGGTGGGGGGAAAATCAGTCCAATTACATGCCAAATAAGGAAGGATATTAACGAACTCAAACCAAGAACAGTGCGCAGCCTGAAGAGAAAAGCATCTGCTACTGTTCATGAAGCTCTTGACTGTCTTGCACCATTTCAAGCAAAAAAAGTTTGGCAACTCATAGATATGGACATGGTAAATATACTGCCCTTGAAACAAACTATTTTTGAGATTAATGTAATATATTTTATACTTGGCCTATGTAAAAAGTATTTGCAATTTGAGTAAACAGTCACAAGTCATAGAATACAGAATCTAACCCCCTAACATTATTTGTCAATGATGAAATAAATTAGTCTTTGTAAACAATTTTAATTTAAATGTCTTCCCAAAGGTTATTATGAAACAACTGCTCTGAAACCATTTGAAACTTCTGGCAATTATTTGCTATCACATGTGTTTGACCCATTTATATACACATTTTGATTTGACAACTGTTTTAGGAGTAATAGAATTTTCACATTTCTACTGGGTATTTCAAAATGCTGCATGCTTGGCAGAGAAGCAGCAAATACCAATTTCAAGTCTTTGGTTTTACCAGGCTGAGAGTCGAACTCACAACCTACCGCACTCAAGCCGATTACGCTAACCATTAAATCACTGAGGCAGATACCCTTTTTTGTAAATACTGAAACCATTTATTTATAATATTTTAAAAGTACATGTATCAATGTCATTTGCAGTGATTATGAAAGGACACTGTCAGTCTTTGCATCAAAAAAATGTAAGTGGTACTTTTCTCTTGGCCAGACACAATCAAAGCTTGTCTTTTAAAGATTCCTGTTTGCTTGATTTCAGATTTATTTTTACATTCATAGCTTTTCATTAGCATCCTTAGATTTGGTTAATTTTGTTCTTAAAAGCAAGTTCTACTGAGTAATTGATTATACATACATGGCTCTTGAACTTACTTTTTACTAAAACGTATATTTGTTGTATCATTTGTGAGCATAACATCTATTTGATATATTTCAGGTGTTCCACCTCCAATTAAAGAAAAATGTGTTCGCCAAAAAATGAATAAAGATAAGCTTGATCATGCACTAGATTTCTTCCTGAATCCTTCATTTCATCAGGTAAATATATTTTCATTATGTTGCCTGTGAGCATGTGGAAAGATCACCTTCTGTCGTCTTGCATCTGCTTCGTAGTACATGTATGTGTGGTCTTCACAAATTTTTCTCAACTAGGTCATGTAGGTGTCAGAAGCTTTATCTTATGTGCTATACTGTGAGAAGTGATTTTTTTGCGGCTGCTCATCGAAGTCCTGCTTAAACTTGCTGTTTCTTAAGGACATACTTCTTCCATGGAAGCCCATCTAATCAATTTGAAAAAATTTAATTTATTTTACTAACTAACTTTGAAACCATTTGGTTTTTTTTAATGGTAATGATTTGAAGGCCTGCTAAACTTCAAAATTTTAAAATGATAATATTGATAAGATGAATACCTGAAATAATTTGCATAATCAGTATTTCAGAATGTGATAGATTATGAAACATGTGTCCTAAGTATTTGTCTGTAATGTATTTATTTTTCAGGTAACTTCAGTTGGCACTAAGCAGATGCATTTACGAAATGGAGAAGTCATCACCATCCCACAGGTTGTAAGGACAGCATGTCACTCAACACTAGTGACAAATTACCAATCATTCTGCCAAGAAACAGATTTCTCACCTTTGTCCAGAGCCACTCTTTTCAAAATTTTGGCTGCATGTCCTGCATCAAAAAGAACTAATCTAAAAGGACTGGATAATGTTGCAGCAGATGGTGCTTTGGGATTTGAGACTCTATTATCAACTCTGTCAAGCATTGAAAGATATGTGTCAGATAATGACAAGCTAATACAAGTTAAGGAATGCAGAGAAAACCTGTTAGCAGCAAAGCTTTACTTGAAAACAGATTTCAAGGCTCACATTAAGCAAAAGGATAGATGTGCTGATCACTGCATTAGTTTTGCCCTTTCTGATCCTATGGATCAGAAAGGGCAAAACTAATGCTATGGATCAGAAACATCAGCAGCTGTGCAGTGATCACATTCATGACACAAGCTGTGACAGGTGTGATTTATTTACCAACACTGTTCTGGAGGTCAAAAGCCAGATCCGTAATTTAGGAGGTATGATACACTGTTAGTAAAACAAATACTGAATTACAATGTCAAAAATATTATTTGTATGCCCCACCTACCATTGTAGAGGGGCATTAGGTTTACTGGTCTGTGGGTCTGTTCGTTTGTCTGTCTGTCTGTGAACTGTCAGGTTAAAGTTTTTAGTCAAGTTAGTTTTGATGAAGTTGAAGTCCAATTAAATTGAAACTCAGTGCACTTGTTCCCTATGATATGATCTTTCTAATTGTAATGCCAAATTATAGATTTGACACCAATTTCACGGTCCACTGAACATAGATAATGAGAGACCTGTGTCGGGTTAAAGTTTTTGGTCAAGGTAGTTTTTGATTAAGTTTTAGTCCAAACAACTTTAAACTTAGTACACATGTTCACTATGATATGATCTTTCTAATGGTAATGCCAAATTATAGTTTCGACACCAATTTGACAGTTTTGAAGTGGTGGTTTGTCATCAGTAATTAATCTGTAACTCAGTGCATCAACAACAGTGTCAGTTTATATAGATTTTAATAAAATTATTGTAATAAGAAAGTAAACTAACTGAAATGTTTTTTAACTATTGCAGATGAACTTCCACCAGATTTACTATCTGACATATATGGTGACATTGAATCAGCCTGTGAAAGAATAACAGATTGGAAAAGACACATTGTAAGAAACATCAACCAAGACAAAGGTCGCAGTGATCTTTTGAAGAGCCTTTCACCAGAACAAGCAGTCATTGTCATGGACTGGGCCATGAAATTCTTACCCATGTCTTTTAGGGAAAAACAAAGTGACTGGTTTGGACAGAAAGGTGTCAACTGGCATGTCTCTGTTTGTATTTATAAGTCAGAGAATGAAGAGTTGAAGGTTTGTATTATTATTTTTTTTTATAAAAAAAAAGTGTTTTTGGGTATATCTACCAACCCACTCCCCCACCAGCACCCTACACAAAAGAAAAACTTTTTTTTTTTAAATAAATGAAATAAAAGTAAATAAAAACTACTGTGATCAGAGCTCACACAATTATACCCCTGATCCTTGCAAATTTCATGTTTTGGTATTGGGAACCCCAAAATTCAATTTGATCAAGTACAAAATAGGAGGTGCACACTGGCATAATATGATTGAGATTCTCAAAAAGTTTCATTACAAAGAAGGGGTTATGCAAATTGTACACAATTTGGTTTAAGATATGTATCTATAAAATAGGTCAAACACTGTACTCAATGCTTCTGTCAAAAGATATCTGGATGCAAAAAATTAAAAAATCATAGGTCAATGAGATATTTACCAAAGATATTTGGTAGGAAAAACGTTATTTCTCGATTTTTTTACCAGTTTTCATTTCTTGATAACTATTGAAAAGATTTTGTAAGGTTATAAAAATGGCTTATAATTGAACAAGTAAAAGATTTATGATAAATTAGGGGTAAGCATTCAAAAATATTTATGACAGTCAAATGGATAAAACCTGAGGATTCCTAAAGTCTGACAAAAATTACAAAACATGACTAGCAAACATCTTTTAAAAATGTCTTTTCTATTTCAGCACATAACTTTTGCACATTGTGTAGAGGCAACCAAACAGGACTGGTATACTGTGTCTGCACTTTTGGAGCATACTTTGCAGACCATCAAGAGCCAGTTACCAAATATCAAAACTGTCTTCTTACGCAGTGACAATGCTGGCTGTTACCATTGTGGTAA
This sequence comes from Mytilus galloprovincialis, assembly GCF_965363235.1. Classification (NCBI taxonomy): domain Eukaryota; kingdom Metazoa; phylum Mollusca; class Bivalvia; order Mytilida; family Mytilidae; genus Mytilus; species Mytilus galloprovincialis. The sequence continues at coordinate 59,102,252 of NC_134851.1, read as the reverse complement.
CCTTTGGTTCTCCATTCCTTTTATTAGTGAAAGGACAGGTATGTTGTATGTAGGTTAAGAATTTACCATTGATAAGTATGTATCAAATGTTACCTGATTTTCTTACTTGATTTTCTTATCTAAAAATACTTTATTGCACATAAACAATTTATGGATGGATAGGAGTAGAACTTGATAACAAAAACTAAATATTAAGGACTAGAGCATGATGATCAGATTGGAACATTGACCGTTACTTCGTACTGGTCTGACATACAGAGCTTGATTTTTATATGCATAAGGTAACCGTCTGATAGCAGATTGTTAAGAAACAATTGAAGTAATCTTTTGATGTATAGTTTTCTAAATAGGTTTTTTTTTGTAGGAGTTTATATAAAAAGATATGACTTCAGCGAAGCCCAAAGCGGAAAGTTATACTGTGATGCCAAAATTGCACACATGCGAGGGAAAATCAGACAGTGCGTTTCAAATGGAAAAAATGTAGTTTGTGCTTCAGATATGAAGTCTGCAATAGATGACTATGGGGGAGTTTCTGGATGCCAAACAGCTCATGTGGAAATCACAAATACTTTGGATGATCATAGAGCAACTGGTCTTATTAAAGGAATCTCCAAAATATCCAATATAGAGTTTCAGGAAAATATGCAAATAACTACGTGGAAAGCATATGGTATTGGCCAAGGGAGAAATATATCTGTTCAGGGACAAATGAATAGTCAAGATGAAAGGTTGGTACAATTTACTAAACATAATAATATTTTGCATGGTATATGTTGTTTCAGCTGCCTAGCAAATATGCCTATCCTGACATTGATTTGGATAATAGATTATTTGTCTATGGTGTTTTATAGCATGAAAACATTGGGTCCCCATTTTAAGTGAATTAGTAATTCAAAAGAATGGATTTGGGTATTAAAATTCATGACACAAAATCAATTCATGGACCACTATCCACAATCTACCAAATGATGATAATGGTGTTGATGTAAGCAGTTACATGTCACAGTACAACCTTAAACTATTGACAAAAATCATTCTGTTCAGATAGTTTGACATTATATATATGTGAAGTTTCATATAATAACAACTGTTAAAACAAAAACCAATATGATAAATAGCAATTAATGACTTGAGACCATATTGGTCATGTTTCTGTTCACACAATCATGTTTCATTAAAATACATACATGTATAATCATGATTTATTTTTATAAAAAGATGAATTTGAATTTTATAAACTTTTTTCAGGTCATTGAAAGTGATAGCTGATTTTAAACCTCCAATGAAGGTGGAAGGATCCATAAAGCAGAGTTCTGCAGGTGATGGTTTCAGTTGTCAAGAAGGTTGTGTTCAGACCTTTACCTCATTTATGGATATGCATATGCATTGTTTGATTGGTGATCACAACTATGATCTACAACAAATGTCAACTTATGACAAGATTAAGCTCAGATGGTATGATGCTTGTATAAACTTGTCTGAAATATTGAATTTTAATCGAACTGATGCTTCTCAACCAAATATCTCACAAGATATAGCCAAAGAACAACAAGGTTGGGCCTTAAAAAAAGAAAGGAAGCATGTGAGATTTTCAGACAAAGTTAAATTATATCTGAAGTCAATATTTGAAGATGGTGAAAAGAGTGGGAACAAGATGAATGCTGGCACTGTAGCAAGAAATATGAGAGTTGCACTAGAGAATGGTACCAAAAAGTTTTGCAACAGTGAATACTTAAATGCTAGTCAAATCACATCTTACTTTTCACGGTTAACTGCAGAGAAAAAAATGCCATCAAAGTCTTCAGAGGATATTGACAGTGCGGTAGCTCTTATCGAGAGGTTTGAAGCCATAGAAGAAATAACAGCTTTAATCTAACAATGATTTTTTTAATAGTACTGTGTAATTTGTGTTAGTTGTGTCATTTATACTGAACACACTTCTTTTTTTAAGTTAACCATTGTTTTTAACACATTGTTTTTATAAGAACATAATTATAAAATGATATAGCTAAATTCATTTTTGAATACAATAAGTTGACAACAAATTTTGTCATTGTAAACCATATATTTATTTATACTGCAAGCCTTTTATTTGAGCAGTCAAAATGCATTGGCAGTATATTTTTGTGTGATATACTGTCACTGAAGGTATATCACCTTCTTTGTGACGCTGACAATGTGTTTCCATAGAGTTTTATTGATGAAGTCATTAAGTAATACAGGTTCACGGAATCTTGACGTCATCCGCTTCAAATTCAAAATATTGGTTTTTACCCAAAATATTTCTTTTGTAAGAAATTTAAGAGTTGCAGTATATAGAGAATAACCATACATTGTCTTACGATATAAATTGTATTTTTACTCAGCTCGAAACAGGATAGAAATGCTCAGGAAAGCCTTGATTTCTTCCTGTTTCTAATCCTTGTACCAATAAATTTTATATTTTTAGACAAGGTATGGTTATTCTATATATATATATATATATATAGGGTTAGTAATATTATTCTCGTTTACAATCCTTTATTATGCACATGCAGAAAAACCGGAAAACTAATATTAAATTAATTTAGACATATAAGGATAAAATGTGCAAAATTACAGTAAAGATAGTGACAACAAGTGTGGTCAGAGCTAGTGATTACTTTTTACAGTCTATACAATGTCCTTGTAAATTCAGTTCTTGTTTATAGAGAATTAAAGTTATTGTGACTGCATGTATGTATAAGTAAATAAAGTACTGAAAATATTTTTGTCATTGATATTTTTATGTACAGATGGCAAAATTTGCAAAGTTAAAACTGAAATTTGTTTTGGCTCCAAGTAAATAAAAAAAAATGACTTCAAATAGATTTTATTATACATATAATTATTATGCATTTTTCTAGGCTTTGTAGAAAGTTACTACTGCCCATGATGTGATTCTAACTTTAAGAGACTACAAGTATATTATGAAAGAATATCAAAATCTAAACACATCAAAATTATTGGCAAAATAACCCCCCCTTTTTAAAGAGAATTCTTGCTAATATTGCCTTATAAATGAAAAGTCAATGTCTTTGTCATATAACTATTGAGTTTTCAGTCTGAACACTTTTTATATTCTATTTAAAAAAAAAATGAATGGAAGAATAGGGGTTTCAGAAAGGAAAAGTTAAACCCAAAAAATTAAAATGTTGATAAATTGTGGAAATTGTTCCAAATAAATAGGGGTCATCTGATATTGCAAACAATAAGTTAATACAATGCAGATGAAAAACAGATTGTCAATAGACTTGATAAGTAAAATCATGTGCCAAAAAATATTAAAATTGTTGTTTTTTGGGCTAGAAAAATGATGAAAAAAAATCCCTATTTTTTGTTATGTTGCTATGGAAAATTTGGTTACTATGGTGACTGAGGAAATTTTAAATAGTTCATTTACTCTTTAAACATTACATAGTGAATATGGAAATGTGAATTGATAAGATATTAAGACATATTTTAAATTTAAGTATGTAATAAATGTATGTTTTGTATGGTTCTGTTTCCAATAACTTGAAAAATGGACCATTTTATTGTTGCCTAGCAACGGCAACCCTGTATGTTTCCGACTCATTTGAATTTTGTTTTATGAAGTCAAAGTACCAATAGTTGTTGACATATGCATTATATTAAATGATCATTCAGATAACTTGAGAAAAACACCAATGAATATGTTGTAAAATTTCAAAATTGTCAATAAATTCTAAGAATCAAAACTATGTAATGCTTGGCTAGCAGTCAAATTTTTTTTTTAGAATATCTGTCTATGATATATGCCTAATGTATTATGCTTATATGAATCTTTCATGTAATAAATTACATTTTTACCTAAAGCATGCATTTTTTTTTCTAATCTAACTTAAAAATTGGTGATTTTTCTGATTTTGCCCAAAATTTCAAACAAAGTTGCTATGGAAACTAAATGGCTTCATTTTGCCTAGCAACGAAAGACTGACGAAAGTTTTATTTTGAATGCTAACTTAGACCATCAATATGAAGTGTTATGCAAATTTTTATCAAAATCTGAGATCATCAGTATGCCACTGTTTGCATGATTCTTAGGCAGACAGCTACTTTAAAAAGATTATACGACAAACAACAATATAACATTTGGTTAAAATGTCAGCTAGTTTGGACAAAGACACATCGTATGGATCAACCAATTCGTGATGGTGTCCGATAAATTTACGTAGTGTCAATTTAAATATGTCCTCCCCATAACTTTGTTGGAGCAGTCTCTGCGTAAGTTGTCCATCTGCGTCAATATTGAGGAAAAGATCAAAGTATGAAGCAGTACCTTCTAGTATCAGTAGTATTCTTAATTTCAAGTTCACTGGGATATATGAGATGTAAGTATTGGCTGAAATATGGGTTATTCAATGATAAAACATCATCAATATATCGGAAAGTAAAATTCAAGAATTTCGCAAGGTGCTTTTTCTTTTTGTCTTTTAGAAGGTTCTGAATGATTTCTGCTTCATACAAAAACAAATCGGCCAGTAGGGGTGCACAATTAGTACCCATTGGAATACCGACTATATGTTAACATATAAATCCTCCAAACTCAATAAATATATTGTCGATCAAAATGTTCAGCATTTTGATACTATCATTTTCAGTATATTTTCTGATAGATTCAGTGGGATTCTTCACAAAATATGAATTGTTGTAACCCAAAACAAGAATTGTGTATCTACGATTCTCAATTTTATAGAAAAAACTTTGTTAAAAGTGAGGCAAAAGATACCAAATGCATAAGTCGGAAATAAACTGAAAACGCCATGGCTAAATAAAATAGACCAGCAGAAAAACAAAACATGTTTAACCCCGCCGAATTTTTGCGCCTGTCCCAAGTCAGGAGCCTCTGGTCTTTTGTTAGTTTTGTAATATTTTAATTTTAGTTTCTTTTGTACAATTTGGAAATTAGTATGGCGTTCATTATCACTGAACTAGTTTATATTTGTTTAGGGGCCAGCTGAAGGACACCTTCGGGTGCGGGAAATTCCCCTTACACTGAAGACCTGTTGGTGACTTTCCACTGTTGTTTTTTTCTATGGTCGGGTTGATGTCTCTTTGATACATTCCCCATTTCCATTCTCAATTTTAAAAGTACACAAAACAAAGGAGTAGGTTCAGTAAGACCCCCTTTTGGCCCCAAAATATAGCAGTTTTACAAAATTGTTGAAATGTTATCTTTAAGCTATTAATTTGAAAGTAGAATACTTCTGCTACAGAAAGATGGGCTGTTTTATATCTAGTAATAACATCTTGAAGTTATGTTGAATTACTGAAATCTTCAAAATTTTCGCATTTTAGTAAAATTCATTATATTGAAATGTAAGTTGTATTGGCTGATAATACATTCCCTGTATACAGGTTGAGGATTAACACGGATGCGACAATTTTCATTTTTGACCAAAAAACATCTTAAAAGTGACGTTTTTGGTATATTTGATAGATTTTTCATTTTCAAGTTTGAAAAGGAGCGTTTTTAATAACTCAATCAGTTAAAAATTTTCACATAAACTAATCGATTCAATCCAAATAGACACTTAAGTGTTTAAAAAGTAACCTAAATCTTTCGTTATATGAACTTGAAATTTGAGGCTAAAATCGGCCCTTACCGGACCTACACCATGCAATAGCAAAGATGAAAAACTGATAAACAATAACGTTGTGAAGAAATATTACATAGTACAGGGATTTCTTTTGATAACGTATCTTATCATCAATATTGTTGAAGGCCGTACATTCATTTCTTTAATTCTTCGTCAATTTATTCCTTTTTTTACCCATTGTATAACTTTTTTTTATCAACGTGTGGTTCGTTTGATCTCAGTTCTGCATTGGTTAAAATCCGATTATGACATCGTATTTTATCGCTTTCCTCTACACTTCCTATTGTGACGACATGAAAAAAGGCGACCATGCCTGATGACATCGCATAGAAAGAGCACATCTTTTTGCAGATCAGTCGAAAAGAAGGAATAAGTTTGCCTGCATAATGTTTGAAAATTCATTAGAAAAACAGAATCCTACACCAAATCTCGTGTAAAAAGCGATATGTATCCACTATCGACAGTTAAATTATAAATATTTAAAACATTGGCGAGCCTAGCGTTTTAAATTTAAAAATTTAACTGTCTCGAGTGGATAAATATCCTATTACACTCGATGCATTGGTAGAATCTATATTTATAGCTGCCTTCTTCTTTCTTTTATAATAATCGATAAAAAACAAAAAGCAGTGCAATATAATCATCAGTTTATTTATAATACAAAATTTCAATTACATAAAAACAATATATTCACACAAAAATCACTGACACTGAGACAAAACTAACAAATAAATTGATCGTTAGAAACTCAAAGCAGTACCAAGCAAATCAATAGAAAAAAAAACGCAAACCTGAAAGCTTTACCATAGTTTTGACATAGTTCAATAAATCAAAAATGTTACATTACTGAGTTTAAAGAATCACGAAGAGAGAAGACAAATGTTGATTTTTTTTTATAAATTGTAATAATACTCTAAATGTGCTTGCTAAATTGAAAATGAAAAACACTGCATTTAACGTTATTTGTCAGTAGAAATACTCCAAAAAATAATTTTAGAAACAAATTATAATGATTGAGCCTCTACAGTGTTATATGGCGGCAAGTAAAATAAATAGTAGACTTCAATAAACAGTTCGAAACATTTTTGTTTTGATAAAGCTGAAAAACAGAGTTTTGCAATTTTCTTTTTAAATCGCAAAGTTGACAAAACTACCATTTTAAACATTTTAAGCTTTTATTTCTGATTAAGACAGTTAAATATTCCTGAGTTATTGGCATATATCTAATGTTTAGAGTTAATCAAATTCAAAACATATGAAACGATAACGTGCATTATAAATTCCCTTCTGAATAACCTTTTGCAGAAACATGCGCACAAAAGAGCTAAACCAACTACCTAGAAAACAATCACATCTTATAAACCGTTTGCAAGATTGAGTAATCAAACATGCATGTTTCTGACGATTTCTGCAATATACAAAGTTGAATACTATCAATATCAACTGCAAAAACAAGTAGTGGAGTGATTATATTAAGTATAATGATATAATTGTTTGTACATTGTGTTCATTATTCTTGTATGTAAACTTGATCCTATAATATCCGTTACAATTACTTTGCCTTGTTATATAGAGATTCAAACAATGTCCTTTAAATCATTGGATATTTAACCATTCTGTGTTGTTATTGTAGATGTTCATGTTGCATGTAGTGTATTAATCGCACCAACCAAATAACTGCTATAAAGCAGGATATCACAATGATGTACCACGTTATTGGTGTAGAAATTAACTGTTTCAGCTCTGAAATAGAGAGAAAGTGTTAATGATATAATATCAATATGGCGCTCCCGATGAGTGAGCTTCTCTAGCTCCAGTAAGTTCCGTTTCACGTCAAACCAAAACAAAACACATCTTCTTTATAGATATATAACAAATCATTATGTCTGGAACCAACAATAGTATGGTTATACCTATGATTTATTCAAGCTAGCATCTACGACCAGCTTTCATTGTAAAGATCACCAATATTAAAATCATTTTAACTTTTTTTTTCAGTTGCATGTCGAATTATCATATAAAACAATAATGAGAATTCCTCGCACCTTTAAAAATTCCACATCAGAAATATGAACGGAATCTTTATGGTCAGTTTTGTAATATAAAAACAGTCGACCATATATATTATGAAAGGCGTGAGCTTGTCTGTGGCTGTATTCATGAATCTTTTCGATAAATCTTTAAAAGAGGGCTTATAATATTTTCAAAATCTGCCGTCCAATATTGTATTAAACCTGTAACATCAAAAGGTTTTACAGTGGAAATCATGCTTCTGATGGTTTCAATACGCTCAATTATATTATCATTAATAAATGACAATGCATGTCCCAAAAACCAATAATTTCTAGTAATGGAAGAAGCATTTAACTGTGGGGATTTTTCAACAGCTTCCCTCTATAACATCATAATTGCACTGTTCATTCCTTCTGTATTGTTTTGTCTGTAAAAATATAAGAATGTAAGATAGCGTATAAAAACTAATGGCGTTCCCATAAAAAAAACCTCTCCGTCAATAGACAGGTCTTGGTGAAATATAAAACTATCAGCAAATTGTAAAATTGTTTACTAGGAACTAACTTTTTTTCAAAAGTAGTTTGCTTGACCGCAGACAAGTCCCCTAATATAGACACTGTATATAAATCCCGAGATATAATTTCCTCTGAAAGTTGAAGTAAAACATTCATCTTACGATATTCCTGACAAGAGTAGAAAAACGTAGCAAGAAGTAACAAACCGGACACGGCGTCGCCGCTTAAATTCAGCAGTAGATGGAATAAGCATTGTTTATATTTAGAATAATAGAACTTATTGCTGATGTTCTGTGAATTAATAGAACGCATTGTAACAGAAATTGCTTTTCTTTTACACAGGTCTAGTAAGGCAATTGCATATATAATTTTAATTTTTTTTTCACAGTTCTCATTTCGAATTCTGTGAACAAAGAAACTCAATGATCTGCATGATATATCTTCAATCCATTGAGTACAGTCTGGTATTTTCATAGCAATTATGGTTTTATCGAATTCTGAAATTACTTTTAAGGGTTTCGAAACATAGCACGTATCATGGCGTAAATCAGAAAGTAAATCTATTGACAACAGCACTTTCCATATATTTTCGATAAGAAGTTTTTCTGCAAACATTCCAAGTTGTTTTCCAGTTATTTTTGAAAATCTCCCTTCAATCATATTATGTTCAGGTATAAAGTAATTGGAATATAATTACATGAAATAAAATAATGTAGACGCTGTAGACATAAGGAAAAGCAACGCAATAAGTTTTCTGGTAACCAATATTTGTGGTCAACTTCTTATAAGACACAGAATAGAACCGTCTTCAAGTAATACGAACATAAAAGTTTGTTAAAAATATTTATTTTGTTAAATATCTCTTCTAGAACAATTTTTAACAAGGCATAGCACAACAACTGAGTGTGATTGAATGAGTGAACTAACAGTTTTTCAGTTAAAGAAAATGAAAACCTCCATTCAGTGTTGGTTTCTTCAGAAGAAGGAGACTTACTTCCTACGGGTACTAACAACACACCTTCATGTATTGCCTCTGTCATCAAATCTGACGAGGCCCATTTGAAGCATCGACTTCTGTGCAACCAACGTTTTGCAATTGAAGGCCATTCACGACAAGGGAGGCAATAAACAAAATCTACATCCGCCGCTCCTTCGATCATAGTTGGTATTGCTGCACCCTAAACTTTACATAGTGTTTGAACGTCCAGTTTCAGTACTTTAGCAAGGTCAAACATTGAAGGAGCTTCATTCATAACTTGAAAACGCGATTGTTTTAAAATGTCGTTTTATAAGAGTTGTCCATCAACTGTCTGTATGACATTGATGTTGCCTATAAAATCACTATTATCCGAAATTTTTATTAAGGCAAAACCTGGCAGAGCATCATCTGTATCTAGCACCAAATGCTTTTCTTTTGTATTCCCAAGCTTTTCTTCAACTATATAACCTTGAGCTAGAAACATATAATCCATATCACTACCAGAAAGATCAAGACCCTCTGCTTTACTACCGCTAATAATTACCTTACAATGTCCGGAGAGCGAGGTTTCATCGAAGCATTTATAAAAGTATCTTCTATATTTAACAGCTTTTTCGAATCCAACAACAACATCAGAAAGGTGATGATATAATTTGACAGATAACAATTGCAAATCGTTTTGATTATCCATTTCTTCGTAAAAAATTTAATATAAAAACTGCAAACTAAAAAATAAAGATGAACTGCTATATTTAAAATTAACGTTTAGTTCATAGATTGGAGTTTTACTAGTAAAAGGTACACACCATGTACAGCTACAGTGTAACCTGTGTAGTCCGATACAATGGATGACAAGAACAAAGAATTGGAACAAGGTGGGGGCCGCAATACTCTGGCGTTTTCTGGAAGGATAGGCATATTTTAAAACGATGAAAATGTTTCGGTTAAAGTAGGATGTTGGAATACTCAGGTGTCGGATTAGTAAGGTTACACTGTATATACAAAAGCAGAACACTGTAAATGTTTTATGTTTTATATTTTTTTATTATTTATTTGTATTTTGATATTTTCTCAAAAGAACTACATCGATTACACCCAATCCCAATTTGAAATTGAACGGAACACCAAAAATTGAAAAAAAAATCAGTTAATAGTTATTAAAGGTATCCGGATTATAATTTAGTACGCCAGATGAGCGTTTCGTTTACATAAGACTCATCAGTGACGCTCATATAAAAATAGTTATGAGGCCAAACAAGTTCAAAGTTGAAGAGCATTGGGGACCCATAATTCCCAAAATTTGTGCAAAATACGGTTAAGGTAATATATTCCTGGGTGAAGAAAATTCTAAGTTTTTCGAGAAATTCAAAGTTTTGTAACAGGAAATTTATAAAAAAAATGCCTTAAAATAGATATTCATGTCAATACCGAAGTACTTACTACTTGCAATCAGTTGGTAATACCCTCGGGGACGAAACGTCCACCAGCAGTGGCATCGACCCATTGGTGTAAATAGTTATCAAAGGTACCAGTATTATAATTAAGTACGCTAGACGCGCGTTTCGTCTTTATTAGACTCAACAGTGACGCTCAAATGAAATTAGTTATAAAGCAAGACAAGTACAAAATTGAAGAGCATTGAGGACCCACAATTCCCAAAAGTTGTGCCAAATACGGCTATTTGCTATCCCTGGGATAAGAAAATTCTGAGTTTTTTTCGGGAAATTCAAAGTTTTGTAACACATATGATAAAAACAGAGGAGATAGTGTAATAAGGAAACTACTTTTTACGCAACTGTTATTTTTAATAACATATATATGGTTTGTTTAATTTTAGTTTTTTTATTTATATATCTTCGATTATGATGTCAAATGTTTTTAATATTCCTTAAATTTTCTATTGTGACGACACGAAAAAGGAGGTCACGTCTAATGAATTCACATATAAAAATCATATCTGTCTGCTGCTCATTAAAAAAAAGGATTAAGTTAAATCCCAAACAAGAAACAGATTCGCCACCTCGACCAGATATACAGACAATAACTGTTCAGAATCTCTGAATATCAGCTAGACGTGTACGAGGCTAAGAAACAAATAAATTGAAACTTTGTACAATTACACTTGTTTTGTAATTGTCTTTTTCTGCAATTGTACATTGTTTTAGCTGCGAAAGATACAAACACTTATTTATTGTAGTAATGTTATGATGAAAAAACAGTCAACTACAATATTTCGATCAACGTTAAAAATCATTTAATATAACATAACAACTAATTACAAGAGTAAAATGAAATAACAAAGCATTTTCCGATTTAAGACAAAATAACATTTCGTACCTCATGGACAATTATAGTCATTTCGTACCATAGCCATTTCGTACTCCCCAAGTTCTCTGATATGTCACACAACTTGCAAATCAGTATAATGCGAACCTTTATTTTGATGGCATTCTTCATGTGTCCTTTTGCATTGGATTTCCTGACAAAAACGACTGTTAAAGGCTATTAAATCAGTTGCATACAATTTTGTCATTTTTTTTTTTTAACTCATACATTGAGAGTTAAACAGTCAGCTCAACATGTTTTATATCCTGAAAATGAAAACTTCTACGAATAAATGATACGAAATGGTCAACAGGTATTAAGTCCATGAGGTATAAAATCGTAGTTGAAATTTTCTCATAGGGTACGAAATGGTTTTATAGTGCGAACGAAATGGTAAATGTTGGGACGAAATTGCAAATTTGGGTCCGAATTGGTAGAGGTACAAAATTGCCAAGGTACGAAATGACTTGCTACTTGAGTCAAAAGTGTATGATTTGTCTTACGCTTCGGAATTTTTACTGATCGTGGCATACATTGACTTTGACATTGATGTTTTCGTAATGTTGATTTGTTTGTGTGTGACACATGTACACATTTAAGTTGTTGACTGGAAAGTTGGCGTCGTATAATGAAGTTAATGCTAGGCTTGTGTGTCTGGTAGCAGAACCTGTGTTAATTTCATATTGTTCTGAAAAACTGCTTGAAAACAAACAGAACGTTGATTAATCTATTGTTAACATAATGTCAAGCTAGGCGTCATGAGAATGCAGCTGAAGTAAAAAAGGATGATCATATAGCACTCATCAACAGCAATACACACAGTGCAGTGTTTTAAAACTATATCTGTATAGCATGCAAATTGCGATATTCATTGGGCTGTTAATGTAAAACAAGACACCAAACTTCTAAATAAATGTAATTACAACCTACGCTCCTAACTATTCCTTATATATCAAAGTCAATTTCATTAGAATAACAATCGTTGGGAATCAAATGTAAGATTTTTCATAAAATACACGAGCCATAGGAAGACACTATCTTATTGTTATGAACATGTAGGATAATTATAAAAACATATAAATGTCAATGTGTTGGTTCACGTCGAGTTACATCTGACCGTTCTGCCGTTTTTCCGGCCCATTCTAGGTATATAGTTATTTTTGATAACTCCTTCTACAGCTTGAATGCTAGGAAGTTTTCATAAGGCTGATTGTTTGTACATATTTGAAGGTGTTAACGTGGTCAGTGTTGGATTGGTATTAATATTTGCTCTTATGAGTGGTAGTTGAATTTGTCATTTTTTAAAGTAAATATTTGCAGTAGACGAGCATACCGTTTCCGGACAGTCAATCATATACATGTGTGCTTCTTTGCTTAACTCTGGGTATTCTAAAGCTACTTTTAACCTTGGAGGGCATCCATTATTTCTTCAAAACCCATAATTTTCTAAAAGAATGTCCTACATTGACTTTGCTACAATACACTTACTACAGAGTGAACTACAAAGTAAAATCTCAAAAATACTGGACTGCGGGAAAAGTTCAAAACGGAAAGTTCCTAATCAAATAGCAAAATCAAAAGCCCAAACACGTCAAACGAATGAATTAAACATTAAACAACTGTCACATCCCTGACTTGGTACATTTATTTTCTTTTGTAGAAAAAAATGGATTGAGCCTGGTTTTAGAGCTGGCTAAACCTCTCCTTTGAGTGACAGTTGCATCCAATTCCAATAATTGATAAATATGCGTTAACAAAACAAATAGATATATTAGGTAAAAATGTAAAAAGACAGGGGTACTGCTGTCAAATTGTGTTTAATCTTATTCACTATAAAACAAACAAATATTTAACAAAGAAGCACAAATAGGCATATATCAAATTGAACAACCTCATGGTAGGGATATACAAAAAAATGTGTTTCAAAGTATGAAAGTTATTAGATGCATATTCTCTGCATAATCTAAAACAGAAATGTCACCAACTTAACACTCAGAATCTGGCATCATTATCCATGGATTTAAAAAAAGTACGAGACGTTCTTTGATATACCACTGGTTCTTCAACTTTCTGCTCAGACACTAGCATCACCCTCCATGGAATTTATATTTACAAAAAAAGACGAGACGTGCTTTGATATAGCCTTGCTTAATCAACTTTCTGATCAGACACTGGCATTCCTTTGTCTAGCCTGTTGCAATTTGTCAAAATATGTCCTAAATAATCATTCATAGCTTACTTGTTGTAACGGACTTTGCGCATTGTTGATAGTATATTGCGATCTTTCATGAATTGCTTAAGATACTTTCACAATGAATAGTTGTCTCATTAAATACCACTCCTTCCATTTTTGTATTTTTATACTTCACAGGTTTAAATGAATATCAAATGAAAATTCTTGGTATTTTCAACAATTCATAGTAACATGCAACTATTGCACAATAAAACTAATCATATTGTGTATATTTTGCGTGTATTACTTATAACAACATAATACCACAAAACTTACATTGTGTCTTTTGAAAAGATCATGTCTAACTCATACATTAAAATCGTTTATTTTTTACACAGGTTATCTGTTATCTTATTCGGAATGTGTAAATAACTAATTACAGTCAATCGAAGATTATGTCGTATGATGTCATTTTTGGATGGTTCTCAAATAGTCACGATACTTCATTATTTAAAATAAAATAAATGTAATTATAATAAGTAAGGAACTATACTACGAAACAAAGATATTAAAATTTTTTTTTTTCTAAATCAACGAAGAGCGGTCCTGGTTACAAGTTAACTTAGTGTTGAGCAGACCAGTCAAAAGTTAACTTGGGAACAGGTCTGGTTTTGATCGGATTTGTCCAAGCAGAAGTTAACTTTGTGGCAGGACCGGTTTCCAAGTTAACTTATGTTAACTTTATGACAGGACTGGTTCCGAAGTTAACTTATGTTAACTTTATGACAGGACTGGTTCGAAGTTAACTTATATCAATAGCGGACCTGTTTCCAAGTTAACTTTTTGGCAGACATAAAAACAGTCCTAGGACCAAGTCCGCTTTTCAAGTTAACTAGATTATGGTCATAGGACTGGTCAGAGCAGTCCTATATTCGGTCACAGGTTAACTTTGACCAGTCCAAATGACTGGTTATCAAGTTAACTTGCTGTACAGGTTAGGAGTGCACCCATCTGTAAACCAAAGGTATTCGCGATTTATTCAAGTATCTTTTGATATAATGAAATATTCCCGTTTGTTTTTATATCATATAATTTTTTTTTTCAAGTGTTAACATTGATATTCTGTTAAAATTTAAGGGAGCAACAGTTTAATTTTTCTACCTTAACTTACTGATAGCCTATTCAAGACTTGACTTTTTTTTATATTTCAAAGCTTTTGTTTGTCGTTAGATATACCACATTTTCTTATTCCTATATGATGGTATTATTAACATGATAACTGAGTTTAAAATTAACTGAGCGGAAATCGTTTCTTCTTGAAATTTTTCCTTCGAAAATTATACCAGCAGAGGCGATATTCTCTGCTGTAATTACAAACTATATATTAATATATATATCAACTTTCCATCATTTTTAAAATCGCCATGGCATAGATAAAAAAAAAAACACCTGTTAAGTTATTAGGGATATACGAGAAAAATGCGTCATCATCGTTATAATTAATATTGAGTAAACTATATGGAAAAGTTCTAGTATAATGCTGAGGTTGAGGTGATGAGTTAATACCGGTACAGTGACTTATAGTTGTAAATTTCTGTGTCATTTGGTCTCAAGTAGAGTGCAGTCTGATTGACAGTCATGCAATATCTACAGAATTTTGTCACTTATAAACTATATTTTCCTCTGAATAACGTTCTTGTTTGTGTTTTTTTTTTCTGGCATATGAGTGTTTCATTACAGACTAATGGATTTCAGTACCTGACTTTTTTTTAACGTATCTGGATTCTGATGTGTTACTTGAATAAACACGACCGATGCTACATGTTGAGCAGGATTTGCCTACCCTTCCGGAGCTCATGAGATCATCCAAAGTTTTTGGAGCGGGGTTTGCGTTGCTTATTTTTATTTTTTTGTTTTTTGTTGTGTGTACCATTATTTGTCTTTTTTTTCTTTTTTCGTTTTTAGCCATGGCGATGTAAGGGAGAGTAAAAATACACTATTGAAATTCCCCTATGAGCAAGTTCGCACAAAAAGACAAATTTGTGTAAAATGTTCTGCTGTTTTCATTATGTTGTCTTCTTGATGATATTTATGTTTGATTTGAGTTTCTTATTATTGTGTGAATAATTTATAAGAAAATTATAGAAAACTATATCACTCGAAATGCATTGTTTAGACATGGTTCCAAGTTGTGCAGCTGTAATATACAAATGTTGCTCTTTTTAGATCCACGTTTTTTACAAAACGTTTTTTTAACAAATCAATTATCAATATGTTTGAACTACAATGATTAAATGTATTGAACAATCTCAGTAAAAAGATGCATAAAGGTAGGGTCATTAATTTGTTGGAAGATATTGACAAATAAGAAGTTGTATTACATGTACTTGAAAAAGTCTCGTATAGGTCACTATTATTATCATTGTGGAGATGTCTTTGTATAACGCATGGGTTACTTTAAGTTCAATTTGAGCTTAAATTCGGTAAATACGTTTATATTCGTTACAAATGGAAATAAGTGGGAAACTGTGTTTATCGGAGTTCCATTTAATGTGTTTTTATCCTGGGCATACAAACAATGCCGTATTTGGCAAAACCTTTTCAACTTTTGATCTTCAGTGCTGTACAATTTTGTATTTTTTTCACTTTCGATCTTTTATATCTGGGCGTCACTGGTGAGTCTCGTGTGGACAAGACGCGTTTTTGGCGTATTGAATTTTAAACCTGATGCTTTTTGTTATCTATTAATCATGCTTTTCTTTGTCTAATATGTTCTGCTTTTTATTTGTATTGTAGTCCTGTAATATTTTGTTTTCATTTCAATGTTATATTTAACTGTGCCATTAAAGTGCGAGGTTTGGCATGCCATAAAACCGGGTTCAACCCACCACTTTTATGCCCCTTTAAAAGTGTCCTGTACCAAGTCAGGAAGATGGCCATTGTTATAATATTGTTCGTTTCTGTGTGTGTTTGTGTTGCATTTTAACGTTGAGTCGTTTGTGTTTTCTCTTATTTTTGAGATAAGACGTGGCACGGTACTTGTCTATCCCTAATTCATATATTTGGTTTTGATGTTATATTTGTTATTCTCGTGGTGTTTTGTCTGTTGCTTGGTCCGTTTCGGTGTTGTGTCGTTGTTCTCCTCTTATATTTAATGCGTTTCCCTCGGTTTTAGTTTGTTACCCCGATTTTGTTTTTTGTCCATGGATTTATGAGTTTTGAACAGCGGTATACTACTGTTGCCTTTATTTACTCCGTAATAGGTAAAGAGCTACTAATTTGGTCAAAAAGAGACCATACAAATATTGGAAACCAAAAACAAACTACGCTTACTTTGTCAAAAGGTACAATTTATAGTAGCATAGAAAGCAATGAGGCTATGAATGTATATGGGAATATATGAACTAGTTGGTTTTGGATATTCCGCATTCCTTTCATTCGAAATAAAAATGATACTTGACTAACACATTGGTACATAAGTCTATACCATGTAACTATTTATTAGGAGTTAAGTATGACGTCCATTATCACTGAACTAGTATACATATTTGTTTAGGGTCAAGTTGAAAGACTCCTCCGGTTGAGGGAGTTTCTCGCTGTATTGAAAACCCATTGGTGGCCTTCTACTGGTGTCTGCTCTTTGGTCGGGTTGATGTCTTTTTGACATATTTCCAATTTCCATTCTCAATTTTATTACAGACTAAGCATGTTAATGTGCTCGTTTTTGATATGTCACTCGTGTATTTGTTTTGGATATTCCGTGCATTCTAAATAAAAATAATACTTGAGTAACACATTGGTATTCAAGTCTATAACATATTCATATGTATTCATATCCAATCACTCTAATTTCTCAAAACATTGTATTTAATGTCGATAAAATGTGTTTAGGATCAGAAGAGAACAAGTTTGGAAGCAAGTGTTATAGTTTTCCTGAATTCCGACTCGATGTTGTGCTTTGAATAAATAAATATAGTTCATCTGAATTTATTGAGTTTTTAACAGCTTCCTTTAGTGTCTGGAAAGGAATGGTGATTTCCCGAGTACTGATAAGCATATAAAAAAAGTGAGGCAACGATGATATACTATTGGACTTTCAATGCAAAAATCCTCATTGGTAATTGTTAAATCTTTATGAAACACAAAACCGTTCTTGTTCTCATTGTTCTTAAACATCGTAACATATTTTAAAAATGAAGTTATCAACCGTTTTAGAAAAGACTTACTTTAAAGTATAATTTGTTTACATCGAATTTGATCGAATGTATGAAAGTTCTACCAGCCAGTCAAGTGAATTAAATCTGGTGAAAAAAACTCCTTCGAGATTTGAAGGACACCAATCATCTTAAATATTCCTTAGATGAATAGAAAAAAATACCGCGAGCAGTAACCATCAGTGCTGTGTCTACTCATTGAAACGTCGCTTAAAGTCACATGAAACGAGTGACCGATGAAAAATAATGCTAATCCAATTCTTGAACAAATGCATACATATATCACAAACTTAGTCTTCTGTTCACGATTTAATAATTGTTTTGCATCAATTTCATATAATCGTCAACAAATAGTTCAATAGATCAGTGTTGTTTTGAAAATATGGTAGCTTATTAATGGTCGTGTTTTGAAGCCGAAGTTTAACGATTGTCACTCGTTTGTTAACAATTAACAAATACAATGTAAGCATTGATATTCAGGTAAGCACATATATAACAGGTACAATAAGATATAGTTTATCTAGCTGACGGAGCGATGTTTACATTTGATTTCACTTCGCACTTGCGTATTGCGATCACCAGATTTGTACGAGAAACATATCGGCGAATTGTTTGGTTAAAAAAATATATTTTGTCTAGATTGTGGACAAATTCATATTGTGCTATAGGAAATTGCATTGATAACGATATTACTACAAAATATTAACCAGGAAGTTTCTTTATATCTAAATTCGTATTTGATCAAATTGGCAAAATGACAAATGCGTTTTTCATATCAATAAATGGAATTTAAAGTTAACCAGTCAAGTAAGTCAAATTCTTCCTTACAACCCTATAATTATTATGTACACACTTGAATCACATGATCCACGAGGAAAAACTATATTAAATAACTTTAAACTAAAGCAGGAACACTTCCTGGTGTATCTGTCTGGTGTCTCTATCTGCTAAATAAAGTAAGAAAGAGATAATTCTTTCAATGTCGATTTCATTTTTAATGACAAATTTTGGATCGTTTAAGAATGTAAAATAAGTTTTGTAATTGTATCAATATTTTGTAAAAACTTTATAGATGCGTGAAAAAAAACCGTTCCTCTAACATGTCTAGGCCTCTCATATTTTTTTCTGACATTAAGGTAATGATAAAATAACAACCAGGACATAGAAATACTTAAATAAATAATATAAATTTAGTACATTCGAAATGTTAACCTCAGAATAACAACGAACACTTAAAATAAATTGTACCGCAGTACACAAATCAGCTTGATAAACTTACGAATACAGACAATGTTTCGCATCCCCCTTTTCTGTTGATAATGTATTGTTTACAGTGTTTGTTTACTTGATTTTGTCAAAGTCTTTTTGGTCGAGTTAAGGAATTTTGATCGATATTTTATACTGCATAAAAAAGAAAATATGGTATGACTGCGAATGAACAAACGCTTCACATGAGTCCAAATTACACACACATTAACAACCATAGATCACTGTAAGGCTTCAACAATGAGCAAAGTCTGGACAGCATAGTCAGCTACAAGTGGCATAAACAATAAAAATTGTAAACCAATCCAAACGAGAAAACTGATGACATAATAAAAGTACAAAAAAAAAATGAATGAAAATATGTCACACTGCAACAAACGACAATAACTGAAGAACAGTCTCGAGTCTTTGGACGGGTACATATAGCAAAGCCTCTCTCTAACCTGGGACAGTGATGTACATAAGAAAGAACTATTAAATCAGTCGAAAAAGGCTTGACTCATCAGATGGTTATAAATATAAATACATCTAACAATAACAGAATTGACGTGTCCGTGTAATTGTAGATGCTAACAACGAAAAGACACAAACTACAGATAAGAGAATATGTGTTTCTATGTTGTAAAGTTACACAACTGGTAAGGGCAGGGTGAAGGTTTGCGCCTATTTAAACCTTCTGCATGTATATGCACCTGTCTTAAGTCAGTAGTCTATTGTTCAGTTTTTGTCGTTTGTTGATATGTCTCATAAGTGTTTCTGTTAGTCGCATTTTATATATATATATATATATATATATATATATACAAAAAAAGTTTCTTTTCAAGCGGTGTACAGAATTATATATTAAAAATTAAATACACAAAAAGAGTTTTAAAAGCAGCATTGTCAATGCTGCTTTTAAAACTCTTTTTGTGTATTTAATTTTTAATATATATATATATATATATATATATATATAAGATAATTAATAATCTTACCTTGCAAATCGTTGTGAGATAGAGCTCCATGTTAAGACCAAACATTGATTTTTAAGTATAATTACACTCATATTACATCTTCTTATTTCTATGTAGAATTAAAATATTTTTAATCGTCCACCATAAACATGTCTTTATCCACCGACTGTTGAAGATGGCACTAAAAAGTAAAATCACAAAATTACTGAACACCCTGGAAAATTCAATCGAAAATTATCTTATCACATGGCAAAATCGAATGAAAAAACAAAAAATGATTAGACAACAACTGTCATATTCCTGACGTTTTCAAAAGCAGAATATGGTGGATTGAACCTGGTTTTAAAGCACTAAACATCTCACTAGTACAACAGTGTCATGGAATTCCGTTATATTTACAACGATGCGTGAACAAAACAGACACATTCATACATAAAATAGTCCAAACATGGGTACAGCAGTCATCACTGTGTTACAATTTAAAAAGATCAATTTAACAAAAAAGCACAAAAACATCTAACAAATTAAAAACACATTCATTGCGCCGCGTGTCTGACGTCAGAAAATAAAATTGGGAATGGAAATGGGGAATGTGTTGAAAGAGACAACAACCTCACATAGGATGAAATGTATACATCATATAGGAAAAAATTTAGTCGTGCTATGTTTATAAAAAACAGTTTCATAATCTCACATGGGAAATGAAGGCATACAGGGTTAACAAATCAAGTATGTAAGAAATATTTCGAGATTTAAAATTGTCCAGAAGTTCTTTAGAATTCCTAAGAATCCACAAATGGTTAATACCACTAATCAATTAAAATAATTTTGTCGTTTGTCGTTCAACGTATTTTCTAATTAATAAGAGAACTATAACACAATGCTATACTATAGAACAATGACATAATGACGGGATCTTTTAAAGTAAAATGTCTGTCTCTTTTTTTAATCTATTCACTGCTTGAAACATTTACAAAATAGTCAGCGAAAAGACATTAATTTTTGCAATGCCAAGATAAAGGTATCGACAGATTGAAGGTCCATGAATGTGTATATGACGTTATATATAACAGTAATAATTAGTTTGCTTTTAATTCACTGACAATGTTTAAACAAATAAACACAATACGCAATGACCTTATTACAGTGTTAAATTGGTAACAGTGTATAATGAGTTTATCTAAAAGGATCGATAAGTTTGCATGGATCGTTTATAATTTTCTTGCTTGATAAACAACATTTCCGTAAGAAATGAGAATTGCTATCCCATTTGAAATAAGTTCTCTACAGATCCATCCAAACTTCAAAACCAAATATTTATATCCAATGGAAAATTTAGTCAAGGTTTTAAGTAATTTGTGATAACAAACCCTTGGCGTAATACTTTACCAGTAATAAATAAATTACGTTCGTTGAAGTGAAAACATACGGGTATAGCGAACGAGCTGTGAAATAAAAACGTAGTAAGATCGTGCTAACAAAATTTATCTATTTAAAGGCCGTAGTCAGTCTGTATATTCAATCTATCAAAGGGTACACAGAAATGTATGAACCTAAGTGTGTATCCAACTGTATCAATACCTATGAGGTAAATAAAATCCTTTTAAAATGAGTGAAGGTCGACGATGTTATCGTAAAATAACTTGAAATAAAAATTATACACTTTAAACATTCTACAAGGTCATAAATGTAGCTATTTATTGTGCGCAATTTATTGTGCGCAATTCATTACGAAATCGTCTGTAAATGTATCGGCTTGAGCACTGGGTGAGTTGTAAATTTTTGATATTTTTTAATATTTTATCAAAGTTATATTCAACCTTAAAGCATAGACTGATGCTGTATGAACATGATTGTATTGTATTGTGCTTTGATTGCGTATATATTGTTTATTTTTTTATGATACAAGAATGGTGGAATGTCCGTTTGAGAGACAACATTGTAGTACAATTATCGACTTGTCACTAGGTGTAAATTTATAAGACACCAGGAATTAACGAAACAACGAGTTAAATGATGTGTAAAAATATTTGAGGATAACGCATTTAACAAACATTTCTAGATTAAACAAGTGAGGTTTAAACCTGGTTTTATAGCTGGCTTAATATCTCACGTACATGACAGTCCCATATCATTATTTTATATTAACAGCAAACAATTTGAATTGTGTGTATGATACGATTCCTTGAAATATAAGATTTAAACAAAAGTCATCAAGGAAATCACGTTTCTAAATTAGTATATCAAACTCGAGAATCGGCTACTTACAATTTATCAGTGTATATCAAGATAAAAGTTTTGGGAAGGACAATTCATTTATAAAGATATGTAATATTTACAACAAAACAATATATTACAAAACATTTTGGTAAAACTGACTATGCCACAAATACCTGGGATATTCTGAGCCAAAATTGTTCAACAACAAAAACTATAAAAAAAACAACGATTAAAACTGAAGGCTAGATGCATAATAACAAATCTGCAAGAATGTATTGTGATTTTCTGTCAACTGACTAAAACTGTTTTTTTAACAAATACACAATCGTTACAAGGGACAAACAAAAGGCATCCCCCAACCTGTTGAGTTAAGACAGAAATAGTTTCCAGTACCCGGTTGTTAGTCCAGTAGCCAGTACTTTGGTACTGACATGAATATTGTTTTGAAACCTACGTTATACTATTCATGACATCAAATGTGTTTCCCTCTTGTATAGTTTTGGTTTCTTGTTCTGTTTGTTTGCTTATTGTCTGTGTCATTAATGGATTATCTAGTTTTATTTTATTTTAGGATACATTGATGGTCGAGCTGCCTTTTCTTTTCTTTTCTTACGACCCACAGAAAAACATTCCTTATACCGTATTTTCTTTTATTAATTATATATTTTTAAACACTTTAAAAATTTTGCTATTCGTCAATTTTTTCTCAATTTTTGCTATTGACGTTGTTATCACTGAAGTAACATTTTGTCTCTAAGGAAGCACATGTGAAAGCTTGCTGATAATTAATAGATAAATATATACTTGATACTTGGAATGTATATACGGTGCTAAACGTATTGAAACATTTGATTTCTTCGATTGACATAACAACTACTCATCATGGACATCAATTACATTTTGAGATTTGAATGATCGAACAATATACGAACGTTTGATTAACTTTGTAAACTAATACCTTAATATCTACGTGAATGTGTTTTATCATCTGCTGCACATTTAAATCGGTAATTTTAACTTACCAATGCCATATCTCTCCTTTTCATTCTCAGAGTTGTATGTGATTTAAAAAAAAATATAATGGTACGTGCATTTTAATATTTTTGTATTGAGATTGTCACGGTCGTATCATTCTATTTAAACCTTGCAATCTAATATACGCAGTTAATCTGTACTTATAAGTTATATCAGGTAAAATTGTAACTTTATTACGCATCAAAATTGACACGTTGTATTATTTTATTAAACGATATGTGACACATTCGTTTCAATGAAATGTAGATATATCAAAACATTTAGAAAAGTTCTTGAGTACAAGTTTGTTTTAGTTAATAAGCTTCGTTGTTATTACATATCTTACATTGTTCTTTTAATTGTAACGTTCATGTATTGACTTCCTTTATGTGTTATGTAGATAACATCAATATGGAATTTCAATTTTGTTCTGGATTCATCATTCTTGTTTGCCTGATAGGTCAAGGTAAGTATCTTTTTTAAGGATTGATTTTTATAGTAATATTAGTTTATAGTATTGGTTATCTGAACAGAAAAAAAGTTTAAAAATATCAGAATTATGGATTAGAACCGATTGCAAGAAATTCACTGAAAAAGTAAAATATTGGGTTATTAGGATTTTATAAAACCAGACTTCCTTTCAGTATAAATGCATTGTCACATTATGTCTGTTCAATGTGTAGCGAACAGGAGTACATCACATATACATATACATGTTAATTGTTAAAAGCTGTCCAAAGATATCTTGACCTTTTGAGATTCACAAATAATTCATCCGATCATTGATTTCTAAAAATCTCACCTCTACAAAAAAGGCCAAAAAAGTTTAGTAAAACATGTACAGTGACAAACAACCATATCAATAAGAAAGTTGAGCAAATGAGTTTGTTATACGTTCTTATGAAATACTAAAAAACATAGATTGTTTTAGCTGTATTTGGCATTTTTTTTTAGAAATGTTTACATTCCAATGCTCTTCATCTTTGTGCTTCATTTAACTTTATAAACTTTTTTTTATTTACTGATCAGCATTTATTAGGAGAAACGCTCGTTTGTCGCAAATACAATGATGAGTTTATTTTGTTAATTTGTTTTCCATCATTCTGTAGTAGAAACAAATATGGCAATATCTAGAAAAAGGCATGCTTTCATTGTTCATAAATATTTAAAATGAAAAAGTTATCTGTCTATTCTACTTCAATATTTACATTGTATTTTTATTGTGCGTGACAACTGTTTCTTAGTGTTTTATTTTATTTTTGATTTATATTTGTATAATTCTCTAGCTTGAAACAAAAAATCAAAATATAAAACAATAACCTCGAATAAACAGAAAACAAGGTGAAATGTCGTATGTGAACATGAAAATATGCTCTTTCAGAGAGAGAGTATACCAAATTGCCATACGTCCTGTTAGTCAGATGATTGAAAACAAATAATAAAAAAATACAGACGAAAAATTGTAATAAAGGAACATTTTTATTTGATAAGAGACTTTCCGTTTTGAATTTCCTCTGCGTTTAGTATTTATGTAATTTTACTGTTTTCATCAATTAAACAAATTGACTGTGATATTTTGAGTAAGCAGATTTATACTTGATATAACAATAAAATATCAAGCTTTTGTATGTGTTATTTAGAAATTCAAATTTATAAACACTCTAACTTGTTCACCAATAACATTGAATAATATGTAAAATTTATGAAAAACATTATTTATAACTCCTGATTATAAAGTAGTCGTATGGTTCCCTATGTGTTAATATCATAACATTATTTTGTCTTGCTGAGTTGTTCATTAAAATTCTACGAACTGTTTATGTAATTGTTATCGATGTTAACTTTTTTCTTGCAAAAAGAAACACAATACAATGACATAGCTACGGTTGTTTTGCTACACCTTTAATTGATAAATTGGGTTACAGTAACATAATAACACAATGGGTGTATCTTAAATAAAGGTACACTTTGAAATAGCAAGTATGTCACATAATCAAAAGAATAGATTGCTTATATTTTGTTCTTGCATTTTATGATATTTATCATTGCAAAGTTTATGAATTTCTTATTACGAAGTAAAGTCCTGACTGTAAATCAAACTCTTGTTAAAGTCTTTTTTAATCTGTTACAAAAAACTCCAACAAATCGATCAAATGTACTGAATGGCTAATAGTTTTACTTAATTTAGAAACCTGCTCCTGCATTTTTCATTAATATTCAACGCAAAATAATTATCGCAGATACCTCATAGACATTCATGGAGCAATAATAAATACGTTTTTATCTTTTTCATCTACAATGGCCTTTGCAAATGTTGCAAAAAAAAACAACAACAACTGTTTAAATCAAACATGCGTTTATTTGAAAAGATTTAGCTGACGTTTCTTGTTGTTTCTACATTTCAATCATTCAACTGATTCAGATATCGTATTTTCATCTAATGTTTTGAACGAAAAATAGCGTGAAATTCTCAACACACCAGGCAACGGATCTTCATTCCTTTTGCGATCGGACAAAGCTGCGTATTTATTTGTGTTTTATGCCAAACGAACTCCCCATACACTTTTGTATAAGCAAGGGTATATTGTGGGATGGGAGAAGTTCAGAGATGTCAATGTTTCTATACCCAAGAAAATCATTTGGTTTTGAATAAATGGATATAAAGGTATACATAAATGCCACAGTAACAAAAGGACACAGACAAATCAAAACATTAAGAGTCAACAGTCATTCTTTTTTTTTGTATATAGAAAGGTGCATAATAAGAAAGAATAATAAATCGACTCAATACGAGTTTACGGAGTTCATTTGAAAAAACAAATACCGCCAAATATTGTATATCCCAAAAAGACATAAATTATATATTATATAAATTAAAGATATCAAGTCTCAAGTGCTTGGTTAAAAAATTTCACCTGCCCTATTTGAATTTTGATTGGCGAAAATTGAAGAAGTTCTTATATAAACCAGTAGAAGAAATACTCTTCACTTTATACTATGACGATCAAATACATTATGATAATGGATGACGACCAGCGGCAAAATAGACTGACTATTCAGAATGATAACATGTTAATATGACATGAGAATCAACCACGCTTTTTACTAGAATAAAACGCGGAGTCGGTATTTTATGCTTTAGTATGCAAACGATATGAGTTCGACATGGGTTCGAAGAAAGAAAAGTCACCCGAACCGGACATATTTCGGACTAAAGTCGACCAGTATGTGATCATGTATTATAATGCCACGTGTTTAATTTGAAAAGGTAAAAGCCAATTTTAACGTGTTTTTTTTTATCTGGTCGCATATATTTTTTTAATGTAATGGTTCTTATTTAATACGCTTTATAAGATATGTTGTTTTTTTCAGGCAAATATTAAACTAAGAAAGGTTAAAGTTTTTTTAGGTCTGTTTGCTTCATGTGATGCTAAAAATAATAAATGTCCAAGCAGTGTGATTAAAATTTTCTAACAAAGAAACTACATACACTAGTAATGTACTTGATCGAATCATTAAAATTATACACCACTGTCCATTTTACTTGATGAATACTTCTTTATGTCAAATGTTATTTTTTAGGTCTTCAGAACAACATTATATTTACAACTTATGGTACAGTAAAAGAAATAAACTTGAACACTGGAAATGTATCAGATCTCTTGACCAACCTGTGGGCTTACATACATTCTATCCATTATGATTACACACATAGATATATGTATTTTGCAAGAGTTCAAAGGGACGATATATTAAGGTATACATTGTGTACTGTAATGTTTCATTATATATCGAATGATGTATGAATATATATACTTAACTGCATAATTTTCCAGAACATTATAATGTTTAGCTACTGTAATATCAAAATCAAAATGAGTTATCATGCGTACTGATTATTATAAGCAATTTTAAAAACAAAACTAAGTTTGGGCTTCTTTCATAATGAACACCTTTTCTGTTGAAACAAAGTATTGGTAATAAAAACTCGTTTCGATTATGTTCTCTCGGTTGAATATCAAGAACACAGTCGCATGAGTTAGACTAGAAATCGAAAATATAAACGTTTACTTGATTAGCTCGAGTGCTTTGTCCTTAGACGTGTGAAGGCATTTCGTGCCAAATAAAAAACCAAATTCGAAAAGTCTGTAACTGAAAGTATTTGAAGACACAATAATTTAGACCTTTAAAATTAATTACCAGTTTAAGAATAGTCAGAACAATATGTGTATTATGCAGTTAAGAATGTAACAATTAAAATGGAGGTTCGGGTGACAAACATACATGATTTCAGCTTCCCAATTGTGAACGTTTTATCTAAACGAAGTAATATTCCAGCAGCGCTGGTAAACGGAGTATATATCTCTCAATTGATACGATATTCCCTTGCTTGTATTTCCTTTCTTGAATTCCTTGATATAAGGTTGCTGCTCACAAAGAAACTTATAAATCAACAACAGGTCCATATTGATAAATCGTTTCATAAATTTTACGGTTTGCATCACGATGTGTTAGTATTTTTATACTGATTTATTAAAACTTAACCAAACAGTATAAACATGATAATAATATTGTGTTTTACATCAACAATTGTAGATAGTGACTTGGATCACGAAATAGTCACCCGGTACTTTTTTTAAACAAAATATTTATTCAATTACATTTATATTATTAGATTTCGTTATCCATCAGAGCAAGATTACAACTATGAAACTGTGATACTGACACCTGATCCAATAAGTGTGGCTGTAGATTCAGTTCACAATCATGTGTATTGGACAGAAATATATGCTGGAAAACTTTACAGATGTAATGTCGATGGATCAAATAAACAACTTGTACTGCAGGAGGATCAACTTTATGCCCTAATATTAGATCAAAAGAATAGGTTTGTGTCTTGATATCTAAATAATTTACAGTAATATCGTGTATAACCTATCTATTTGATTAACCTCAAAAAGCAAAAAAATGCAAGAAGTAAGCGACTAATACAGATGTTAAGGCACATTACTTATAGTTCAATCGGATCCATGCTGTTAAAAGAACTGATTTTGTCTGACAAAACTTCAGATTAGGCTTGTTGAGTAATGATCATGTCAAACTATTGCATGAAAAAGTAACTTCTGTTGTCTGCTCTATGGTCGGGTTGTATTCGCTTTTGCACATTCCACATTTTCTTTCTCAATTTTATTATTTTTTTTTATTATCACAGTTAAACATAAGCTAAGTTTTTACAGGAATCTAATATCTGTAACTAAAACTAAAGATATACACTATTTAAACATAAATAAACCTTGACAAATGAACCATTGGAGCTAAAAAAAAACATTACATGCATAAATCAGTGTATGATATCATAGGTAATTGGGGACAGGACAATTTGGTTATCCCTGCTTGTTTTTTTCTTCCTAAATCTATTATTTTTTGTTTCCCTATTAAATCCATTTGTTTGGCGCTTTCTTTTGTGCTCAATGGATTAAATTTGTATAGATATCTTAAACATTGTATTTCCTGTTTCCTATTGACTATCAAAAGGCAAGTTTACTATCAACAGCAGTCAATGATATATTATATAGAGAAAATGTATCTTACTTTGTATCCGATTACCGGATTTGGTGCTCGTGCGTACTACATTAGAAGTCATACATATTGTCGTTATTGGCAATAACAAATAACTTTGATAAGTATAGATACATAATCTATATAATTGAATGTATAACAAAAAAGTGTTGTAAGTGAAAAATGTAATTCTAAAATATTCTAAAATTCATTATTGCAATTTTCATTGTTGCTAATGTACTTCCGTTTTTGGGGAATATTGCATGCTCTTGCGGACAATGAGAGATGATAATTCATAACATTCGAATAAATGGGCTGCTTTTTATGAATACTGAAACGCATATAGAAAATGATAGATAAATATAAGTTGATATGGTATGAGTGCCAAAAAACAACTCTTCGTCCAAGTCTCAATTTTAGAAAAGTAAATCATTATATGTCAAAGTACAGTCTTCAGCACGATCTTCATGAAACCATATGACACCTTGTGTACACTTGTCCTGCATTTATTGAAGATTATTCGCTGTATTTTTTTTTACATCGTTTGCAGATGATCCCAGCACAAGTGTGATTCACGACCATAAAATCAGTTGAAAGAGTAAAATAAATGGAAATGAAAAAGAAAAGAAAAAAAACAATAATTAGAAAAAATGTGTATAATAACAATGAAAATGGAAATGGGGAATGTGTCAAAGAGACAAGAACCCGACCATAGAACAAACAAAAGCAGAATATCACTAATAGGTCTTCAACGGACACGTCCTTCAGTTGGCCCCTAAACGAATGTATATATTAAAGAGTCTAACGAGTACAGAAATTTGCCATGTACCTACTGGGAAAAAAGAACAATGCGATTTCTTTTTATAAATTTAACGCTCATGTCTTAAACACGGCAATCAGTTATAAACAATCCTGTCCACAGGTCTGATCTGGGACAAACCTGTCCTCATGACTTGCCAAAAGCATACTTTTCCACAGGTCTGGTCCGCTGCAGACCTGTCAATCGGTCTGCAGCAGTTCTACAACGACGATGTTAAATTGCTTGTCTGCTTAAAATGTCCCAAATCAACTTAGAAAGCAGTCAACAAGTCTGCTCCAAGTGCAGGTTAAGACTGCACACATCTGTATATTAGTACTTAGGATTTTCTTATCCGAGGCATATATTACCTTAGTTGTATTTGGCACAAAGTTTGGAAATTTGCTGGTCCTCACTGCTCTTTAACTTTGTAATTGTTTGGCTTTCTAACTATTTTGATCTGAGCGTCACTGATGAGTTTTATTATGAAGATAGTTATCAAAGGTACTAGGATTTTGATTTGCTACGTCAGACGTGTGTTTCGTTTTCACAAGACTCAACAGTGACGCTCGGATTAAAATAGTTATTATGTCAAACAATGATAATTTTGAAGAGCAGTGAGGACCGAAAATTCCCCAAAAGGTTGTGCCAAATACGGCTAAGGCATGTAGACAAAATGTTTGGCGTATTAAGTTAATTGCCAGATACATCATGTACATTGAAAACTAAGTGTTAATTATATAAGATTGAGAAGGGAAACAGGGAAATGTGCACAAACAACAGCTTGATCAATTAGCAGAAACAGAACCAACAGGTCTTCATCAAAGTGAGAAAGTCCTGCATCAGGAACCAGATCGCTCCTAAATAAGTTATTAAATGTCTGTATACATGTACATTATTGTAAATATTAATCTATATGTAGTAAAAGTATATATGTTGAGTAAGATCTTGGAAACTATTCTGTAATTTTTATATAAATTTTCTGAAAGTAGTACATATATACATGTTGAATACACTTATGTCCGATACGTTGCTTACGTAAACCAGGATAACACGTATTTCTACGGAAATTGTCAAGCACGAATTTCACGATTAATATTTAAATGACATTACTGAAGAACTTTAATGTTAAATTAACGACAAGATTCCCATTCATCTTTATCTTTTTATGATTAAACTTCCAGCAAATTGTCAACGTGGATGATCGAGTTTTGCAAAACAAGGATGCAACAATGTTTTGAAAAGAGTAATGTGAAATAAATCTAGAAAAAAACATATTTTTTCTATTAATTTTATGTTAAATACGAAAAAAAAGTAATGTGACCGCAGACAACAACTGTGAAACTATAATTATAATTGCAAATTCAGTTTTTTTTTTGTCTTAGTTTTTCGACGCTATCAATCATTTTTTTTCTAAAAAAGTTACCACTATAAGGTAATTTAGGGAAAACTTGGATTCAGAATATTAATGTTTGTAATCTCAGCTTATCAAAACTGTTGTTTGTTTGTCAAATTTGAAATCAGAATATTCTTTAAGGAAAAAATCTGAGTTAAATTCCTGTCACCTTACATTCGTGTTTTGGAAGAAATTTAACCGACTTTCTCTCTCTATCTGACTCAATAGATACTATCGTATCAAGACGAAATAAAGGTTGTATATGAAATGTAACAGGTACTTTATACGATTAGTTCACTTAAAAAGTTATCAACTTCCAAACCCTATTTAAGCACACAAAACTTATAAAAAGGAAGGGATAAGGAGTGATAAGTATTTGCATAACATGATTTACAGAACAAGATGAAAATTGCACACTGTGAATAGTCATAAGGCTATATGAATAAAATAAACCCGTAAAGAGTGCCTTGTGCTTATCATTCAATATTATTCAACACTTTTTAAGGGGGTACAGAACACCTAAGAAAAGATAACTCTTACTCATAGTCTGATTCTTTGCTGCGTTTTAAAATTATGTGCAATAAGCAAGCTTTTAAAAGATCATGATCAGAATGTTTACATTATTGCTAAGACCAGCTGTTCACCCTGTGTTATTCATTTAATCTTTAAAAATCATTTAAAGTTAATCATTTTCAATAAATGAACCTTCAATGAGACATAATAGGGAAATTTCAAAGTGAAATAAATTTACCAAAAGAAAACAAGGACGTTAGAAAAGGAGGGTAACAGAAAGAGAAGGGACCATAACTGTTTTCATTTTTTACTTGGCAATGCCTACATGTATGTCTTAAATAAAATAAAATCAAGTGCAAAAAGTCTAAGGATGCTACCATTTGAGTGTAAAAGGGGGAGGGCTAGGATGTATAAAACTGCATTTTGTTTTATAGTTGAACTTTTCATTATATTTTCCTGCATTTTTTTTATTTTTCATTCTTTACGGACCTGTTTTTTTCATTAGTTTACTGAAATTGTTTTCATAAATTGTCATCCTGTTATGCTAAATTACTGATCCTGCCTTTGTTTCTTCCAAAGCCTGTCTTGCCTTTTTCAAATTTCATCCAAGCCCCACTCCTGTTTTCTGAGGGTGGATGGGGCCTTTATCAAGACTCCGGGATCGAGTGCTTCTAAGGTCAAGATTTAGGGATTGACCCTTTCGAGATCCGAAAATCTTTTTTCGAATATATCGGGATGTCGGGATTTAAATTTATTTCAATTCGGGACATCGGGATTTCATGTTTTTAAGACGGGATTTCGGGATCAGCACCCCTCCTACCCTCCTCTCAAATGGTAGCTCCCTCCGACAATACAATTTTAACCAAATAAATAAATCCCTGGACAATTACACAATGCTTATGTTCGTAGATCTTCTTATCCAATTGATTAAATCAAAACTGAATTGACTTCTCATATTTTTTTTGTTAAACGAAACTAGTATTTTTAAATAAAATACACTCCTTAGTAATACATGAAGTAATGTAAAAAAGATTACGAATAATTCATGATTTTATAATTGCTGTCATATTATTTAAAGTGCAATTGAATATTTTATTGAATGATTTATATTCATGTAAAAAGTTCAAAGATACCCAGACGGATAATGCAACCACCAGTACATCATTAACATGTCACGGAACAAGGCAAAAAGAAGAAAAAAACATCTCATTCAGTCCAAAAAACACTACACATATTTTTGCTTTCTTAATTCATCTGAATAAAAAAACTATATCTTTCTAGTATCTTTTTCCAATCTTTATTTTGACATGTGTAAAAAATTAACGGGTGTCTTCTATTCCATCCGCAATTTTAGGGAAAGTAAAGTCTATATTTAGAATCATAGTTGAAACTGAAACTGCATGTACACATGTATGATATAAATAGAACATGTTATTTTCGCTTTATTAAATTTCAATTTCGAAGGGATAGCAAAATTTGTTATTTTCTTTTGTTGCTCCATTGTCATGTTTGTGTATCTTTCTGCTTTTTTTTTTATCAAATGAAAGTTTTTAAAGAAAGTGTGGTGTTATTGCAAGTGACAATTGAAAATGTTTATTTTCAAGCGTCTCAATTCAAGATTATTACTGATTAGAGTCATGTATCATTCTCTATCATAATAAGGGGCCCAAAAATAATGTGAAACTTGTTACTGCCGTGCTTTTAACTAAAAAACAGTTGTATCTATTTGTCATATAAACCTCTGCAGAAATACTAAAAAAAGGTCTATGTTTAACGAACTTGATTTAACAGTAAAAGGATTTTGCACAGTCAGCTCTATTTCATCTCTCATAAGCCATAATTCTTTGCACCAATGGTTTTAACGTTATGTTTTGAATCGTATATTTTTTAATCTGGCCAAACGACCAATAAATTGAAATCTTCATCATGTAAAGCATCTGCCAACTTTAAAGCTTTTGCCTATGTGTATTTTTGGTGTGTCATGCTTTTAATTTTAACAGCTCGCGATCATCTCAAATCAAAAATCAATTACATCCTTTTGTTCCCCCTGCAACTGATTGTCGGTTGGGGGGGGGGGGCAACCCTGTCCGTCTTTCCCATTATTGGTATATAGTTATTTGGCATAACTCCTCCTATTGTTTGATTCCTAGAAAGTTTTCACTTAGCTGTCAGTTGAGTATTTAAGTATGTACACTGCGCTTCAATAGCTACGATTCCCTTTTCAAACAATTGTATGTGACTATATGTCCATTATGTATTCCGTATGCATTGAATGGCTTGAAATGTCATAAAATATGTCTATATTGTTGTATGGTCGATAGAAGCTTTTGTTATATGATTTTTTGAAATAAATATGAATTTATAACTACATGAAAGTTATGACCTGTACAAGTGTTTCTTACCAAAAAAGCACAATCATCGTCCTTGAGGTCAAAGTTCAAGGTCATATGAAGGTCAAAATTTTGAGAAGGCACACCACCTCATGATGATACATACACGTGCCAAAGATGTAAGGCCTAGGTCAAAAGGCAAAGAAGTTATGGCCTACATGGTTGTGTTTTTCGCGGAAAAACACAAATAAAGTTGACCTTGAGGTCACATTTGAAGGTCATCATGATGCAAGACACTTAACACTGTAATGATACATCCACATGCCAAATAGCTAAGGCCTAGTTCAAAAGACGAACAAAATTATGGCCATTATGTACTTTTTGAATAGATTTTGCTCTTATTTAATGGACCAATTTGAGGGTGGGGCCTAATTTAAACTTAAATTCCAAAAATTCTAACGGTTAATTATTGTTTTTAAATTTGCAAGAACAACCGACTAGTATAGCACTCCAAATGCTTAGTTTTATGAAAAATTAAACGACACATTTTTTTTTCCAAAATAAAATTTCTTCTGTAAATACAAGAAGTACAGCATTCACTTTTCGGGGCTGATTCTGATACCCCCTATAAAAGTTCTGGCAATTTTTTTAAACCGGAATAAAAAACTTACAAGAAGGGGGTATCAGTGAACTAATATTCTCCTCAGCTATCAATATTAGCTATGCTATTGTCAATTTAGGATTAATTTTTTTTTTTTTAACAAATTCAACCCTATACCCATATTTCAGAAACTTCCAATTTTGGCCGATACTAGTATGTAAAAGATGCCATATTTGAATTGCCAAATCTTTTAACCCTATGGTTCAAATCTTTTAAAATTTTTACAAGATGTTTAGGTTGGCCTAGTTTATCAATGAAAAAAAATAAAGAAAAAATAAACGATAGGATTTTTTTGGGGTTTAGTGTTGGGTACCCCCTTAATTAGTAATAATTGTTTTTGGAATTTATGTAATCTGGATAAATAATGTATGGTGATCATACATGAGTAATTCTATCACCTACACTACATGTTGATATTTATATTAGATGTAGAGGTTTGGGTTAGGGTTAGGGTAAGGGTTAGGATTTTATTTAGGTCCTACGAATTTTGTTGGATTATATACACTTGTCAGTCCATAAGTATGTATATCCCCATCCAGCTATTTTTTTTGCATTGAGCTCAACTTGTGAGAAACTTATAGTAATGTATCAATGAACTTTATTCACAACAGGCATCTTGTATACAAGTAGTACAACATAATACTTATGTTACTATGACCTACATTTAATGCTATTTTGTCTTTGGTTAAATTTTATGTTAAGTTCATTTCACAGAACCATATAGTGATTTATGGTGCAATCGGCCTGGTTATACAGGTGTACAGATAACACGAAGCGATAAACGTGTACTTAACGCACAGAATACAGTCTCCTGTGATATCCTGATTCTGTTACGAGCGTACGGTTAAGTCAAATTACTGTTTACGTCACAAATCAAATTGGGGTCCTCAATGCAGTCCGTGTTTAAGTCATGTGGATTTCTTTCAAAAAGAAATTTAACGATCGGAATGAAAAAAATATAAAATATTAATTACAGGATAAAGACAATAACTCGGATTGAAAAAGGAATAAAAGCACACTGAAGTCTGTATTTTACCCATGTGTTAGCCTCGTGCAAATACAACTGATATTGTCTATATATAACCACTACAACAGTGTTTATTTATAGTAACACACAGTTTGTAAAAATTTGGATTACTGTGGCTGGCATAGGTTTAATTGCAGGACAATCTTTGACTTATAGCCACATTTTCTATTTGAGAAAAATCTAACACACTTTTGAACCTGATGTTTTTGTGAATGTATGTACTTTCAAAATGGATAGATTGACAAGTATAAAAAAGTGTATCATGTTCAACTATATCATATATTATTTTTTATAACTGATTAATTACTCCTATACAATGTAAGAAGAATGTGTCTATTATGTCAAACTTAGATATAAATGGCTCTTCTAAAAATACGTTATAAATTATAAAAAAAAACAGCTGTCTTGTGTGATTTATTGTCCAGCACTATGTCTATCTTTTCAAACACACTTGTCCCAAGTCAGGAGCCTGTAATTCAGTGGTTGTCGTTTGTTTATGTGTTACATATTTGTTTTTCGTTAATTTTTCTACATAAATGAGGCCGTTAGTTTTCTCGTTTGAATTGTTTTACAATTCTTATCGGGGCCTTTTATAGCTAACTGTGCGGTATGGGCTTTGCTCATTGTTGAAGGCCGTACGGTGACCTATAGTTGTTAATGTTTGTGTCAATTTGATCTTTTGTGGATAGTTGTCTCATTGGCAATCATACCACATCTTCTTTTTTACATATAAACAGCCACTGAAATAAAGGCTTCGGACACTATACTCTAAACCTGTAACTAATTCAAAGAACACAATAAAGTCAAACGTTAGACATGAAGTTTGCATATAATTCTTATTCCAAATGCTATTATGCACCTCTTTCAACTTTGGTGAATGAGGTTTTCATATCATACCAAGGGAATACAAGTTAAATTAATTGAGCTTCTCTTTATCATCTTGTAGACTTAAGTATGCGTGTCCTATTGATATATTATCTGATATCATGGAGCATATATCCCCCAGGAGATCAAAATCTATAAAAAGAATTGAAATATTTACTTCTTCGTTATTTGAAATTATCTCGATTGTTCCATACAATCCAAATACTATTTCAACAAAAGAGACTTGAACAACTTATATTTACAGCCATTGAGTGTCTTGAGGGGGTTAAGAGCAAAGAGTAATGGGAAAATAGTAGAAAATAAAGGCCAAATCATCGGGAAAAAAAATCGGTACAAAAATAGAAAAAATAAAAAAAAAATTAGTGCTGAATTTCAAGAATAGAGAATAGTAGGCTGTCCATTTAATTTATATAAACGAAAATAGAATTATGTAAACTCGTCAAAAATGTTTTAAACTAACATTCATCTAAATTATTTATCATGTTTCTGAAAACCTTTACCCTAATATTTGACCTGATTTTTTTTAAATCACTAAGGGGTACTGTTCATACCCCCATCGCACTAGGCCACGATCGTTCTACGATCTCTGAACAAAATGCAAATTTTGACGATCGTAGAAGGATTATGTTGATCGCAGTGGAGGTTGTGATTAGGTCGTGGGGAAGTCTTCATGATCTAGGACCATACAATTGACCGGCATGAAAATGTATTTTTTTGTTTCTTTCACGTTGCAACTACGTCTTCATTACGCTTATTCTGCAACCTCACTACGATTATCACGATCTTTCTACGCTCATCAAGTCCTCACTACGAACAAACCACGATTTATCTGATTGCAACACGAACTTACCACGCTTCTACTGCGACTATAGCACGTTCTTACCACTATCATACTACATTCCAAGCGATATATCGTCAACATCTTGTTCAATCTAAATACTGTATCATTCCAATTATTTCGTATTGATACATGAGTTTCTTGGAAACAACGCAGTTATGCAACCAACATTTACGTAAGGGTAAGGGTAGAGGTAAAGACAAAGAGAGATCTGAAAGTAACGAATAATGATCTAGTAGACATAATATGTCGGACCGACCACCCAAGCTGAACCACAACCTTTTGCTGGTCCATCAAGATCAAATGACGTTGCTTTAGTGAACGATAACAGGGATTACACAGATATGTCAAGCATGGTTGAGCCGTTTGATATAGAGATCAAGAGGTCCAAATTACATACAGACAAAAAAAAAGCTGGAGAGCTTTTATATCTTTTAAATGACCATGACAATGAGCATGATAATCGTAGTATGAACGTAGTCAGGTCGTAAGAACAGCGTGATGAGGACGACACGGGAGTGCTTTAATTGTACTATGAGCTTGAATACCGTGTTTATATAAGCGTGTTACAGTCGTAGTGGAAGGGTTGTTGGGTCGCGGTAAAAAAAAACGAGATGTGAGATCGTAGCGCAGTCTCCCTGACTAGAATTGCGCTTCCGAAACGCTGTCGATACGATGGTACAGCAATCTTTGCGATCTTACTGTGCTGTTTCCACTACAACCAGATTTCGCCATGACCGCACCACTTTTTGTTTAACATGTTCAAAGTTGGCCACGCTCATCACGACCATGAAGACGTCACGGTCTAACGTTGGATGATCATCGTATGTGTAGCCAAATTTAAATGGTTTGAAATAGCTTACACACCATAAAAATGTGTGTGTGTTTATTCAAAAAAACATGTTTTTTAACGTATGTACAATTAATAGGACACACTATATTTCGATGACATAAAACATGTTAGAAATGTAATTAATGGATGTGAACCTATCAGAATAAAATCTCAAACACGAATGTTCAGGAAAATGACAGTTGTTATTCATTGGTTTGATGTCTTTGAGCTTTTTGTTTTACCATTTTGTTAGGGACTTTCCTTTTTGAATTTTCCGCGGAGTTTGGTATTTTTGTATTTTTACTTTTTACACATAATCAGTGCATGTATAAGTTCATTTAAATCATAGGCAGAAAAGGCGCGATCAACCTATTGATGTATTCTGGAAGAGATCTTATCACTCAAACGCATACGTAATGACAAACGTTTAACGCATTAAATAAATAAAGGTATATTTAAGGCGCACAAGGAAGGAAAACAGACTAACATATTGCCTGTAAACCATGAAGCCAGTTTTAATATTCTTTCATTGACATTCGTTTCCAACAAGACGACGAGTAAATCATGAAATGTAATCTTACATTTGTAAGTTTGAACTTTAAAGAAATAATGTGCATTGCTAAAGATAAAAACAACTTAAAACACCCTGATTTTCTGTAATGTTGTTTACGTTTTCATTCCTTTGTATTATCTTATAACATGCAGATGGCTTTATTATTCTACCGACGGAGCCAGCAGAGCAATAAAACGGTCTCGATTCAATGGTACTGACATACAGACATTGGTGCAAACACATCCAGAATATGTATATGGATTGAGTATAGGTATGATATTTTAATGTTTCTAAAGTAAACGAAAAGACATAAATGATGTTTTCTGCAAACATTAGTGTTCATGATTACAAGCGTTCAAATTGCAATTATTGTTTAATATAAAACAATAATGACCTATGAAAGAGTACGCCGTCCGAATAGTTATTTTTGTTTGCAAAACTAAAACTATGGTTAAAATGTATCTACGTAATTTTCCTGTTCTTTATACAGTTTATAACTTTTGACATTATAAAAATAACAATAAAATCACTATCATTTACATGGCGGGTAGGTTGAACTGCGAGTGAATGTTCTTTGCTGGTAGTTCGGTCCTTGTCGATCCTGGTGATCGTTCAAAAATGTAAACAAGACGAAAATTATGATAATGAACGATTTATCGAATAACCGATAAAAAAACAATAGGTAATTAGATGTTTCAAAGGTTGGTTCTTTTTGTTTCAAAAGCATTATTTACTGTTGCACTGCATTTAATAGAAAAATAGGTCTTTGTAGCAAATAAATCAACATTTTTATAGAAAAAATTCTATATAACCTGCAAATTCCAAAATACCTCGTGCTGTGTCACTAAAGTCGAGCGCACCCTAAAAGGTGTAC
The DNA here is from genome assembly GCF_965363235.1 of Mytilus galloprovincialis. Classification (NCBI taxonomy): domain Eukaryota; kingdom Metazoa; phylum Mollusca; class Bivalvia; order Mytilida; family Mytilidae; genus Mytilus; species Mytilus galloprovincialis. The sequence continues at coordinate 59,062,674 of NC_134851.1, read as the reverse complement.
TTGATTTGGTCCATATTTGTATTTGTTCTAATCAATAACTACATTAATAAACTTGTTTTAAGTAAATCAATGCTAGCACTGCATGCAATAATCCTATATCTATCGGTCATCAAATTGCCAATTATGATAGAAGGATAAAGGCTGTGGATTTTCTATAAAATTTTCATATGTTTAGCATTAAATCTACACAAGGGTACATAATCCTTAAGTGTAAGAAAAAAAGTCAAAGTAGTGCATGACAATGTACAGTCCCCTACCAGTTAAGAAGAAGTGTACGTAATTAAACTTCACAATGGATTTTTTTTAAATTTCACATACGAATTCTGCTTGTAGAATTACACCAGAAAATGAAATAAAAAAAGGGGGTAACCGTTTTCGTTTTTGAGATACTGGCCGTTGAAATTAACTACACGATACACCAAAATTACAAAGAATATATAGGGAAAATCATCAAAATTAGCAGATATTTTTACATTATCAGTTGGACAATGGATTTTTTTTAAAAATGCAAGACGAATCCATCGGTGCAAAGAAAGTCCTTAGCAACCGTATTGGTTTTTAAGCTACTCTCTGTTGAAGTTTAGTTTTTGGCCGGAACATTGAAATTATCTGGCGACGTCATTGTCTACAGTAAAGTCGCCACAACTTCTACATCGAAATTCTAAAGTTCCCTTAAATTATAGTTGTTGCAATGGTTTTTAACGGGCATAAAGTGTGGCACTCTCTTTACACGAGGCATCGGATTTAGCGTTCACAGTCTGACCGGACGTGACTGCGAGCTTAATAAATCCTGCACAGCCAAACGGACGCTCCTCTTCGGCAAATGTTTTACTGCCGGTCGGGAGAAGACCAAGCGACCATATGTTTTTCCCCCAGTCACCCTTGGGGTAACACGGATTTAAACAATAAGCATAATGCATACTATAGTTCTTCAACTATATTAGTTCTTATACATCCGTTATTTTAAAATGTTCTGCCTTTAGTGTCTCTTATCTAGGTTAATCCAGAAAAGCGCTTCATTTCTTTTTATCTTCAGAATTTTTTAGACCGCAATGAGGTTAAAAAGAAGGACTCGCTTATATATACATTTAAATTTTTTTTTAGAAAAGGTCGGAGTATTTGGTATAACTACCAGTCGCAGATATTTCATACATGTATATTCAAAATGAAAACCTTACACCTTATGTGATTCTTTTGAGATCGACGTACCTAGTCAGTGCAATAACGATCGTAACATACCCATGCAGTGTTATGAAATAAAATTTGTGTAGGGGAATGCTTAAAATAGCGATGAATATAGAAGAACGCTTTACATTAACTGATGTAAAATTAATTATATAAGAATGCGACCTTATGAGAATTATCATGTTCGATGCTTTAAAAATTTATCTAATAAAATGTTATAAGAATGTACTCAGTGTAATGCACGGAGATTATTCATACTGTATTGCTACACGGGTTTACCTAGCAAAGTGCCGAACGAATACAGCCTCTGCATAATGCAAATGCACGGCTTTCCTATTTATTTCATATAAAACAATAAGGAGATGTGGTATGACATCCAATGAGTCAACTGCCCGCCACTGGTTAAATGAAGTCGATGTAAGCAATAACTATTTACAACCAAACTATTTTCAACAATTAAAGGGACAAAAAAGGCCACAAAAACCCCGATATGAAAAATGTAAAAAATTTCCAAAGAGAAAATCAACAGCCTTATTCATGAAAAAAATTGTTACGAAAAACAAATACCATGTTGTGAAGTAAAAGACTTGAACCAAAGTGAATAACAACCAGTAAACTATTAGTCCAACAATACAAATCTTTGGAGTTTGAAATGATTAATATTCAACGATTTTTATGGAATACATTTTTTTTTTTGGGGGGGGGGGGGGGTCAATGATAATTAGAAAAGTAATATCCTATAAAAAAAATGTTAAATGTAAATGATATGAAACTCCAAATTCTTACATTATTGGACAAGTAATTGGCAGATCCTTACGGAAGTTGGATCCCCCTTTTTGGGCCGATCAATGCATTGAATGGGGACATATAGTTGGACCCCCCTCCTTTGTCCTGGGTTGGGCCCCCCTCCTTTGTCCTGGGTTGGGCCCCCCTTTTTTAATGGCTGGATCCGCCCCTGCTAGTACACCACGGGCTTCTCAATTCTTGTATTATGATCTATTATCATGAACTAAGTGAAAGCATAGAGCTGACTGAGTGCGAGATCTTCCTGGATAATCATTGAGGTCGTTTGATCTCGTTTATATACATTACTTGCAGTAGACTTCCGTTAAATTAAAAAAAAATCATTAAAATGCTATCGAAATTTCAAAAAAGTCTGAACTTATTTCACCTCTCATTCCACTAAATATTAAATTACAGTTACAAGTGCCACAACATTTTTACCTTCCTGACCTCTTTTCTTTAACCGTACTGATATGTTCTACTCATTCATAATCTTGAATTGAGACCTATTAGGAATAACACGTTACTCAGTCAAAATTAGATTTTGTTCTTTAATTTCAAATGATGCACACAGGCACAATATAAGAAAACAAATTTTGCTATCTCTTCGAAATTGGAATTTTAAAAAGAAGAAATGACGTGTTTTATTCTTATCATACATGAATCATATGTGTATTTGTACTTTCAATTTCAATTTGGTTCTAAATTTAGATAAAGTTTTCCAATAAAGTTCGAACGGAATAGAAGACACCTGTTTATTTTCTGCACATGTATAAAAAGTTGAAAACTGGAAATTGAATGACATAGTTTTTACTTATTCTAAGATAAATGTTTAGAGTGATCACTTTTTAGTTTACTATGAGTATATTTTTGGGGCCTAATTTGTTAACTTTCCTCTTTGTTCTTCCGACTTGTAAGTGTTGCCCTAGACTAGTCGTCAAATTAAATTCTCTTAGTATCGTCTTATTTTCTAAATTGATATATGTCCTAAAATTTTCATTAGCTCAAAATACGAACATGTTGTTTGTTTGTTTGTTTGTCAACGTTTTTTTAATCTAATAATTAATTTCACATGTCATTCATTAATTGCTCGGTAACCTAAAACTTTATGTTGAGTACTTTATGTGTTTTTTGTTCAAAACTTCGGCTTTTAAAACGATATTGTTGGGTCAATTCAGGTTTAATTTTAATAATCAAATATAATAAAAATTTATAATAGAAGTAGAATCGTCACATGTTTATTTATTTATAATTCTGTTGTGAGGCGTTTTTACAATCCGTTGATATCATAAGTTTTTACACGAAATGCCTTTCATGTCCCATGCGTCTGAAACAAAAAAAATCAACTAGTATTAAAGTCAGGCAGCACGCAACAATAGAATGCCTTGATTTCTAAATAGAGTAATTCAGATAATTTCTCATGATTAGGTTTTTTAAGACAGCACGGGCGTGCTTGTTGGATTTATGATAGACCGCACGAAGTATTTTCTCTTTCGTGTGTCCTTTCTTGGAGTAAGGGAGATAACTTGCGTAACTAACGTCGAACGTTATTAATCCCGTATTCCGCTAGGGGCGTTCAATTACGTACACTTCGCCTTCAACCATACATACATACATACATACATACATACATACATACATACATACATACATACATACATACATACATACATACATACATACATACATACATACATACATACATACATACATACATACATACACACATACATACATACATACACAGACAGACAAACATAGACAGACAAACATAGACAGAAATAGACAGACACAGACAAACACAGACATACACAGACATATATACAGAACGGTAAACAGACAGACGTACGGACAAACGGACAGCCAGACAAACACACGAACGGACAGTTGTACGGACTGATGGGAGGAGACTAATGAAATAAATTAAGACCCGGGTAATACTTCCTATTTTATCCATTATAAACAATGTTATCAGTAGTAATAGATATATATCATCACAATTAGCTTCTAATTAAAATGATTACACGGTAAACTCCATTTCAACTGAGTTTTAAAGTTGTTTTTAGGTTGTTCTTCTTCACCAAAGTCACACGTTAAAGAAAGGGTTGAGCGTTCCCGAACTTATTTTTCATTTTGTACATCAATCTTATTCTTTTCGTTTGAATTGAATGTTGAGGCATATTTAAGCCTTCCAGTAACATACATTTGGCTAATTGTTGAAGATGATCTGTTGTTACTAACTCTATTATATAAGTTTAAACATAATTATTCAGAATTAATTCAGAAACATGTCATTGCATCTTATCCTAATCCCTCTCTACTCTTTTCCCATTCATGCTTGAAGCCTTTTCTATCATTTGTTTTGCTTCAATAATCTTGAATATTTGCTCGTTGTTCTTCGAAAGCAAAGAACCAGGACATTTTGTTTTTAATCAGCTGTACATCATCAGGACACTTTCGTTTTGCCGATTCGCATGACTTCTGTATGTAAAATGGATTTAATATACTGCGCGTGGTACGTTTAACGTGTTAGTGAAACATTAATTAATAACATGGTTGTTTAATTATAAACAAACCACCCAGTCACCATTAGTCAAATCAATATCACCAGCACTGTACATATTACAGGACAACATTACCCATCGTAATTTACTTATGTTAAAAACAATCCAAGACTTTCATATACCATATAACATTTGGTTTACTGAATACGGATGGTTAATATGTCATTATTCTCCAAAACTTATGAATTTCCAACATCAATCCTATTAATAAGTTGAACACACGTACACTATGCAGTTAAGGTGAACATCCAAAGAAATATATAGCATCAATTAAAAAAAGGTTTCATCGAAACAACAAAAAGGTAATATCTTCTTGCAATTAGTAAGGTAATAATTTTGGATACAATCATGCAATTGCCATGACTGTATTGAGGTAAAATGCAAAATTCGAGAATAAGAGTCAAAAATATCAAAACTTTATATATGTTATACGCATCGATTTAAGGCAAAAGTAATATATCAAGAAAAAAGTGCTATAACAAAATTGCCTCACACTCAAAACTGAAAGTTCTCTATCAAATCGCAAAATCAAAAGATCAAACACAGCAAACGATCCCCTTGATTTTGGGAGTTGGAACAATAGTTTTATAATGATAAATGGATGTTTAACGAAAATTAGTCGTGTGTTATAAATCATGTCAATTCTTAAACACTCAATACTGAACAATACAAACAACTCAGAGACAAATAGTTTACTATTGATGGTATTGTCCTTGGTCTAGTAAATACACTCATCATAGATGTCAGGATTCAGGTTTTATACGACACACACGCATCTAGTCTATAAACAACTCATCAGTCAAAAAATTATAAAGACTACATGCAGTAAACAATCGAAGAGCTTGACGACACAATCCGAAAATTTAACTAACATTTTTTTTCCGTTTGGTCAAAAGCTTAAAAAATATCAAGATATTTCAAATGTTGAAATAAAAGCCATTGAATGCATGTTTTAACATAATGCATATTCTATATCTTAGATTATAATGAAGATCGACTGTATTGGATGGAACATATAAGTGGCCTTTGAAAATCTTCCACTTACAACGGTGAAAATGTTATAACCGTCTTAAACACTAATACAACATATGCAAACACAGACATTCATGTTTACGATAGCAGGATTTACTGTGCAAATGACCGTAGACTAATAATGGTAAAGGTTTCTACAACGACAGTTACTGCTATACACGTCGACACAGCAGTAATAAAAGCTGTACAGTTTTATGGTAAACATAATCATATATTTATATAAATGTATTTACAAAATTATATTTGAACAATAAAAAGATAACCTTTTTTTATATTCTTTACGACATAAAAATTACTTCTTAAAAATAAGAAACACTTATCCTAGATTTAATGCAGCGTGGATCACAGGTTACATTTCATAACTAATAAGACTTGAAAAGAATGACCATTTTTGTTTATTGTTTTTCCTCGTAACGATTACATCATCTAGTTGATGTCTATATTAATTAAGCTTGATATTTGTTTGGTTTTTAACTCACTCATTGCTTGATAATAACATCATAATTTTAATCACTAACTTGTACTAGACCTAGCTAACTCAAAAAAGGAAAGGATACCAAAGGGATATTAAAACAATCTTATTTCATAGAGAAAATGAAAAGGCTATGACAAAAAACCTCAAAAGGCAATCAAATATTTTTTTTATATTAGAACAATACACACAAAAAGTAATGACAAAGCAACAAAGACTCTGAAAATACAGACTAGCTCAGTTCTATAATATGGCTAGGTTCATTCGGGGATGTCAGATCAAAAGAAAAAGGGGCAATATTGTAGTACCGACAATCTATTCACGGTCATATTTAACATGGTTATTTCGTACAGTCAACCAATGGTATTAACTTTCAAATTCTTATTGGCGTACTAAGTTATAATCATGGTACCTTTGATAACTATTTACATCACTGGGTTGAAGCCACTGCTTGGTGGACGTTTCGTTCCCGAGGGTATCACCAGCCAAGTAGTCATCACTTCGGTGTTGACACGAGTATCAACTATGTGGTCATTTTTATAAATTTCCTGTTTACAAAACTTCTATTTTTTTGAAAAACTGAGGATTTTCTTTTCTCAGGTATTAATTACCTAAGCCGTATTTAGCGCAACTTTTCGGAATTAAAAAATCCTCATTGCTCTTCAAATTTATAGGTGTTTGGCTTTATAACTATTTTAATATGAGCGTCACTGATGAGTCTTATGTAGACGAATCGCGCGTAACCAAAATACTGAACTCAGAGGAAAATCAAATCTGGAGTCTATAATCATATGGCAAAATCAAATGACAAAACACATCAAAAACGAATGGACAAGAACGGTCATATTCCTGACTTGGTACGGGCTGTTTCAAATGTAGAAAAATGGTTGATTAAACCTTGCAAAACGAACTTTAGGTATATTTTGAAATTATTACAAACGGTTGACAAGAATCAACCTCAAAATATTATCCGTACTTTCAAAAAATAGAAAGAGTTGCAAATAAGTAAGGAAAACATTAAAAATGTCAAACCGTAAGAGTATTCGAAGTATTTGAACTCTATTTCAAATCCTGATTTGCAAGATTTCAAATATAAATACTGCTTAGTCGTTTGTTTTGTATGTTCTGTTTTGATAACTTGTTTATGTTTTCGTAGTCATTTGTGTATGCTAAGGTGCCGTCATATTTTCTCGAATTGAACGTTTTGAATAAACCTTTGATATCTTTTGCCTTTTTACACATGTTATACGTATATGTTTTTTTATTCAAAATTAGACTGCAAATATATTTTAATATTATTAATATCTTTGTAGATTGATTAATAACATGTACAATTTATTACTTACTAATTTTCGTATGATGATTTCTATATATTAACCATGTTTACATATCAAATTTCTATTTTGTTTTTATCATTTGTTCAAATATGTATGTATGTAATACAAATGAGTCATTAAAGTTTACTTGAATATGTAAAAATGTTCAGTTTTGCTTATTTCATGCATACAAATGATTTTGATTGTTCGATGTTATATTGTAAAATTAGTAGCTTTAATACATACATACTTTATTTTAATCAAGGTAAATTAGTAAAGAACGTTGTTTTTAGATTGTATTTAAAACGTAAGTATGAGTTTATAATTCAAAACCAATGATACAAATGTTGTGTTTACTTTTAAATACAGCCATGCATATAAATGTCAAATGTTATTGTTAGTTTTTCTTAATGTGATGCTAATTAAAATCCTAAAAGTGTAGTGTTTCATATAATGTGAAATTATCAGTTTGATGCAAAACGTAAAATTAATACTCAATATGTATTTAGCATAAATTATGTGATTGTCTACCTTTTTTACAGGTAGCACCTTTTTTTTTATTAATTTCAATTGACATATTCAACAGATAATGACTGATAGCATACATCGAGGTGTTCTGAGGTATTATTCTTTTTTCGTAAGTATTGCGATCCGTCAGGGACATTCATCTTCTTAAAAAGATATGAAAACAACAATTCATACGTTTTCTATTTTTTTTTCACCAGTAAAGTTAAACGCTGAATATTTGAAAGGTTTAGTTAAGTCCTATCACATAATATCATATGCAGTAATGTGAACAACTATTTTACAATTATTGTCAAGGACATTCATCTTCTTTAAAACATATAAAAAAACAAAAACAAAATCTTTTTTTCTATTACTTTTTATCACTTATCGCCAGTGAGGTTCAAAGCTGAATGTTTACAAGGTTAAGTTAATTCCTATCTAATAATATCACATGCAGAAATATGGACAACTATTTTACAATCATTGCTCAAGTAATGTACTAGGCTTAGGCAGCAATTTCGGAACGAATTGAATACACGAAAAGTAAATCAACGATTATATAATTTCAAATGAAACATACATTTGCGTTGAACAGTAAGATATTAACTACTTGATAGGTTCATAACGTATACTATATGTAAAGGGTGATATTCTTTTATAACAATAATTGTACAAAACTACATTGTGATAACCCTTCATAACTGACATGTGGGGCATTTTATTGTTAACGTTACCGAACAAAAACACATACGATAAATTACGCTGTAAAGATCCCAAATTACAAGTTATGAAAAAAAATTGTAAACGAAAAACCAAACATTACAGAAAGAAAACCTGGGAAAAGCAGGCTCCTGACTTAAGACGAGCACTTTCAATTTTTAGCATGTGTCTAGCTTTCGACAATATCATTTTCCTGTACAGAGACATACCATCACAACATAGGAACGAACAGTAAAATTCAACTGAACGCTTATCAGATTTACATAAAACAATCCTGCAAAATACACACAGAATTGTAAGAGAGTAAGTATAAAGGTGAGGTAATTCGAGAGTTCGAGTTATGTAGTAGAAAATCACGATGAAACCTGAAATATACAATAAACTAAGGAATTGTTGTCCTCTTTTGTTCAAAACACAAATACTTGATATCTTTAAACTGCAAAATCTCTACCCTTTTACAAGTACACATATTTCTTTTGATTATTTTTTTATTAACTTCTCTTACAGATAAAGACAGTTAGTATGCGTCGAAGTTTTCTGAAGTATTACAAGATAGGATATGCCCATTATACTCCCTTATCGTAAGTATTGCGATCTGTCAAGAACATTCATCTTCTTACCAACAAAAACATTTTTTTTCCTATTTTCTATTACTTTTTATCAACCAATCAATGCCGTTAAAAGCTGAATATATACAATAAAAGCTTAAGTTTCTTTCTATCTAATAATATCACATGCAGTAACATAAAAAACAATTTAACACATCATAACTCATGTAATGTACTAGGTTTAGCTAGCTATTAGGGAAACTTCCGGGTCCCACGAAATGTGAAGCAAACATGAAGCGCCTAGTGAACCACCTAATGTCAAACAAACGGTCTTAGATTATTTATTTAGAGTTTGTCTCGTGTTTTACACGGATCATTATAATGTAAAATGACATTAAAATGACTTTTCTACAGCAAAAAAATGTGGCCTGTACCGTCAGTTATTGATAAAACGACAGTGAGATCATCGAGAAAGCTAAACGTATATATCAATAATTTGGAAATTTTCTAAAACCTTATAAATATAAATTAACAGGTTTTTCTTTTTCTTTACGAATATCATTTTATTGAGTTGAATATGTTATAAAGTATTTCATATTGAGATTGTCTTGTATCGGTTATGAAATTTTGGAACCATATTGAGATTTGCTGTTGAATGCCACTTTCAACCAGCTAAGTGTTAATCTCATTCAACCGTTGAAATTCATAAAATTGCCGTATATTGATTGATATTTCATATGTCATTGTAACCTTGTCTGTAGTTATGACACAGCTTGTAAAGAGACCGTTGATTGTCATACCAGATTCTAAATAGTGCAGGTTTTTTTTTAGTTTAGCCTCTTTTAAAGGTCCAGCGCTAAAGAATAATAGCCTAGCGTTTGAAATTTAGCACAAAAGCTATAAAGTAAATACTGTTGTAAGTGAAATATCAAGCGATATAATTTATTTCTAACTTGACATCTGAATTGCTAGCTTTTTAATATATCTACATCGCTATACTTTACATTGGAGCGCTTGAGTTTACATCAGCGCTACACTTCATCTACAAGTCAATTTGCATCTCCTGCACGTTTTTTATAATATTAGTGATAAACTTTGAATTTTTATCACTATACCTTTATTCTACAGCCTAATACCGCGGTTGGGATTTCCTTCTATATAAAGAAATGCATAGACCTGCCGCGGGCATGGTCTCTTTTTCATAGCCAAACATTGTATATCAACGGGTAGCAATTTTGATTTAAGCTGCAACCCGTTGAGTGTACTTTTGACGTGCTAGTCACGCGATGTTACCCCACAGTAAAGATTTGTCACTTACACGTCGTAACTAGAATCCCCTTCCCTTTCATGAATGTGACCTTCCGAATTAGACTATTTACCGGGTTTTTAATCACATAAGCAACACGACGGGTGCCACATGTGGAGCAGGATCTGCTTACCCTTCCAGAGCACCAGAGATCACCCCTATTTTTTGGTGGGGTTCGTGTTGTTTATTCTTTAGTTTTCTATGTTGTGTCATGTGTACTATTGTTTTTCTGTTTTTCTTTTTTTTCATTTTAGCCATGGCGTTGTCAGTTAGTTTTAGATTTATGAGTTGTACTATCCCTTTGGTATCTTTCGTCCCTCTTTTAAACGAGCGCATATTTTTTAGTCTATGCCTATAAGTGTTTGCTCCTCACTAAAAGATGGGGCATGATTAGCATATACACAAAAAATATAATTTTATTCAGAATTTGTGTTGACCTGGCTGGACTTCAAACTTACCATCTCCAACATTTTAGGCGAATACGCTACGTACGCAGAGATCAGTTTGACAATATTAAAAAAGACACTGAATTACTATACAAATATGGACAATCTTAATGTTTCATTAATTCATACTTTCATCAAACGTAATGATCATTTAGAATAGATTTGTGTAAAGGAGATGCACATACCTTGTTAACTATGACTCGGACATTTTTAAAGTAAGATGTTAATGCGTATTGGGTTTTTTTTTCGCGGTGTCAGTGGCATGCAAATCTTATTTTCATGATGCTACTACGTCCTCATTACGCATCAACAACTACCCCGCTACGATTATTCCACATTATCACTACGCTTATTCTGCGCATAAGTACTTAGAAACAGGACACTTGTGTTTGCTTTCCCACTTTTTTCAGAAAATCTCTTATTTTTTCGCTTTCTATTAATTTCAATTATTTTTGCATTTCTGTATCACTAGAACAGAAATAAACTATAAACTACAAATAACTAGTACTTACTAATTTCAATCAATAATTAGTTTACTATCCATCATGGTAACGGATAACGATTTACCCGATTGCAACACGATCTTACTATGCCTCTTCTGTGATTGAAGCATATTTTTATCTCGATCATACTACGAATAATACCTATGTAGTTCATACCGCGATATTACTACGCTCTCAGCTATAACGTCAACATTGCGTTCCTTGTAAATACTGTTCCATTCGTTCTTTTTCTCCTACGTAGATTTAAAGAAACAAAAGTCATTCGACCAAAATTATGGGCGTGGTAGTAGAAGTGGTTGTAGAGACAGAGGGATCTGATACTACTTCTGATCGTAGTATAAGCGTAATTGGGTAAGAAGGTATTGGTCGATGTTAGGTCGCAGTAATGTCGCTGTGAAATCGTGGCGCAGTATATCCGACTATAATCGTGCTCTCACTACATGGCACAGCAATCATTGCGATCTTACAACGATCGTACTGCGCTTCTACTACAGGTTCTATCGATGATAAACATGTTTATGAGCTTCAAACAATATCCCTTTCCTGTGAACACACATACCAGGACTACGTAGGAACGAATAGTACATTTAATTGAACACCTATCAGATTTACATAATAATAAAACAACAACTTTTAAGTCTTTTACCAGAAACTGCATACTCTGATCAAAACAATTTATTTTGATAGGATATCGAAATAGGATATCGAAAATGCTACAAACTATTGTTACCCTTTTCCATAGTTGTATACCTGTGTATTGTTGACAAATCAATAGTAACATGTTTTTTGTATATTATTGTTTGTTTATCCTGTAATATGTTATTTCGCCATCATCTTATTTAAGTTTATTCGAATGTATTGTACGTGTATTATTTTTTTCTGTATCATTTATGTCAAAGGTATACTATAGACTCAAGTTTGCAACTGAACAAATAAAGTCGTTAATATGTGCCTGTCTAAAAAAAAAAACACTTTTTGACCTCGTTTGTATTCGAAAAGCGGTATACTACTGTTGCATTTATTTAGCAGGGAATTTTCGTTGACATTAAAGGCACTTTTTTATTTCCCATTGACAGTTTTGGATGTTGGACTTTGCAGTACATTTGCACAATACATATGGTGTATAAATTACCACTATTATTTAAACATTTCATACCCGTATATTTTGTTTTGCTTTCTACGTATACAAAAATGTGGTATGATAGCCAATCAGACAACTCTCCACAAGAGATCAAATAACGCAGAAATTAACAACTATATGCAACTGAACGGCCTTCAACAATGAACAAAGCCCTTACCGCTCAGTCAAGTATTATACTCACGTAGTGTATTAATAAAATGATATATTTTTATTCTGATACAATGATTTGGTTTGTCAACGAACCTGTGTTTGGAAACATTGTATTATAAACGAACGTCACATTATCCGTGTTGCCATACATTGTCTATTTAGAATAAGGTTTTGAGATAACTATGAATACAGTACAATATTGTAAACAAGAATGCAAAGCAAAAACGCGCTGGGTTGATCATATTTAGTGAAGTCCTTACCCTTCCACTATAACTCAAGTCAAGGTGAATTAAACGAATACATTGCAATAAGCAAAATAAAACTCAATTCGAATGAAGCCCGTGTCCGAGTAAAGGTAATAACAGAAACTAATCAAAATGACAATTATAATAATAAATAAACAAATGACTACTAATAATTATTGTCATGCCAGCTTAAAACTTCAATTGAACTGATTGAAAGATTATATAGATAAAAGAAGATTTGATATAGGTGCCATTGACACAAATCTCCATCCAAATCACATTTCATAAAACTTAGTCACTACAGATGAAAGTACAGTCTTCAAAACGGAGCCTTGGCTCACACCGAACAGCAAGCTATCAAGGGCTCTGAACATGACTATTGTAAAACCATCCAAACAGGAATACAAACGGTATAATATATATATGAAAACAAGAGAAATGAGAAGCACCAATGAACCACAACAACAAACGACAACTACTGACTTAGAATAGGCGCAAACAATCTCAGCGAGTGTGAACGTTTTAATGGTGCCAAAAAAAATTGGGTCATTTTTCTTTTTTTTGTAAACAACTTGAACTGTAGAAGCAATCCTGTCTGCTATTTATTTCAGTTTATCATTGTAATGGTATTTGTAAGTTTTTTTCTATTGATATAAACGAAATTCGTATTGAGTTCATAGTTCTACGTGTATAAAAAAAAACAGTGGCAAGAGGGTCAGCTTAACTCACAATAGGAGATTACGATTGCTGATTGATAGTCATTCTGGGCCAAGTGAGCTTTTCTCACCACTTGACGTATGTCGTCGTTTACTTTTACATTAATCTTCTCCTCTGAAACTATTGGGCCAAATTAAACAATCTTGCCCACAAGCATAATTGGGAAATTTAGTTAAAAAACTGTGTGTGGTGATCCGGCCAACCAAACATGATGACCGCCATTATTGCCTTATTCCTTCAAATGTCTCAAATAGTAGAATTCATAAAAACAACACTCATATTGCTTAATAATACAACTTTGCATCTTTATAACCGTAGTTCATATCTGTATACATATACAAGTTATAAAGTAATACAAAACATATAATGTTGATGTATCGTTAAAAAAGCATGTTTTCAAGATTTTTTCTTTTCTTACCAAATGTAGTGTAATTTTGCAGATGCATAATCAATGTAGCACATTTATTTTAATATAAATTGATATATATATGAACTGATTAGTCTTGCTACTTGACATGTCCTATATTACAGCAACTATACCATACTACATTAACAAAGGGTCATCATTACAGTCGACATACCGTTTAAGTCCATCCAGTTAAGTCAGAAGAATGTTATATATTTGTTTTATCTGCTAGAATGTTTGATTTTTCCATTTGATTATTTGTGGACCTCGGTATTTTTGTTATCGACTTTTTCCTTATGGTATGCTCCTCTGGCTTTTTTGTACGACCTGGTTTATTATATAGACATAATGAAATATTGTATGCTTGTCAATTAGACTACTATCCACAAATCAATCAAGTTGATTCTAGCAAGTGAAGGTTATCATACACTTTTCAAAAATGAGAAAACCCTATACCATATAGTCAACTGTAAAAGGACCGAAATGAAACAAATAATATAATTCAAAGAGACAAACTAATGGCATAATTAGTATCAGAATGATTTACGAAAAGGCAAAAATGACAGACACAAACTTACGACAACCCTTTCATTATAGGCTTCAGGCTTTTGTTATACAAAAAAAAAAGAACGTGGTGTAAAGCGTCAACCCTCTCCTTGCCGTGACTGATGTTGCTGCAGCATACCACAATATAAACACTGCAAACATATAAAATAGCATTTACAGTGGATTCATAATCATTTATTGGACACACATTTTCCTGAATTATGTGGTAAACTGGGAACCACGAATTATATTGTAAAACGAACTACATTTTTATACGAATAAATGCAGTCTTTGGCAAAACGTAGAACTGGAATATCAATTAAAAAAAAATCCTACAACCACTTAGAGTTAACGATTCAACGGTATAAGAAACATCAAAACACGAACTTGAATAACTGGCTCCTCACTTTTGACTGACACATATCAAATGTTTCTTATACTTATAGCTGTAGATATATAACAGAGGATGAGGTGTGATTGCCAATGATAAAACTTTCCACAAGAGTGTAAATAACACCGACATTACAATCATAGGTCACCATACGGCCTTTACCTATGAGCAAAGCCAATACCATATCGTGACCTATAAATGAGCATAAATGTTAAACTATAAAATTATCAGCTTGATATATAAAAAAGATACGAAAAACAAACTATTATGTAAAACATCAACAAATAACAACCATTGCATAACAGGCTCTTCAATTTGGAAACTGTCCAAGCTAAGTGAGAAAGATAAGATTCAACAACCTAGGATAAACCCGACATATAATCGCCACATTTCTTTTTCAATTTGGCATAAAGATTGCCAAAAAAAAAACAAAGACACGAAATATTAATATGATAATCGTTTGCACAGGGTTAAACATACAACTCTGTGCTAACGACTTATTTACTCTTGATCTATGGGTTATGTCTTTTATTTCATGGTTAAGATATGTTTCCTGATTTTCAAATTCCTGTTGAATGTGCTGCCCTCTTAACTCCTGTAATATATATATCCATTTTAAATGTTGAGTCGTAAACGAGGAAATTACTAGAGTAATATTAATATAAGTTATTTTTCGGGTTCAGACGAATTTTTCACTCACCATGTAAGTAGCTTTTAGTAGGGGAAAGAAGGGGGAATCATTAAGTAATATCAGATATTCGTTTTTATCTTTTGCAGTGTGTATGTTGTTCTGTAGTTTTACTCTTGTAGTTAATGCGTTTTCCTTGGTTTTGGACTGTGACATTGGTTTGTTTCATTCAAATAGATCCATAACTGTTACTAGTGTTGCCTCTATTACGTACATTTAATGTGAGCAGTAACTCACTGTCAAGGAAATCGTGAAAGTAAAAGCAAGCTATAATATAAAAAATGTGCATGCTTTCCTATAATCTTACTACATAAAGATAATAAAAAAAAGAACTATAAAACTAAAAAGAAACATAATCGCCTAAGAAAAACCAGATACTTTTTAGAATCTCACATGTATTTTGAATAGAATACATAAATGATATTAACGCATTTATACTTTCTATAAGTATCAAACTATTTAAAAAAATCACCTTGGCTAGTATAATGTAGCATTCAAAAGTATAGTCACACGATGGGAAATAAGTTTTACCTCTATGCTAGTTGAATACGAGAGTCTGTCATCTGAACTACTTGTTTCTTGTTTCCGACTGGCATTTTTGTTACAAAATCTATCACAGAAAAATATGATAAAATGAAATATGGTATAAAATTGAGAATGGAAATGGGGAATGTGTCAAAGAGACAACAACCCGACCAAAATAAAAAAACATACTTTTTTAAATTTTGGAATTTGAACAATAACAAACACTTGTTTGATTGAAGAATGACAAAGATAAATGCCCAAACTTTTGTTATCTTAGCAACAAATTTCACGAGACAAGAAAATAAGTGACACTTATGACAATTTTTTTACAGTATGTCGATCTCCGCAACAATAACAAATTGAAAATTAAGAATTCCATGAAAAAAAAATGTGACAGAAAGCTGAGTTCAATCAAACCCAGAAAAACTTAAAAACAAGTTTGTAAATAAGTGACTTATAAATTGTGAAGGTATATAATTTAAATCGACAGTCTTGCTGAGCATACTTAATACATTTATATTATCGGTACTTTTATGAGTATCTAACTTTACTTTCTTTGTGTAAGATAGTTGAAAGATTTATGTGTATGCCAAGTAGATAAGCAAGTTGTAATGATTCGCATATAAGCAAGTTGTAATGATTCGCATATAAGCAAGTTGTTTTCATCAGAGATGTTATTCGATATATCCATTTGATATGGCTTTTAACTTGTACAACCCGTCATCATTTTAATGTGCTATAGTAAATACTGTTAGCATTGTCGTTTTTTCTAGACATAGTGCTGTCCGTCTTTTTGACTTGTTGAAATTTATTATTATTTTTATCACTACTTCAAGTTTTCTGTTCAACTTCAAACACAACATTTTCTCAATTTTTTTCCCAACATAGTATTCACTCAGTCATTTAAATTAACGCACATTTAAGATTAATTAATACCAGTTCAATTATATCTTATAGTGTTTCAAAACAGACAATACTACATTGACCTATATTATAAATATTATCATGCGTAGTGAACTTTCTCAATAAAAGTACTATTCACGAATAAATTATTTACTTATAATGGTCATAAAAAAATCTTTCAACTTTCATAACCTTTATAAAAATTGACATTGAATTGTTGTTGTTGAGTTAAGGAAGAAATGTCAATAAATTAATGTGGTGATAAAATAAATAAGTGTCATAGTTTTTACAAAAGTATCTGTTTAATCCTCGCTTTTGATCTAAACATGATTAAATATTGATTAAATTTCGTTTAGGAATTTAAAGAACACATAGTCTGTACTCCTTTTTTATTTACCCATGATAGATTAACAAATATTCTGTTACTACAATTCTGAATCTGAATTCCAATAGCCTCACATTTTCTATGGTAATGATATGAATAAATGCAGTAGTAAACTTGTGTTAAATAGTCACAAATCGAGAACCAAACTTCAACATACATAGAAAAGACACATAAATAGAAAAGCAAAATAGTATCATTGCAAATTTGTGTTTGAGGTTGGGATATATGCTATTTGAAACTTTCATTTTAAATGACAAGTAAATCTACTTCTATCGAGGTACTTTTATCAAATCTACTTCTATCAAATTCATGCATATCCATTTTTATCGATATTTAGGTTAAGATATCATAAGTAGTTGCATGCAATGGCTAACGGGTTTTCAGGCACATTACCTATTTTGCATTAGATTCTGAAACAGTGAATTAAATACCTGCATAAATATATGCTATTGTCAGTAATGTATTGGTCTTTAATGGTCAATAGAAATCCAAAATGACAGAACAGTTCCATATTAACTGATCTACAGTGATGAATTCTGCATGTATTATATGCTGTAGAAACATTACTTTTCATGGGGTTAAAATTTTGTGGTTTTTATCTACATAAGTTTTCATCGGGATTATTAAATCACTATCAGTGAAAGTACTATGGATTCATTATTATTCGTTGGATACCAATTTTCGTGGATTTCGTGTGTACAGTTAAACCACGAAATGAAATGTTCAACGAATGATGAATTTTCAATTGGTTTGTATGCAGACATCAGCAAAACCACGAAATTAAATATCCACGAATATGCAAGTTTTCCTTAATCAACGAACATTGGTACCAACGAAAATAAATGAATCCACAGTATAAGGAGGTTAAATATTCGTGGGGATTTAATTTCGTTGATATGTTCTTTCCACGAAAAAAAAGAAATTAAATCCTTCAGGAAAATTTCTGCTTTTATAGTATTCTCTTAATGAAATATTGCTAATAACAATGTCCAAATGTTTATATTACATGTACTCTAAAGACTTAGTCACAAATATAACTGCCATAGAATGTATATTACATATGTGAAAAGATTGCTAGCAGATCATTAAATTTCAAACCTCGAAAAGCAACAAATTCGATACAACTTAAAAATCATTAAAAGCTAACTTTTTCAGCACAACAACCAAATTTGTCTGTTTTATCAACTGTCATCTGTTTATGATCTTAGTGACTTTGTTATGTTTCTTCTGATATTTAATAATTAACCTCTTAGGCAATATAAGATCATTGAAAAAACTTTATTTTAAATGTAGATTAAACTTATCATGTTTCAACAATATGTATACACATCTGTTATGTTTATTCTAAAATTTGAAAGTTTTGTATGACTGGTTGTATCATAACCATATGGACGAATGTATGTGAATGTGAACTGTTTGTAAATCATATTGCTGTATATTATTATCAGTGTCAGTCAGTGACGTTGTATTTGAAGATGTTGATGAAATAAAGTCGCATCTTTTAAAAAGTGAAAATAAGTTTCAGTCTTTATACAATATGTAAAAAAGTCATGAATTACAAAAGTCCCGCTTGACCAAGTCAAAAAGCAACATAGGTATGTTGTGTCCTGCGTCGGAAGTTTTAACAAGGTAATTGTGATTAGGTCTAGTTTACGGTGAACCACTAGTGGTAAGTCAAAGATATTTGGTATGTAGTTGTATAAGTATTGGCACATCTCATTTCCGTTGAGATTATTTGGCCCTGCCCCTCTCATTCATGGTCTGCTAACTGCGATTTTTGCTTAGTTTTAATATATTTAAATAATTTTTGATTATGTCAGTTTATTGGGAACCTTTTGTCGTAGGTTAATGATAATTGGTACATGCAGTTGTATAAGCATTGGCATATTTCACTCATTTCCATGTATATTAATTGGGTCCGCCCCCTCAGTCATAGTCTATTATCTTTGAAACTTTTGCTTAGTTTTCATGTATTAGTTTGTGATTAGGTCAGTTTATGGGGTACCAGTAGTGGTATGTCAATGCTTTTTGGTATGCAGTTGTATTAACATTGGCACATCGCATTACCTTGGATTTTTCCGCCTCCCCCTCAGTTATGGTTTATTGACTTTGAAGTTTTGATTAGTTTAGATGTGTTAATGTTTGTTTAAAGAGAACTACATGTACTTATGATAAGTCAATGTTATTAGGTATGCAGTTGTATTACTATTGGCACATCTCATTTCCATGGAGATTGTTTAGACATGTACCTTCATTCATAGTTCATTGATTTTAAATATTTGCTCAACTTACAGGTTAAAAGTGTTGCTATTTTTTATTTCAACATTAGCATTATTGAAATTACAAAAAAAGCGAGACATATCTCTGTGATAACTCTTTATATATTTAAGATACCTGTTTTGTATTTGCTGGTACTTTGAAATTTTTGATATGACTATTTCCCTTTGAAATAAAATTAGCTTTTTTATCAGGAACTTTGGAACATAACGCCTGCTCAGTCAGTCTGCAGCCTGACAAAGACACATTTAACATCATAAAGCACATCTGGTGTAGTAAATAAAGGCAACAGTAGTATACTGCTGTTTGACAGTCATAAATTGATTAATACAAACTAAAACTGATAGAAACCCATCAAATATGAAAGGAACACAACATATAAACACCAAAATGCAACAAATATCAAAATGACAATGCAAAACACACAGACATTAACTATAAGATAGCAATTGAAATTTCATGACTTGGTACAGGACATTTTAGGAAAATATTGTGAGTTAAAGCTGGTATGTGGCTAGCCAAACCTTCCACTTTTAACACATGCCAACTTTACCTGACTTCAAATATATGTACACATAAATGGTAGAACATTCAGGACCGAGAAATACACAAACTAACAATACAATAAATATACAATATTAGGTCAATGAAAGAAAAAATATCAACAATTTTGTATGAGGCTGAGAAACTGGGAAAGAGCGAGGTTCTACCAAGCCCTTACCTAGTTTTGCGCAGAGTACAAAAAGTTTATATTTTTATGACATTGACCTTTTATTATTTTTTATACTGCAACATACACACATACATTGATAGCCTTTTTAAATCGTAACACAAATGTTAAACTTATTTTCATCCCTAAATGAACCTCTGATGGTTGAGAAAGTGTTTAAATGATGAAATTGACATTATACAAAATATAGCTAAGTTACTATATTTAGGAAATAAACACGTCAACTAATTGCAATATGAAACACAAGGACATTCTAATAGTTATTAAATGTAACAGGCTTATAATGTAATACGTTAGACGCGTGTTTCGTCTACATAAGACTCATCAGTGACGCTCAGGTTCTAAATAGAAAAGAAAGTCTACCAGAGATGAAGAGCATTGATGTCGGACCCAAAATTAGAATTGGTAACGTAGGTATTTTCACTGCGCCTAAACCTCTGACGGTGGACTGTTATTTCAAGAAAGTATATGCTATCTGTGTATTTTTGGTAAATAAACTTGTACTCCCCCCATGCAAAGGTCTGATTTTCCCCCTGGATTTATATAACATAAAAAAAGGTGATGTGGTATGATTGACAATGAGACAACTGTCCACAAGAGACCAAACAGGTCTGCTTTCCCTTTGGTCTATTATGGTTTCATATAGTTTGTATCTCACACGACGTGGCAAGAATATCAGAAATGTGCAGTAAAATCGGTATTGACACTGATGGACATGGGCAATGTACCAAAGAGACAACAGACCGGCAAAATACCATGAAAATGGCCGAAGGCCACACATTAATCTTCAACACAGTGAGAAAATACCGCACTTAGAAGCGGGATTCAGATGGCCCCTAAACACAATATGTCTGAATTGGTTCAATGATTTATTTAATTAGCAGATGTTTGAAACTTATCATTTAACTGGAAGTTGAGCAAAAATGATATACTATTCCTTATATACTAATCTCTGCATTTCCTTTGATTAAACTCGAGATTTTATATGTTAAATTATGATTATAATGCGCAACTAGTAGGATTTTACTTACCTGACCTCATTTTCCTGGATGATACGACAACGTTTATTTTATGTTTTCGTCTTTTTATCAGGTATTGTGAACAACACGTCAATTATATTTAGTGTATGGAACAATTATAAGGCGTGCGTGTCTGATTTAACCTTGACCTCCTTTTCATGTTTAGCCATGGCGTTGTCAGTTTGTTTTAGATTTATGAGTTTGACTGCCCTTTGGTATCTTTAGTCCCTCTTTTATGTCTGTCTAGATCTGGCATGGCTTATGTGACATGTTTCCATTTCCATTCTTAATTTCATTGACTTCATTTTCATGGATTATTGGTCAATGTCAGATTTTGTGGTTTGATCTGTTTTCCTGATGATATAAGCGGTTGGTCCACTATATTTGTTTTGTAGAATAATTGTTAGGTGTACCTGTATATTTGGATGGAGAGTTGTCTCATTGGCACTCACACCACATCTTTCTATATCTATCTACAAGCGGAAAAATGTTTTAAAGATTAACATCTTAAATATCCTATTTACAAATGTTCAAAAAATATTTCACTTGGTATGTATTTGAGTTATACCATGTAAACAATGCTTTTGGATGTTTATTAAATCTAAACCCCTCAAAGCTCAACACTTATAAGCGAAATCCATTTTTGTACTCAAGTTTTATTTCTACCAATATTTATTTAATATATTCACTTGCGATTAAATTATTCAAAAGCAAAAAGGAAAACGACCAAACTGCGTCCTATCAATTACTTTTAATAAATAATAGTGCATACAATGTAAATTCGACAGATTCAAGGAAATTTTTTTTGTTTCAAATGATAAAACATATTTGAAATGTCATTCCTCATAATGGGTCGTATCAAGGGAAATTTGTTATGAAAGGTTATGAATAATTAATAGTTTAATCAGCAGTTAACTCTTTTGCAACATTTCATATCAACAGATCTCAAGCAATAAGCTTCAATGGATATTCAATAAAGTGTCATGGTGCTGTCAAAATAAGTTGAACAGTATGAAAATAATCCACCAGAGACTAACTTAACGTAGATGGAGATTCATGTTAACAATTTGCTGTGTGATAATTACTAACTTTTGTTTATGAACTATTTACTAGTATGACAAAATATAAATGTTTGTTAAGGATTTCTATGCTATTCTGCAGTATTCAGTCAAACCTTCTTAAAGGGGCCTAGCTGTAAAATTCGTGATCACCGATTCTAACCAAATTATCATATTTGATTTATAACAATGTAAAACATTTATCCAAACTATTACAAGTCTAAATAAAACAATGAACAAGGCACAGTCATGAAAATACGAAGCTTCGTTTCGTGTGTATTGAGTCTATATGCCATCTAATTATTTATTGAATTGACCTCTATATTCATTCGATAACCATATACCAGTGGGCGAACTGGTTACAAAATATTACCTCCCCTGTAAACAGAAAGCTCTTCTGACTAGAGGTAATCGGTAAAGACAAACGGACGATGCTGTAATTTTTTAGCTTGTTGAAAATGAGCTAGCACAAACGAACCAAAATGTGTAACATAATGTGAATATGATTACGAATCAGGTAAAATAGTTATTGTTACGTTTATCACCTTATTGTATCATCATATGATTGGTAAATGCGTGAATTTTTTATTTTAATTGTCGTCAGGGTTCAAACTTGTAATCATGCCATCCTTTCATTATTTTTTTTTAAAAACTATCCAATGGTCGGAACATCATTTGTAAAGTTGATTATGTTGCATGATATATATTTTAATCGGTGGAAAAAATTGATATGCAGCAAAGATTGGCAGTTTTTAATTTGTGTTGCTATGTGAAATAAAGGGAAGTAAATTAAAGTAAAAAAGACACGTAAAACCACCATACCTTAAACAAATTCAGTAAAAAGGGGGGGGGGGGTAAATGCTACGAAATTGAGATTTATTTATTTGTTGTCGACAGCTAATAAAAGATGATTTGACATGCAACTAACTACTTTTTTCCATTTCATTGTAAAGTAAAATTGGCTTCTTTTTTTTTTGGGGTGGGGGGTCTCTGTTCATTGTGGTCTTATATTTTTAGGTTCTCTTTGGATTGCCAAATAATATTATAATCATCTAATTGAATGTTCATATTATTTTCCAGCGATGGTCTGTATGGAAGGAAAACTGTCATACAACCCAACAGTTCCGGATGGCCCTTTAAACTAATTGCTTAACATCAATAGCGATGTAAGATTCAAGTGTTTGATTAAGCACAAGTTTAGCCAGGTTTTCCTTGTAATTGTGGCAGAAAAAAACACTAGACAGTGTCTGGCATTGAAAGGATATAAAACGGATGTTTTATGGAATGATTTTTGTACATATGACAATCATATGCATAGGAAAGTGGAGCTAGTCTCTTTCATGCAGCAATTTTTAATTTCCAATATAAACTCTGAAAAGATAAGAGCAAAGAAATGTATACAAATGAGAAACATTCTTTGTGAATAAAATCATTCCAAAACTTAAATGTGTCATTAGTAGAGACAATCAGATTCCAGTAAGATTGCTCAACTGAAGGTTCTTGTTGGTAATGTTTTGTAAATCTTAGTTGTTTTGACAAGCTGGTCTGTGCAGGTTGCCCTGCTGCCCCTTTCAGAGTGGGACAATATTTTGTTTATTGTTAACACAATCACTGATTCAAGACTGGAGCGGGCCCCTTTTAGGCAGTTAGTGCGAATCCCTTAGGTTTCAACCATTACATCCAAATTGGGGGGAGGGGGAAGATTTTTTTACCGAGTCAATTTTATTTCTTAATAATAATACATTGAGACTTCACATATGCTTTGCTGTATGTGGTGTTTATATTAAAGTATTGCCAACAAAATTCACTAAATTTGGGATCGTAATGTTGTTTTAAAAAAAAAACCTTACCCCCCTTTATATCACAAAGTGAATAATCTTCTGTAACACACGTGCATGGCTAATTCGGATCACATATTTTCTGTTTCGATATTATAAGAATTCGAAGGTTCATATCATTTACAATATCATTCAAACATTTTCTGGGATTTTTTTTTACTATCAACGTTGAACCTCCAGGTAACATTGTAGTAAAAAAGAATCCAATTAAAACGTTGAATGTAAATTATATGCACCTTTAAAATCTTATATTGTAGGACTCATGTTGTTCATACATAATGTGTTGATCAATTATGTTATGATGATTTTGATAGACTTCACATTAGGTAATTTTTCACGTATATTGATTACATTATACTTGCCGGTGTGCTCGATCATACGAATTTACCGACATTCATATAGACACAATGACACAACTTTGAAAAATTCTTGTGACGAAACTACATTTTGGAACACGTTAAAAGTTGGATACGCAGAAAGCTAGATTATAAAGGTTTGATATATATTTTTTTTTTAAATTTAGAAAAATGTGCAGTCGAATCTGGCATTTTTTACACACCCCTATGTTGAACAATAGATTGTTCAATTAACAGCATGTTTGGCAATTGAAAAATCATATATTAACAAATTAAGCTTTAACATATACTTTATGTATAGGGATTGTATAAAAGTTATGTAATGGTTTTGTAATTTAAGAGATATGCATCCATATGCATATCGGTTTTTATGCGTAAATTGTCTCTCTTGTTTTTAGACCTTTTCTATCTTTTTCATAAGAAGAGTGACTTTTCTATTGTTCTAGACCACAAAACATCACTCATACATATTTTACTAAATTGAAATTTGTAAGAGAGAATAATTACATTTTTTCGTGTAACGTATAGATATAAAAAAAATCATATCATTAGCTGTTTACATTTGCATCATTTGTTGTATGCAGCAAATTCTACATCGAATCTATCTTTACCTGTCTATCAACAATCACCAAATAGTCGTATACATGCATGTTGACGATTACCTCTAATTATCAGATTAAGCGAGTAACATTGTCTGATTTTGTTACTAGGGGCGAATGGTTTATTCATTTGTTTCATGTGTTTGATCTTTGGACTTTGGTTGGGGACTTTTCCTCGGAGTTCATTTCTGTTTTGATAAAACTCTTAGTGGTATTTTTATGTGAATTTGCATTTCTATAAGACGTGTCACGGTACTTTTCTATCATTCTATTATACATTCAAATGTGACGTCATTTTATGCATAATATCGTTTTGGCAAACTCGGCTGTGAAGTTTTACGTATCGGTTTTCATTCTGTAGTTATTCGCCGGTTTTATAATGTATAATGTATACCTATTAATATAGTCATCTTAAAAAAAAAAAAGGTTTCATAGGTATGAATTATGCTAAATAAAAAACGTTCTTATCTTATGTTCAACATTTTTATACTTTCCGGTCAGTTTTTATTGCTTCAATATAAATGTAAGAAAAATATATATGTCCCCTAACTTTTACTAGTGATACAGCTTCACAAAAACAGAAAAATTGTGTCATTCTTGACAAAACACAACGTTCAACAACACATAATACAAAGTTATAAGAATAGCAAAAAGCATGGTTCTAATTGTACAACACATTATACAGAAATGCGATAATGGCAAAACATAGTTTTCAAAAATACATTATACAGATTGATGTAATGGCAAAAAAGAGAGTTTAAAACACATTATACAGCAACATGATAATGGCAAAATACAGAAATGAACAACACATTATACAGATACATTTTAATGACAAAAACAGAGTTAAAGTACACATCATACAGATAAATGACGAGAGAAAAAAAAACTGTGCTAGACAAAATATAATACAAAGACAGGATAATAAAAAAATCACGGTTCAACAACACAATATACAGAGGCGTGATTTAGGACAAACACTGGGTATAACACCACATTATAAAGATATCTATATTATTAATGGCAAAAAGCATAGAGATTAACAACATATTATACAGATATATCATTACGGCGAACAAATGGTATCAGCTAAAAATTACTAGAATACAGATGTTTTTATAATCGTGATAATGGCAATACACAAAGGTAAATGATACATTTTGCAAAGATATGTTGATGCAAAGCACAGGGTCCAACAATACATTATACATATATAGGATAACGGCAACCAAGAGGATTAAATGCCCTGTTGTACAGAGATAAGACAATTGCAAAAATTATGGTTCAAAAACACAGTGTACAGAGCTACGTTAATGGCAAAATATAAGGTTCAAAAACACTTTGTACCGAGCTACGATAATGGGAAAATATAAGGTTCAAAAACACATTATGCAGAGATATGATTATTCCAAACCACAGAGTTCAACAACACATTTTACAAATATATGCTAATAGTGGAAAGAGAGTTCAACAAGACAGTATACATATAAAAGGATAAAAGCAAAACACAGGGTTCGATAACACAGTATACATATATACGATAATAGCAAAATACAGAGTTAAATAACACATTCGAATAGACGTAATAATTGCAAAACACAGGATTCAGCAACACAGTATTTTTATAGATATAAGATAATACCAAAAGAAACAGGCTTTTACAACACATTAACCATGTTAACCAGAGAATGGATATAAAACTTTGAAATAGTTCATTATCTTTAAAATCTATATTCCTCGTAAAGAGAATGAAGCTTTTTTTAATAAGAATTGTTAAATAGTTCTACTCAGGAACGTTACTAGTGATTCTTTCAGTTCTTTCTAACAGGGGTCTACCCGTCTTTTTTGATAAGTTTTACGTTTTATTTCGTCTTGATGGAAATTATTGCCGCATCTAGTTGCGTAAAAGTCATCTGTTGAAGGGACATTTTCTTGCAGAGGAATATCTCTATCTCTAGAAAGAGCATTAATTCGATCACGTTTACCATGTTTACTGCGACGAGACCGCTTCTGGAAGTGAAAACAGCAGTTGAGTAGGTCTTTGGCGATTACGATAGCCATTGGAAGAATGAGGCATACAATGCTACCCCATCCAATAAGTTTTGAAGATTTTGTTTGGTTAATAGCTGAGTTCCTCTTCCATACTGCTTTTATCACAGATTTTTTATCGATAGTAATTTCCGATAGTATGTTCTGGTTAAAATCTTCAAGGACTAACTCATAACTTCTGAATCTGTTATATCGGATCCATCAAGGAAGTGCCATTTAGTATTACAAAATTTCTTTGGACATTCACACAACAGTTTCTCGGGTCTCTTAAATGAAAAAAATCATTAGATGAATCTTTATCTCTTAATTTAATGTTTTTTGTTTGAACTATAAAAGAAAACTATCGAATTAAAATATGTATAGCTATCTAAACCAAATAAGTTGAAAAATGAAACATTTAAGAATGATAAAGCAATACAAATATAGAAAATACTGTCAACTAATTTTGCAAGATTTTTTATTTTGATTTTTTGCCATTGTGAGCCATCCCCCGCGATTTACTCTTGATGGAATACTATTAGAGTAGACTTACTATATTTATCAAAGGAACCAGGATTGTAATTTAGTAGGCCAGACGCGCGTTTCGTCTACATAAAACTCATCAGTGACGCTCATATCAAAATATTTATAAAGCCAAACAAGTTTAAAGTTGAAGAGCATTGAGGGTCCAAAATTTCCAAACTGTTATAGATCCGCGTTATCGTCGTCTTTTCTTAGAAAGTATTTTGTCGGTAATGCGTCAGTTGTTATAAATTAACATTCCACTTGGAGGCGCTTTTGTAGTTTTTATCGGCAGCACCAAAGACAAGATTCAGCTTCACTTCGAATTCAAACCCTCTGATAAGAACACATGGTTTAGTATGATTATGACTATTACTAAATATTTTCATTTCAGTAGGTTTTGTTTTTTGAACTTGCTATAAGTCTAAAGCTACTTCAGAGTTGAATGCATGTTATGTATGATAAGAAAAGCTATGACAAAGCTTTAATTTTTTTTTTACAAAATTACACATCGGATATATGTTGTAGCATGTTCAATACCTGTTTTTGTTGATGTTGAGGTCTTAGTCATAACAGCTGAACTAACAGAATTCACATTTTCAGAAGTTGAAATGGTTATTTCCCTCACAGTGTCAGGAGAACGCTGCATTACAGTTGCTGGAAAGTGTTGTCGTTAAAATCTGTATCTCCTATAGTGATAAAATTTGCACTAGTTCCTTGCACTGTCACAGCTTCAGCTGTTTGTACTGTAATAATGTAATTTCTGTTTTAGAAAGAAGCTACATATAAGAAATTTAAGGAACATTAGACAAAATATGAGCAAAGAAAACCCTCACTACCATCACAAAAATACAAAAGAAAACGCCCTTATGGAACAATTTGACTAACACGATATGTCCAGCAAAGTTGGTCAAAACAGTATTAATTAAATTGGGTATAAATAACAGTTTGACAAAAACAAATTATTTCATCCTTGATGAGCTTGATTTCTTGTTACTTTTTGTAAGCGATTAAACTTCTGTCTGTTAACTTAACTTCCTTATGTGTAATTCATCCGTTAAAATAAGATATTGACTGAAAATCAAGAATCACGACAAAAGCCGGTGTGTTTATCTGATGTGTTAAATACTTCTCCTCATACTTACCTTGTCGTCGTCGTTGTCTTTTCCTTCTATACTTTTTCCAGTGCCATAATAACCCTATGATACGTTTTTGTTTTTTGGAATGTGTTAGCTGTTAACTGTTATAAATGAACCTTGTACTTTGTAGTGCTTCTGTAGTTGATTTATTGTTTTCGGTTGCACCGAAGACAAGATACAGCTTGTGTTCAAAGTCAACATAACAATATTTACTGTAATCAATACACTCACTATTACTAAATGTTAAGATACAAGTGTTGGTTTGATCTTGCAGTCAGTCTTCAGCGTTTTGTCAGAGCTGAAGGCAGATATTGTATAATAAAAAAAAACTATCAAAACATTTTTTTAAAAATACCTGTTGTTGTTGGTGTTGAGGTCTCAGTCGTCACAGATGAAATTGTTGATTTATCATTTGCAGAAATTGAACTAGATAGTTCCGTCACAGTATAAGGCTTACTCTGCGTTATAATTACTGGCGATGTTTCGCTGGTTAGCATGCCGTTAAAATCTACCGTCGTTGTATTCTTAATAGAGCTGGTGCTTGCACTAGTCGTTTGGGTATTTTGCATTGTTACATCTTCGGTTGTTTGTTATGTAATGAAGAATATATGTTTTAAAACCAAAACAAAATTAAGGGACACAAAAGAAACAAACCCCAACTTTTATGAACATTTCTGAAAAAGCTATGAAATTGGAGGCTATAAAATATTACCACTTAGAATTGAATAATTTTGGTTGTCTGTAAATATAAGATTAAAAATGTTCGAATCGTTGGTACAATAACCCAAAGTGATTAATGTCTGTGTCATTTTGGTCTCTTGTGGACAGTTGTCTCAATGACAACCATACCACTTCTTCTTTGTTATATTTGTCATTTTATTCTGATCAATGAATTTATCGGTTTTGTTAATTTTACTATGACGAAATTCTCATCTCTATAACATATAATGAAATCGGTTCATTAAAAAAGGTTATTAAATCTACATCCGGTCAGTCTACATCCGTGTACTTTATATATAAATACAAGTGAAATTAAATAACGTCGATGAATTTGTCACAATTTGTGATTTTATTAAAAGATAAGTATGTTATTTCCAATATACAATTAGTAATTCCAAAAACAATGCGAAACACTAAATGTATAATTAGGTGAGAGATACAGGCGAAAAATAGTTGAGCATCATATTTAAATGTAGAATCAATGTTGACCTTTAAACGTACAAAAAAAGGTAAGAAATCAACACACTGTGGCAGTTGAACATAGCACCTTTTAAATGGTCCATCAAGTGACATTACTGATTAGTTCATGGTTTATAATCCTCCTTCCTATAAATGCTCGATATTCAATATTAGACAAAACGGATGCTGTTGATTTGAAAGCTAAAGATTTATGAGACCATGACCAAGTGTGCTATACATGTACCAACAATGTCTTGTTTTTTTAATTTTAGATTTATTGATAAAAAAAATCAATATTTGTATAATAATCTGCAAGACCACAATAAGCATTGAAAAGACCCTTGTCTCACTCCAAACTTTTGTTCAGTCCTAATAATGCATATGATTGTTTAACTATGATTCTATAATGTTTGTGCTATTTTCAAATTTCCTTACCAGTTTGAGAAAAATGTTTCTCC
Organism: Mytilus galloprovincialis; assembly: GCF_965363235.1. Lineage (NCBI taxonomy): Eukaryota > Metazoa > Mollusca > Bivalvia > Mytilida > Mytilidae > Mytilus > Mytilus galloprovincialis. The sequence continues at coordinate 59,031,992 of NC_134851.1, read as the reverse complement.
TCACTCAAAATTTTTTCTCGACTAATGATTGGTTGACTTTTAATTGTGACGTTAATTTCTCATGTTTTCGTCTGAATTTGCATAGACATCATGAAAACAGGCGAACATGCTTGATTACGTCACATGCAAAGTTCACAACTTTCATGAAAAGGAAGAATACAAATCTTAAGAGAAACAAATTCCAACACTGTAACTCGTATATTACGATAAATCTCAACTCTCAACAGTTAAATTTAATTATTATCCTTAAATTTTAAATTTTAACTGTCTCGAGTGAAGAAATATCGTACTACTCTTGTTTCAGTTATGGAATCTGTATTAACAAAATATGATTTTGTTTTACCTTTTTGTTTATTTGTTGCTTTTCATTTATATTAAGATTGTTTAGATTCTGTGGCGAATGGAGAGTAATGTCACAACTTATAAACGCGATTTAATATTTTAAGAAAAGTGATGGTGTTGTTCTTTTCTTTAAGTTTGGTCAATGAAGTACTTATATTTTGTTCAATTTCATTTGTTTTGTAAATTATATATTGAATCTTCTTTTGCAATAGGCTCTTAACCTGTTTCTGCTGGTGTTGATGTCTCAGTCATCACAGTTGAAGTAACATAATTCACATTTTCAGAAATTGAACTGGATATTTCCCTCACAGAGTCAGGCGATCTTGGCGTTACAGTTGCTGGAGATGTTTCGTCGTTTAACATGCCGTTAAAATCTGCCGTCGTGGAATCTCTTATAGTGATAGCAGTTGCAGAGGCACTGGTCGCTAGGATACTTTGCACTGTCACAGCTTTGGTTGTTTGTCCTGTAATACTGGAGTACATGATGTAAACAGCAACTAGTTTTAACTAATATAAGGAACTCTAGAAAAATATATTAGCCACAGAAACAGCAGTACCATTACGAAAAAAAATGGAAAAAAATCACCTCTCAAGAACTGTTTGACTCAAAAAGAATAGCTTCGATGAAGTCCAACAAAAGCTGTCATGTACTCGTAAAATATTTCAATACTGATACAAAACAATAAGTATTATTGAACATCTGTTTTACAGTACTCTCAGTCGAAAATTTTATTTTCTGATATTCGTTTTGATATTGTCCAGCTGTTATGTTTTGTTCATTTTTTTTACCATAATTTACCATTTTTTCCATTACTTGTTTGTCCAATTTCCTTTTATTTATTTTGTTATTGTTTATTCTTTGCTTTTCCTCTATTGATATATATCTTTTTTTTTTAACTTATACTGTTCCTCTTCTATCTGAGCAGTCAAAATGCGTTGACAGTCTATGTGTATGTCATATGCAGTCCCTGACTAGTCAACATTTAGGTCATTTTCAAACGAATTTCTTCACCATCGGATAGGTTTCAACAATATCGTTTTTGTGTTATGATATTACACCGCCAGATATAAGCTTTTTTAAAAGGGGTATTTTACGTTAAATAAATTACAATAACACACATAGCAACAATTCAGAATGTGTGCTTTTTTTTTAATTGCAGTATAAAGACAATTAAACTGTTTTGTCAAGTCAATGCACTATTGTTATCAATATCAAATTTCAGTACACACATTGTTGTGTACTTAGATCAAAATATCAGTACATGTGTCTTTAATTGACCACTGTGGTATGTCACAATCTTCCCATCTTGTATTTACATCTGTTGTATAACACCACAACTATGGATACCATATATCTGGAGCCCTACAGTAATTATGATGCTGACATCCTAATTTTTATACTCGCTGCTGTGGATAGTTCGTATTCCATCTCTGACAAGTCTGCCCTGTGTGTGTTACACTAGTTGTTCCCGTGTAAGACCGCACGTCGTTGGGGTTCTCTAAACAATCAATGTGCAGAGAAGCTACAATTAATGCAAATGATGTAACAGGTGTTATCTATACAAAAATGACGATTTTTAATTTAAAACTGTTTGGAGAGCTGTAAGACGTCACTTTTGAGTCAGCGGCGATTGTGATTTTACTTTGAACAACACATAGCCTACAATGTTCTCATAGAGGTGATCACGTTACTTTGTAATAATGTAAGAAAGCTTGACACTAATACAAAAAGATTAAGTTTGATAAAACCCTCAGATATCCTATATTTGTTCGTTGTACTTTTATATTTTTTTCAGTCTCATTTAACAAAATAGTTGTTTTTACTATCAGACGGGAGCAAACTATTAACGACCATAATAGTCCGGCCGATTGGTGCAGATATTGAGCATACTTGCTCACTTGATGAACATGCATGAAACTTTGCACAGTAGTTCTTGGTAGTATACCCTTTGATTTCAGCTATGGACCCACTCAGGAAAATCCTATATGGCTGCCATTTTCAAGATGGCGGAAAAACGTAATAAATATCAAGATTGTCCGCAAGGTATTCTATATAATTTCGGAAATTAAAGTAATGATTCTTTAAAAATTGTCTCCATGTTCTTATATTTGTTATTATTAAACTTTAAAATATAAATGAAATAGTTTGATTCTTTCTAGAAAGCATACATTTGCAAACACTGCTGCATATACAAAACAAATAGTAACAATCAAAATGTTAATCAATATGTTATATGTTATATGTTATTGTTATTTTTTATTTTTTTTATCGCTTTCAGTTTTTATGGTTGGAATGAAATAGATTGAAGGAAGTCGATTGAACATTTATATAGATCCGTTAAATGTGGTGTCATATTAGGTAACTTATTTTAACTTTGAGACATTACCGACGGCACCTGTCTCTTGAATGCTACGTCAGACGTCACTTATCGAGTTTTTATTTGCCGTACCCACTATATCGTAAAATTAGTTCAATGTAACCAATAGGCGTACATTTCTTCAGGCGGATGTGACGATTGTCATCATTTAAAATGGTTTAGGGACAACTATGTCCTTTTCAAACTACGTGCGAAACCAATACACAACTAGTTAGCGCGCATGGTTCTAAAATGAACTCCTGATCAGCACTTTTATAAGTTTTAATGTTAACAGTCATTTCAGAGTTTAGCGGAACTGTGATGGTTCGTTTTACGCAAACTTAGTGAGTTGAAATCTCACCTCCACTGTTATCAAATGCCGCATTTATCACTTTGTTGTTGATGGTAAATGTGGGAGTACTAAGATTTCTCACTGCACCCAGTGTGTCCAGAATATCTAGCCCAAGTATAACATCGTCTGTTAACATCAATTTGCACACATCATATTGTATGTTTACTCTGGAATTAATTTCTCATTGTCATCAAATTTTATCATTGCAGCAGTGTCCACAATCATACTCACATTCTGTTCATATATAGTAACTCGTACTGCTAGGCTTTTTCGATGGTTCGTAAGCCTCTGTTCGGTTTTGTCATGAGGTGATGTTTCATGTCCAATAGACTTGGGAGTCGAGCCTTGACCTACTGGCCCGACCTTTTATTGTTTAAAGACTCCGTTGATGGGATTGCGCTTTGATTTGCTCTGTATCGTAGTGAAATATCCGAGATTTCTAGATTTGTTCGTGGAGATGCTGACCGTTGTCATTATGGACTATATGATATCTGGCTTGGTGGCCTTGAGGTGTTGCTGGTCGACAGGCGTTATGTTTGGATGTATTTATATCTGGCGATCTAGCGTGATTATATTGCTCAGGGAATCTTCCACGATTATATTGATCAGAAGGCAAAAGGTTATATTAATCGACCAATCCACTGTTACGCTGATTAGTTAAAAGCTTAACATCAGCTAGTTTTGTGACAATTTTAGTGAGAGTACGCACCAAATTTTCTAAAGGACTCGTCATATTCCCTTTATCGGTCAATAATACTGCGCCATCAGCAAGAAGCCCTTCCGATGTGCATAAATGGCACTGTTTGATCCATATATAGACCATCTAGTTGGCTAGTAAGGTTTTCAATTATTTTATTGCCATGTTGATTGTTTCTATGTTTTTCTCTATAACATGCCTTACATAATCTTTGTCTTTTTATATTGCGGTCAATCTCAGCTGTCATTAGATTTTCTATCTGCTAAAAATTTTAGGTAAAAAATGTTGACGTGTAATTTTGAGTTGTCCTCTGTTAAAGTTTCTTTATTTATGTGTTTCTCCATATCCCCAAGTGAATCAGTTTCTGCCATTTCAATGTACTTGTCCTTGTTGTCGTCATTTCCTGAGATTTCACTGATATGTGTTTATAAAATTATCGAATCACGGTATAATAACTGAAAATGCAAAAAAAGTGCGATCCTAGAAATAAGATAGCTTCTAAATAAAATCTTAGGACCGAAAATCTCAAATTACAGCTTTTATGTGTGACCCGATACAACAAATTTTGCAGCTTTTAAAGAAAGCGTATACTGCAGCTTTTTATAAAAGCTTCTACTTTGTATATGAAATGACAAGCCAGACAATATCAAAAGGACAGAACCGGAACAGAGACTAAATGACAATATATTTTAATTAAATGCTTATCTTCAGGACAATTCTCAATAATGAATATTTGCTTATTTTAAGACGGCCATTTTGAAAATAACCACCATTTTGAATTTCAAAGATAGATTATAAACTAAAATCTTTCTAAGTTCACCAAGTTATTCAAGTATTTTAAATTTGTGCTTCCAGCATCAAATCCACTGAAGCTCGTGCCATACTGGAAAATATTTTAGAATGTATGGCGGCCAACTTGAAATAAGCCAATTTTTAGGGTGGGTTCATAGCTAATATTGCTTAGTACACAAACATGTACCATCATGCCAAATTTGGTGGTTTCCTCATTATTTGAGCATATTTTTCACCGATCGGCCGGACTATAATTATATGTTCTTACATGTACCACAAGGTCTACAAGATTAATACACATGTAGTGACTAATAAAATAAAAGAAAAGGCAACGGTATTTTACCGATTTAAAAAAAAAATCATATTTTTTTTGAATGGATAAATCAAGGTAAAAAAACTGAGGGAACTGCATGGACTTCAACTGATCGTTCATCTCAAAGTATGTTTATTTGACGTACTTACAATTGTACTGATCTCTAACATACATTGTTTTTATTGTTGTAATCTACAAGTTTGCTTACATTTGCGTACTTTTACTTTATCTTATATAGATAGTTGTCTCAGGTGCAAGCATACAACATCATTTATTATTGTTATTCTTTATACTAATCTTGCAATTATGTTTAATAATGAAATTTAATGAAAACTGCGAGGAGTGCGGTATCTGAATTATTTGTATTCGTAACTGCAATATTCAACAAACATCTGTGTGACTACATTAGCTATTTTACAAACGGTCCCATTGTCATGATACAAAATGTCAACGATTGGGTGGTGTTTAATGTCAAGTTTGAAATATGAACACTTTTATTGAGAAATTTTGAATGTCATTTTGAGATGAATGCCATGTATCTAAACATGAAGCAATTTCAGGATAGATTGTACAAATTAAAGATGACAGCAATATTGGATCAATGCTTGCAAACATAAGAGTTCCAGCATAAATCTCTTTTAATTCAAGATACTGAATGGTAAAAACATAGTTTTGATACCCCAAGCTGACTCATATAACAAAATTAGTTATCCACTTAAAATAAAGACCGCATTTTCAATTAATTAAAGATGCATGTTGAATAACATTTACTAAATCCTATTTTAGCTTGGGTATCAATATTGTATCCATTAATCTTTAACTTTTGCTTGACGGTATATCTGTTGAACTTTTACATTCACATAACCATATCTTGAAAACATAAACATCGTCCTTTCGATTTTAATAATAATACAAAAAATATTTGGAGTCTTCTGATATATTTTATGGAGCTTCATCGTTTGAACTGTACCTACCGGTAGTGATATGTATGCACATGCTTTCTTAATATTTTGTAAAAACACATCATTGAAAACAATTGTAACAGTTCGGTTACCGAAAAAGCGATAAACTGAACTGTCGTCATTTTGTTCATTCTTTTCAATAACAAAAGATCTGATCAAAGAATTTCTTAGCCTTTTAAGGAATTGTCTACATGGAACTAAACTGTTTTCAGAAAGAGTATCTTTGACTGCAGATATATCCACCCACAGAGACAACGTATATAAATCACGAGATAAAATCTCTTCTGAAAATTGAAGTATAGCATTCATCTTACGATATTCCTGACAAGTGTACGTAGTTACATGATGCAACTAGTAATCAACTTAATACAGCATCGCCTTTCACATTTAAGAGATGATTGAATAGGCATTGTTTATATTGAGAGTAATAATGCTTATTTATGTTGTGCTGTGAATTAACTGCACGAGTTTTAATTAAAGTGTCATTACGTTTACAGAAGTCTAGTAACTCAATTGCATATATGTTTTTGACAAAAGTGGGACAATACTCATTTTGAATCATGTGCGCAAAGAAACTCGTTGATCTGATTGGCGTATCTCCAATGATTTGTATAACGTCAGGGATTTTCAGTGAGATCATGGTTTTATCGAATTCTGAAATAGTATGTACTGTCTTCTATTTACTAGTATAGCAATTCATACGTCGTAAATCAGATAGTAAGTCCAATGACAATAATGTGTTCCATATACTTTCTATTAAACATTTTCCTATAAAAATTTCAAGTCGTTCTCTAATTTTTTTCTGAAAATCTTCCTTCAATCATGTTATGTTGAGGAATAACATAGTTTAAAATATAGTTACATAAAATGAAATAATACAGTCGCTGTAAACATAAGGAAAATCAATGCATCAAGTTTTCTGGTACCCAATACGACTGATCGACTTCTTCTAAGAACCAAAAAAGAACCGTTTTCACGTCATATGAACATAACAGTTTTTGAAATATATTTACTTTGTCAATGATCTCTATAAGAAAAATCTTCAGCAAGGCATAACACACCAGCTGAGTGTGGTTGAATGACTGCACTAACAGTTTTTCAATTAGAGAAAATGAAAACCTCCATGTTTGTCAGTGTTGTTTTCTTCAGAAGAAGGAGACTTACTGCCTTCTGGTACTAATAACACACCTTCATGTATTGCCTCTGTTATCAAATCTAATGAATTCCAACTGCCGCATCTATTTCTGTGTAACCAATGTTTTGCAATTGAAGGCCATTCTCGACAGGGAAGGCAATTGACAATCTCCAAGTCCATAATTCCTTTGAGTGCAGGAGACATTGCTGGACCCTGTATCTTATACAATGTTTTAAAATCAATATTCAGTGTTTAAGTAGTGATACAACCTTCCGAATCTTCATTTAGTATTTCCAAAACCGTCTGTTTTAGATAGTTGTTGTTTAAGAGTAGTCCATCAACTGTTTGTTTAACATTATTGATATTGCCTTCAAGAACTAAAACCTGGCAGAGCATTATCCTTGTCGAGAATCAGGCGTTTATCCTGTGTATTCCCTTGCTTTTCATTAAACACGTAGGTACCAATCACGCACATCACATCTATGTCACTTCCAGGAAGATCAAGACCCTCTGCTCTACTACCGCTGCTGATTATTCTGTAGTCTTCCGTTTTCAAGGTGTCGTCATAGCATTTATAAAAGTATCTTCTATATTTGACCACTATTCCAGACCCAACAACAACATCAGAAAGGTAATGATACAGTTTGATAGATAAAATTCGTAGGTCATTGTGAGTATCCATTTCTAAGTAAAAGCTTTAATCTTCAAGCTAAAAAAAGGAAACATACAGTATGATATTAAGAAAATTAAACAATAAAAAAAGATCAGAAAAAGCAAGTTCTGATACAATTATTGATCACCTTAAAGCAGTCGTACTGTATTGCAAGATCCAAGTGAAATTGTACGGATAAATCATAGATGTTCAACGTGCAATATTGTATCTAAGATGAATTTCAATTGAGGAACATTTTAAATTTAATCTCATCGAGCTGTGTATATACATGATTGAAAATTAAAAAAAAATACGATATAAAATCATCTGAATATATTTTCACTTTCTAACATTAAATACGAGGGTTATCTCTGAATTTACTTAAAATTTGAAACGGGGGTTGTGTCAAAGAGACAAAAATGAAACTACTCAATTTGATATCATCATTTACATTTATCATAACTTTGCAAAGCGATCCATAATACACCAAATGAGTCGAAAAGGTACAATGTATATCCCATATGCAGGTGTAGTTAGCATATTGCTACTAAGGTGGTGGGGGAATTGATATTTCAAATAAAAATCGCTTGTTTGTCATAGATTCTGAAATTGAGCTCCGGCTAACATGTTTTACCCCTCCCCATTCAGCATGGTAGTGCCAGTCCCAAGTCAGGGGCCTGTAATTCGGTGGTTGTTGTAATTGACGTGTTTCATGTTAATTTTGTTTTTCGTTGAATTTTTGTTAATAAATCCGTCCGTTAGTTTTCTCGTTTGAATTGTTTTACATCTGTCATTTCGGGTCCTTTATAGCTGATTCTGCAGTATGGGCTTTGTTGAAGGCCGTACAATCTCTTATGGAGAGTTGTCTCATTGGTACATTTGTAATCGTACCACGCCTTCTTTCAATATAAAAGAGGGGCGAAAGTTCCAAGAGGAACAGTCAAACTCATAAATAAAACAAAATCTACATGGAAAACAAAAGATTGAAATTGAATATATATACATATGATTAAATTATTTTTGAATTTCTTTTTGGTATAGAACAATGCCATTTTCTCCGTGTCAAAACACATCATGAATTCTTTAGAACTCCCGCCATCTAATACAATTAACTACATGAACGGTTATATTGAAAATGTCTTTAAATCTCTATTAAATGTTATTCATTTTGTTAATGCATGAGGTTAAAAATGAACAAAGAAGAAAAAAAAATAAAACGAAAATAGTATTTCTGAAGCTTTCAGTATTGAAGTATCATTGGGATTAACGATATTTTGCATAATAATCATAGACAAAAGTACCAAACGTGTTACATTCAGGATTTTATTATTACTGCTTTATTGATAGAGACAGTTTTTATGGGTTCAACATAACGTTAAAATGCTAGATAAATTACTAGTTCAAAGTAAACCGTTTCTAAAAAGCTTGCGACATTCGTTAATCAAATATGTTTATTTTGTACGACTGGAACGAGATACAGAAACCTTTTTATTTTGCGATGATATCTCCAGTAATGATCATTATTTCTTAATGGGTACTCCAACAGTATTCATGCGCTACCTTACATTATTGAATTTTCATAAACAAAAAAACACAGAGGGAATGAAAAATGCTTTGCTGTTGTTACGCAAAGCTGTCGAGAGATCTCCCCATTTAGATCTCTTGACTGTGATGGCCAATTGTAATTCTCTATTTATGGCACAATCACTATTTGGTATCATTAAAGACGGAAATCTCGAAAAAAAGATGTTGACAGCTTTGAAATCTCTTGATTGTCTGGGTGTTTTTTCTGTTGTCGATGATTTTTTCGAAACGAGATGAGTCAGTAGAAAACATTTGTCCGAATATATGAGTGAAGCACACATATTATATAGAGTTCAGTGTTCCCGAAATCCAAGATTTTTTTAAACGACAACTATTAAAGTAAAACCTGTAGAACATTATATGTGACCAACAAATTCGATAGCCATTGCAGAAAAAAACCTCTGTAAAAACAGAAAATAACCAAAACTAATAGCCATGATAGCTATGAAAAAGTGAAAAGGTTAATAATATATATTTCAGTTCTTGTAATTATATGTTTTTTTTTAAATAAGGTGATTTATAATAGTCAACAATTTATCTTCGAATCTAGAAATTAGAAAAACAATTTTGTATCAGGAGAAACAACATGTACGACTCGTATAACAAAAAGTTTAACCTAAAGTTTCAAAAAGGTCAATTCGACTGAATTTATTCTGATAATCCTGCACACCCCAAACATGATGTTCTTTTATATACAAAATCCAGTCCTGGTATCTTTGATGAATTTATGTATATACAAACGTAAAACTGCCAATACTGTTGTTTATTGGTACGATCAAATTTTCTTGAAAATCATGATATATGTTCATAGATTAAAGTACAATTTAAAGTAAATTCAAAGAAAACATTTACTTTGCAACAAAGAAGAATTATTTCATTCCGTTTTGTAGTTTCCAATTTTTACAAAAGCAACAATAATTGGAAAGCAATTGTTAAAGCTTCCCCTTTATTTGTAAGCCATTTGTTATATAAGAAGACTATTGATTTTATTATGTTGACATTGTTTAAGTATGAATATGCCAAGAAGTATGTTCCTTTCATCTATCCTTAATTATGTTTATACTAAAATTATCGGTATTTTACGATATTTTCCTTTGATGTTACTGACTAATTATTTCTTTTCTCATCAAAGATGAGTGCTATGAAACATTATTGCTAAAATTTAAAGATGAAAGTGACGTTGTCAACGAAATTAAAATTGTCAGCAAAGGAAAAATAGCGATAAACAGATTATCGTTGGTCATCTCAACTCGATTACTTTTCTCATTTTGGCCGTACCGACTAAAGCGAAAAATGCTTTAGTGTGAGATGATCATTAATAATCTATTACTATATAATTAATTCATATTCGACAATTGCTTTACTGAGCTAACTTCTTTGAAATCAATATCTGTAAAATGCATGTGACATATATTTTATTTCGAGTGAAATGATCCGATATAACTTGTATAGTCCTTTCCATTATCTGCTGAAGTTTTGAGTTTGAAGGTTACCTATCAGATTCAAAATGTTAATATTTAAAAAAAAATCCGTGATCTGTTAATTTGTTTATTTTCAAAATAAATGTAGGATATATTTTAATCAGTCATACGAATTGTAATCTAGTAGCTATCACATTTGACAAAGGGGTCTTTTGACAGTGTTTAAATAGAAAATTTATTTCAAATCTATGTTGAATATAAAAAACTGTAAAAGTATCATTGTTTGACAACTAGGACACTTATTGTGTTGAATTATCAAATAAGATAAAAATCAATGTATTTGTAAATGGTATGTAAGCTCAATGATTTCTAAAATGACATTTATAAGTAAATAATTAATCCCTATATTTTTTTTTAATAGAAAGATCACAAGTTATTATAGCATGCATATTAGAGGTCGAAGCATAACTGTCTGTGTTAAAAATCCAATTACCTATAATAATGTGAAGTTAAATTAAATTTAAATGTGCGTTATAAAATGGTTAAATCTAAAAGGAATATTTAACTCTCTAAATTATGTAGTTGGAAATTAAATTTGAGAACAAAATTATGTTTGAAGTGATTTAAAATTCTTGTTTTGAAATACGGTGAATGTATATGTACTACTGTAGACTGTGTTATGATGACCTTTAACTTAATAAATATATATTTTTTATTATTTCAATCAACAGGTAAACCTTAATTATTTTTTTTCCGGAAAAGTAATGTATTTATTTGCGGAAACGTAATTTTTTTTTTCCCGGAATCGTCATTTTTTTTTTCTCTGGAAAAGTAATACCAGAGACATATAATATTATATGTCTCTGGTAATACCAATTTGCGGAAACGTAAAAACGCCGCTACTAATTTCGGAAAAGTAATGCACGAAAATGCGGAAACGTGAAGTTGGATTTTTGGGAGAAAAAAATAACTACTAAACGACATGTTAGCGCCGACATGAGTTGTATGAAAAGATTTCCAAAAACAACCATATCATTAAGAAGGAATGTTAACATGTTTACTCTCGTACTAGTATTACACGGTTCTTGTGGCGTTCACCTTAGACACACATTGTTTTAACGATGTTTAACAAGAATACCCATATTTAGTGGACAAGCAATTTATTCTTTTTTTCTGTTATTGAATACCGAGAAAGAAAATAAATCCCGAAATTAATTTGGAACTTTGATACTCACTAGTTTCCCATCAAAATATTCCCAATTAATATTCGTCCAGTGGCATATATAACAATCTTATTTCTATATGCAATCAACAATGAGCAAAACCCTAACCTTATAGTCATCTATAAAACCCCGAAATGACAAATGTAAAAACAATTCAAACGAGAAAACTAACGGCCTGATTTATGTACAAAAGGTGAAAATTCCTTGATAACCTGGGGCCTGTTTATCGAAACTATCCTAAATTCCGTCCTAAGAATTTCTTAGGACAGCATTTAGGATAAAGTTAGGACCGACTTACGACACGTCTTAGCATGCACATCGAAGCTATCTTAGGAATATCTCAGCTACATGTAGGACGTCCTAACCGATGTCCTAAGTATTGGCGGAAAAGAAAATACAAATAAGATATCAAAAAATAAAATATGATATCATATTTTATCTATAATATTGGTTTTTTTTCAAATATAGTTATTTAGAAAAGTGAATGTTACTTTGAAGATAATAAAAGATTATTGTATAATATATGTACATTTGAACTGTATAAAACTAAACATTAAACAAAAATAATATCTACGTACACATTAAAAATTAAGAAACTAATTGTAAACAAGATAAATAATAGGTTAAAATCATCACATGTTTTTAAGTGAGTTGAATTCGAAGTGTCAATATTTCAATATTTAACAGTTCAAAGGCAAATTTCGTGCATTTTTCAGATAAATACGATGAATTTCAACTATTTTACTACTACCGCTAAAAACAATAATACGTGTGAAAACGAATAAAAGACGAAATTTAATATATCCTAAAGTTAGGACCATCCTAAGACCATCTTAAGACACCTATATTGGTATCCTAAAGTTATGACAATTCTTAGGATTTTCCTAAATTGACACATGTTTGATAAACCCACTTAGGACTAAGATGTGTCCTAAGTTGGTCTTAGGACACGTCCTTATCCTAAGAGAGCTTCGATAAACAGGCCCCTGAATTTTCTTAATTATTTGCCTACAATATATAAGTCACTGTTTGAGAAAAATAAAAGATAAAATTCTTGGACTATTATATTAACGTTATTATAATAGTCCCAGAATTAAAGTGTTGATAAAATAAGAGCCTCACATTTGAAAGTTTTAAAACATTTCGAAGATAAAAAAAAATAATATATATACAAAACAGACTTTTTCGTTCATATTGTAACAGGAATAAGGCAGTTAGTTTTCTCGACTGAATTGTTTTACATTGTCATTTCGGGGCCTTGTATAACAGACTATGCGGTATGGACTTTGCTCATTGTTGAAGGCCGTACAGTGACCTATAGTTGTGTCAATTTGGTCTCTTGTGTTCAGTGGTCTCATTGGCAATCATACCACATCTTCATTATATATTTAAATCATTTTACAAGACATAAAACTGTTATTTTATTGTGTGTTACTGTTGCAGACAATTCTTTTCAAATATTAAAAACTATTTTAATTCTATGGAATTTTGCATTTGCACCCGCTTGAAAAAAATAAAACCATATAAAGAAGCAACATCGAAATTCTCTGTTCTTTAAGCGGCATTTTACATGAGTAAAATATAAGGTCAACGTTTGAAACTTTCCGTGGAACAACGTCAAAATCGTTGTTTTATAAGGAACGTCGTGTAACGCTAAGTGGCACCAATACCGTGCATAACGTCAATATAAATCTGTGATTTTACTATGTCCACAATTTCAATGAACCAAAGCAAGTTAAACATCGTCCTGTATCCTGGGAACATGTTCCTGCTGTATCTAAATCAAATTGGTTCTCTTCTTCTTCTTCGTCTTCTTCTTTTGGTATACAATAGTCGATCGACATTCGATGATTACATACTGTTGGCATATGTGGACTAGTCTATTTACAAAACTTTTACCCCAATTTATTCAAAATATATGTTTTTTTCTTATGTTTAATGTATACATGTATATATTTTAAATTGCGCTATAGTTCCGTAACTTTCTACCCAGTCGTATAAACGAATCGTCGACAAGTGCGTACATTTTTTAAAATCAGTATTTCTGGTATGTTCCAATCTGTCCTTCACTTTTCTGGTATGTTCCAATCTGTCCTTCACTATTGACATCGAGTATATATTACATTTTCCCAAATTCAACCTTGGAAAAAATATTTAAATAGATTGTAATTTCATCAAATCTTATTTTTTCGGTATTATTTATATTGTTATGAATTATATTCTTTACACCAGAAATGTTATTTATAAACACGCGTATGAGTTTAGTTATGACAAGTAAGACAGAGTTGTATATTATACATCTGATAGTTCAAAATGGAAAGTTATAAGTTATCGGCCGTGTACACTGATCATTACCTGCAGAAGTGAAACGATGCATGAACTTGCAAGTCCGACAGGAAATCGCTTGAATACCTGGACGTGTCATCTCACACCCCTTACAATACCTTTGGAAGTAATACCGTTAGGCATGCTGGTGATCAGATGAGGGAAGATCAGAATTTATTTGAAATAAGTTTATTACTTTAAAGAATTATGAACAAATTAGATTTTCGAAAACAATTTTCACGGAACACTTATTCATGATTTCAACTTTGACTTTTTACTTAATTCCAATATTAACAGTTTAAAAACAACAGACCATGGTAATTTAAAAAAATGCAAAAAAAATCCGTATAAAGTTAGTTAGTCGGATAAAACAACAGTACGATTGACAAGATATCGACACGCAATTACGACTACATCCTTATTCTTTCAAAAAGAGATTCACAGGCAACCTCAGAATATAAAGTTTCAGGTTTTGTAAATATTAGTAGACCTGTTACTATTCTTGCGGCCTCTAATTGCAAATTTTCTAATTTCCAAGGATCCGTGTTGAAGGCTGTTCTTTGACCTATTCAATTTTTAAATAAAATATGTTTAAACTTAACGGAGCCTTGGCTATAAAAAGCCTCAAATGTTGAAGGCTATTATTTGACCTATTAAATTTTTAATAGTCTTCAAATTTCAACAAAATTCCGCGTAAGGGACCACAACTTGGAAATTGAGATAGTTTTTTATAAAAAAAAAATCAAAGAGAACACAGAGTGTGTAAAGTTTTAAAATTTTTGATGGATAGGAACATTTTTTCTCCATTGCCAAATCAACTGTAGTATTAGCACTCATACCACTAATTATATTTATATCTATTTTCAGCATAGAATATCTCAGTTTGTTATTGTCGACATTTCTATTACATTTTCTTGATAAAACTTTTTAATACATGAATAAACATTTTAACAAGCTGACCATATTCTAATTTTAAGAGTTGGCGCCCATCAAAGCCATGCACACGAAAATATTTATAGGAAGAGAAATAATATATAAATAACATATAGCTGAGAGGGTGATAGAGCAGATTGGTACCCCGAGAAAACATTGTCAACCGCGGCGAACATTGTCAACCTTCGCCGCGGTTGACAATGTTTTCTCGGGGTGAAGCCGCGGTTGACAATGTTTTCTCGGGGTACCAATCTGCTCTATCACCCTCTCAGCTATGTGTTATTTAATTTATTATACTGAATTTTCTGTTATTACTGTCGATTTTTTAAAATATAAAGTAATAAACTGTGACATCTTGTACATAACAATCCGTATTTATAAAGCGCACATTTGATCAAACATCTCCGTGAAGGGTAATAGAGTATTTAACATAGGATAGTGTCGTATTGAATAAAGCGCGCACTTGATCAAGCGTCTCTGTGAAGGTTGATAGAGTATTTGGCATAGGATAGAGTCGTATTTAATAAAGCGCACACTTGATCAAGCGTCTCCATGAAGGGTAATAGAGTAAATTGACACCCTCGTTTTAGCCAATCAAAATCTTGCATTTTGACATGAAGTATAATAAAACAAATTAAAGCACAATGATTTGTCCTTTAAATCTCTGAAATTATCAGCAATAATATTTTGTTTTTAAAGTTTTAGTTACGAATGATATTCTTGCCTTACATGTTGATGTGTCTGTTGTCAGGGATGCACATAGTCCTAGATGAACAATACTGTCTTTAGTTACATCTAGTTTTTAGTTCCATAAAAAATCAGTTATTGTCAAATTTTGTTGAAGAATTTATTGTTGAAAGTTAATGTAAATGTTCAGTTGCAAATACTACATGCATATTGAGGACACAATCGAAGAAGTATGGTTACTGGCAAATCTATTCAGGCATCTCCACAATAAAAATATCTTCACGGAAAGAAAGCTATACTCAATAAAAATCAAAAACACTTATGTGCGATTTCTCAAAGTTGTTTAAGTAATTGTAGTGTATTGGATATACCCGTTGGACACATGTTTCTGTCTTGTCATTACTTTCAATGAAAAGCTGGTGGTATTCTTAGCCCCAACACCATGTGTTGTTTTAAAATTGCTTCTGATTTTATTCACAGTTTTTATTCAGATGGTGTCACAGTCATGTCTCAGTACCTAACAAGTCGGTTGAGTACAGGAACCCTGATAAGTTCAAAATGATGAGTCCTCTATGCAGAAAGAAAATTCCGCACATAGAGGCGGGCCTCTTTTGGTCATTAAACCATAATGTATAATAAATCAGTGAAATGGTTGCTACATTAAACACTAAAATGCACTTTTGAACTTAAATTGAAAAAAAGCACATGAGATTACCAAAGGATAAAGGTTTCTGCTTGGAGTCAGGCGATGAATGTATACTCATGACTTTTGATATTTCAACCGGCCCCTATTCCTTTAGCAAATGAGGAATAAACAACCACAATGCATTAAACAAGAGAAAACTCGATTTAAAAGAAGCCAGAGTCAGATGTAGAAATAGGTAACAGAAGAAACTACGCAAATCTATACTATTAAACGAGAACACCTCATTTTGGGTGTCGCTTCTCTTCTTTCCACAATACATTAATCATCATGCCTCTGTGTCCTATGGGTACAGTGTATAATCGCATTTGTCATCCATTCATATGATTATTCAGATTGAGTTATTTTGGGTGAAAAACGAGAAAAAAGACGTCCGGATATGTTTCCGTCATTGGGCGAAATTTTAAGTCAGATTAGACTTCCGGTTTGCGTTTTTCTGTATACTTTGAACATACATTAATACTACGAATACAGTGTATTTTCTGTCTTATATCCGTCATTGGACGAAATTTAAGTCAGATTAGACCTCCGGTTTGCGTTTTTCTTTTTACTTTGAAACAAATAAATATACTACGAATAAAGTGTATTTTCTGTCTGATATCATTTTCAAGTTTACTATCCACGGCAGTCACAGGGTTTATTTAATAGAGAGGGTCTGAATAATATATCAATGACCGCTGTGGATCAATTATTAAACTGAGAATTGATTGTAAAAAGAAAATACACTTTCGGGACGTCTGGGTCGGGTGTTTTTAAGGTCGAAATTTCAGGATTGACCATTTCGGGATCCGGGATTTCTTTTTTCGAAATTCGGGATGTCGAGATATTTAATTTGTATAACAAATTCAGAACCTCGGGATTTCATGTTATTAAGCCTCGGGATTTCATGTTATTAAGCCCTTGGCAGTAGCGGATCCAGAAATTTTCATACGCAGGGGCCCGTTGACTGCCTAAGAGGGGCCCGCTCCGGTCATGCTTCAGTGATTACCTATATAAGCAACCAATTATTTTCCAGAACAGGGGGAGGGCGGGCCCCCTAAATCCGCCTCTGCCCCGACCCCCCTTTTAATGAATGTTTATAATATACAGATAAGCGCTAAAATTATTCATGTGTCATTAAAATTAATAGAGAACAAACAAAAACAAAAAAGGATTTTTTTTGTGGAAAAAGGAGGAGCCGGGCTAGAAAAACAATTATCCTGTCTCAAATTACCTATGACTTTTGATACCTTTTCTGAAATTCTCAAGTCACTAAATGTTTTACAAAAAAAAAGAAGATGTGGTATGAATGCCAATGAGACAGCTCTCCACAAGAGACCAAAATGACACCGAAATCAACATTTAAACGTCACCTTACGGCCTTCAACAATAAACAAAAGCCGATACTGCATAGTCTGATATAAAAGGCCCCGAAATGACATTGTAAAACAATTCAAATGAGAAAACTAACAGCCTTATTTATGTACAAAAAATGAACGAACAACAAATGTCACTGAACCACTGAATTACAGGCTCCTGACTGGAATGTTCATAATACATGTACACTAAATGTATGTTCATAATGAAATTAATAGAAAACAAAAAATGGAAATTTTGGAAATAAAGGAGGAGGGTTAAAAAAAAACATTTTCCTGTCCCCAAGTACATATGACTTTTGATACTTTTCCTGAAATTTTCAAGTCATTAAATCTTTTACAAAATTCTTCCTACAACACTTTACATCTTTTCGAGTACGCTCTGAATGCCTGCGATTTCGCGGGTGTGTTCTAGTATATAAAAAAAGGGGAGTCCGTTGACCATAGGAAAAGTAAGAAAGCGTATTAGCGCCACATTTTTTCTCCTCCTATGTTTGCGTTACGCAAACCTTTGTGTTATAACGCAAACCTTTGCGTTAAACGCATACCTTTTGCGTTATAACGCAAATATCTTGATTTCAATTATTCATTAAGTTTTCTATATATGTCCGCCTGTCATTCATTTCAGATGTGATTTTATATAGTAGATAAAAAAGAAACATACATACAAGGCCAAATCATTATGATAAATATGCATAGGAATAATGGAATACTTGAAGTGCAATTATACATAAATTAAGACTGATTTGTGCATTAGAAAAGTATATAATTTAACAAGAAAATAGATATAGATTAGTATATAATCATATTTAAATTGAAAGCTCAAAAATAATGTCATACAATTGTGAAACCTCCAAGTCAAATAGACACAATGATCTTTCTGCTTTAAAATGAATTATTAATAAGGAAACATTTTTTTTTAAATCTCAGAATATCAGAATATATATGTGTGGCGCTAATACGCTTCCATAGAACAGTATGTATATAGCAATAGAAAGAAAAATTCTATCATAAAAACATTTAATTTCTATAGAAAAATCGTAGAAATGGTTTTAACTGCAGATTTAATTAAGCTCGAAATTTCTTATTTTTTTGCGTAAATATGACGTTATTTTTATATACTTCATGGTGTTTTTTTTTAACATTTTCTAATGACTGTAAATTTAAAAGTATATCGGCAACCCACTCAAAATTTTCAATTTTTCTGTTTATTTTTAAAAGTTCTACGTGTATACAATTTCTTAAAATAAAATCGATGGTCAAGCCATATACGTAACTGTTACCTTAAACCATTTAAAAAAGGATTTTTGTTATCTATTATTATGGTTAATTCATTTTTCCCGATAAGGGTGGATTGTTGGTTATCCGCAAACTTTTTCAAAATCGTCACATTCAGTTTGTGTCTGTCCCAAATCAGAAGACTGCTATTCAGTTGTGGTTGGTTATTGTTGTAGATTCTATATGCTTTGTGTATTGCTTTGTAAATAAATTATACCTTCAGATTTATCGTTTGAATTGTTTAACATGTGTCTTATCGGGTCCTTTTTATAGTTTGTATGCGATATTGGTAGTGTTTCGATTCTTGAATACCGAACAAGAGGCTTATGAAGCTACATATCGGATAAGTTAGGGTGTTTTTGCAAACAATAAAGCAACGTCATAGAACATTTCCAGGTTAACGTCCATTTCCGCCCAAGTCAGTTGCGAAAAATTCGTCATTGCGTACAGATTTCTAGTAACCCGTTCTGCGATCTTTTATCGTTTATCGTTAATAATCGTATGACAAACTATCCAATTGTGGAAGAAAATCAACAATGGGTGAGTTACACTATAGTCTTTATTCATTTACATGCATTATCTTGTCCGTTTCTTCTTTAGTTATACAATATTCCATCGACATCTGATGGCTACACACTGTTGCATAACAAAAATGGTTTTTATTTCTTTAAAAGAAACATTCAGAAAAAACAAAGGCTTGTGTCATAAAAAACAAATAAAAAAGTAATGCAAATAGCTTTTAAAAACTTATTTCTGATGAATGCATACCATTTAACAGCTATTGTACCAATAAGGATACCCATGCTTCACCTCCTGCTTCTGACATTTTCTCGATATTCATGATTCACCTACTGCTTCTTATATTTTTTCGATACTCATGCTTTACTTACTGCTTCTGTTGTTTTCTCGATACTCAAGCCTCGCAAACTGCTTCTGATAATTTCTCAAAACTCGTGCTTCACCTACTGCGTCTGATATTTTCTTTATACGCATGCTTCACCTCCTGCTTCTGACATTTTTTCGATACTTATGCTTCACCGACAGCTTCTGATATTTTCTCGATGCAATTTCTTTTACTATAAAATTACCAATTCTATATTGGGATAATATTTTCTATTAGTGTCGTAAACTGTGCTTTAAACAGAATAATTAGATATATTACATATAGACACTTCACACCATGTAACCTTTTCTTTTTTAAATGACCATTCAATAATTTCGTGTAAGTTTTTGAGGGGTTTGAAAAACTTGTGGCAATAATAAACACAAAATAACAAACGGACCAGTAGCAGTAACTCAATGCAAGCTCCATGTTTGAAGTACACTTATCGGTAATTTGTATCATTGGTAGAAAAATTAATAATTCTTAAACAGTAATATCTGGGAATATTTGGTCTGCTCCAATAAAATAATATCCTTACCTACTACAAAAACATATAGAACTATTCTCTGTTCTTTGGTTTTGTTCACAAATAGATTTTTCCCTAATAAGATATTTAATTCTCCTATAGGATACTTATTTCTCCTATAGGATATTTCTTTCTCCCATAGGATTTTTTTCTCTCTTATGAGTTGCTTTTATCTCCCATAGGATTTTTAATCTCCCTTAGGATTTTTAATCTCCCTTAGGATTTATTTATTACCCTTAGGATTCTTTTTTATCCCACAGGATATTTTTTCTGTAATGAAATCCCTTAGGATATTACTTAATCCTATCGGATATTTTTAATCCCATGGGATTATTTTATTAGACTAATATCCTGTAGGATAAAAAATATCCTATAGGAAATGCTTTTATTTTTCCTAAGGGACTTTTTTAATCCTAAGGGAGAAAATATATCCCATAGGATATTTTTATTCTCCTAAGGGATTACAAATCCCTTAGGATTTAAATATCCTGTAGGATATAAAAAATATCCTATGGGATTATGACTTTATCCTATAGGATTTCTCAAAATCCGGTAGGATTTTTCAAAATCCTATGGGAGAAAAAAATATCCTACATGATTTTGTTACTATTTTCACTCCAGTTGCCGAACCGGGCGAGCCACACCAAATTTTTTTTTGTATTGTGTTATTTATCCCCAGAGGTACATTATTGCTAAATTTGATGACTCTACGACAAAAAAAAGTGTGGTTCCAATTTGCACTTATGAGAAGTGCAAATTAATCCAAGAACATGTTTTGAGTTTAAAATGATTTTATTTCAAAATCTTGGTTTTCAAGTACATTGTATATTCCACGGCCCCTTAGTAAAAAGTACATAGTGCGCAAGGCGCGTTTTTGGCGTATTGAATTTTAAACCTGATGCTTTTTGTTATCTATTAATCAATTATGTGTTTCTATGTTTAATATGTTCCGTTTTTTTGTATTGTAGTCCTGTAATATTATGTTGTCAGTCCAATGTTATATTTAACTTTGCAATTAAAGTGCGAGGTTTGGCATGCCACAAATCCAGGTTCAACCCACCATTTTTATTCCCCTTTAAAAATGTCCTGTACCACGTCAGGAAGTTAGCCATTGTTATATTATTGTTCGTTTATATGTGTGTTGCAATTTAACGTTGTGTCGTTTGTTTTCTCTTATTTTTGAGATATTAAGATAAGACGTGGCACGGTATTTGTCTATCCCAAATTCATGTATTTGGTTTTGATGTTATGTTTGTTATTCTCGTGGTATTTAGTCTGATGCTTGGTACGTTTCTGTGTGTGTTGCGTTTCGGTGTTCTGTCTTTGTTCTCCTCTTATATTTAATGCGTTTCCCTCGGTTTTAGTTTGTTACCCCGATTTAGTTTTGTTTGTCCATGGATTTATGAGTTTTGGCTAACTGGCTGTCCTGTGTATCTGACAATTGAATTAATGTTTAAAGTCTGGAAAATAATTGTTTTAAAATAAAAATAACATAAACTTAACCACTTGGCCAGTATTGTACTTCTACTAATGATTTTTAATTTCTAAATGAATGTTTATTGTTTTATTACTTCTATTACTGTCTGATAGTAATAAAATGTAATCGATGCAGCAAATTTGATTTGGATTGAGTTCAGTTGCATGCTTATAGAATAACTAATGGAAAAAAATAGAGTTATGTGCCCTTCAGTATGAAGGTGTCAAAATCTTGGGAGACTTAAAAGAGAGATAAAATATATTGTCAAGTGTATTATGTTGAGATGTTTTCTGATTCTATATCAGAATAGACATTATGTGTGAAGCTGTTATAGTTTATTCGAATTTTTAGTGACCAAATAGTGACTTTTGTAAAGATTTTCGAAAGTGATTGAATCGGAGTTCACAACACACAAAATGGCTGACCAGGTAACGAAAGACAAACAACAACAACAACAATCAAACTTAGATAGTTATTTTAAAAATACACCAAAACATAGTGGTAAAAGGTTACAACCATCCAGTAGTCCCGACAACTTATCTCCATCTATGCAACAAGTTGAAAAGGTAGCAAGAACAGCCAACCTTGATTCATCTCAGAGTGGCTCTATCGTTTCTGAACATGACAGTTCTGAACAGATAATATCATCCATTGAAAATGAAACTGTATTCAAGCTATTTGTGCTACGCTAAAAAATCAAGAGTTGTTGGACTCCATCAGTCCTCTCATCACTGAAAAGGTAATTGGAATGGTCAAACCTAAAATTGCACTGATCGTTGACGAATGTATTCAGCCTCATTTACTTACTATCAAACACAATAAAGAAGAACTTATTTTGAAAGATGTTGAACTTAACAATCAAAAAGAGCAAATAAATTATTTAAACCGCAAATTAGACAAGATCGAAGCCAGAGTCGAGGAACAGGAACAGTATTCGCGAAGAACCAGTTTACGATTCCATAATGTTCCTGTACCAACTGACGACAAAGGCGATATTATCAAGCCTATAGACACAGATTCCCTTATCCTTGGTATTTGCTATAAGCAATTGAAATTGAAGTTAGACACGAGAGATATTGGCAGATCCCATCCCATAGGTGAGATTAAAGACGGGAAAATTTCAATCATTGTACGGTCCCTGTCGTATCGTCAAAGGCAGTTGGTTTTCAGCAATAAACGCAAATTGAAAGGAAACACAAACAAAACTTTCATTGCTGAAAACCTTACAAAACACAGATACAATCTTCTGCACAGACTTAACACATTGCGTGAGAAAGGTAAAATCAATTCGTTTTGGACACATGACGGGTCCATATTGATTAAACAATCTGCGAATTCTCGTCCGAAAGTGGTAATTTCTAGGCAGGACATATATAAGCTTGGTGGGGAAGTCCTTGAAGGTGATGACCAGCACGAGGTTTAGACATTCCGTTTACATCATAGTCTTATGTCCGTTGACTTGTATTTGTATAAATAACACAATTCTTAAATTGTTTTATAAATTTAATTGTATACACTAGTCTTGTATAGATAATTATACTCCTTTTTCTGTATTGATGTACTGGATATTTCTTTTCTCGCTACACGTGTTAAGCATCACGTGTCTGTGTTTGTTTATTTATATTTCATTTATTTGCAATTTAAAACATGTGACATGAAATTATAACTCAACTCTATTACACTTGAGTGATTTTAAATAACTTAGATACACGTGAACTTGTTACGCTCCTGTAACTTTAATAATGATCCACTGGGGTAAAGCTGATGACCGTAACTGCATTCACGGTCATCCCAAGATGTCGGATGAAAAATTAGGTCAGTTTCTGTATTGTCTGTTAAAGTGTTTCTATATCATTTTCTTTACAAATCATACATTGAAACGATGTAAATTTATAAAAGAATCACTCGGAAATCACTAATTACTTCCGAGAAATGTGCATGAAACGGGAAAATCGATTTGAAAAAATCGTTAAGATGACCGTAAATCATAATCAAAATATTTTCAAGATGACCGTAACATAAAACAAGGATGACCGTGATTGGTAAAAAGATGACCGTAACTTGTAAAGGATGACCGTAAATTGCATTTTTCTCGTAAACAATGAAATATTTATTGATATCGACGTTAAAATTTTAACACAAATTGACAGCGATACGACGAAAATTTGAAGAAACATGAATGTGTCCCTAGTACACGGATGCCTCATCTACACTATCATTTTCTATGTTTAGTGGACTATGAAAATGGGATAAAACTGTAATTTGGCATTAGAATTAAAAAGATCATACCATAGGGGAAAATGTGTACTAAGTTTCAATTTTATTTAACTTGAAGCTGGACAAACGGACAAACAAACAGACGAACGGACGAACGTACGCACAGACCAGAAAAACATAATGCCAATAAATGGAGCATTAAAAACATTAATAATACATACGAATATTTGGTAATCGAGCCCATGTGTATGGTTCAAGAGGAAGCAGATTAAAATCTTAATTTGTCTTGATATATGCAGGCGGAAACACTTTTGAAATAGAACAAAAGAATCGAAGCTCTGTGTTTATCGAGAAAGCGATAAATGTTAACTGTAATGTTTGATATAGTAACAAAATTTTAAAAAGTTAATAGAAACAAATAAAACGACAATTTTCTTATTTTAAATACACCATTTGCATAAGTTTTCAATGTATCTATTACATATTAATGCAAAACAATAAGATATCAAGTCCACGACATGGTTCTTATCGGGGCCTTTTATAGCTGACTATGCAGTATGGACTTTGCTCATTGTTGAAGGCCTTACGGTTACCTATAGTTGTTAATGTTTGTGTCATTTTGGTCTTTTCTGGATAGTTGTCTCATTGGCAATAATACCACATCTTCTTTTTTATATATAGTATCTATAAGTTGGATGTAGAAAATGCATAACCTCCGATTTTTTTTTATCACGGACGGAGAACATATCAATCTTTTAGTTCAGAAATTTTCGTGTCTGTCCTTCCATTATGTGAATCAAGAAAAAAATCCCCAAAACAGGTAACGATTGTATCGAAACGAGAAAAATTGAGTGCACCTTTTTTTATGTTAGGCCATATTTGGGGTGTATATTTTGTCTTTAAAACGTATAAGCAAGAGTATTTTATATAGCATCTCGCTTCAGATTCTATCATTATTATATATCAAAGCTACAGGTTGACTTTATAACGTAAAAAAATGACAGTACGAAAAGATGAAATATATGGGTCAAGTGAGATACCTATCTAAAGAATCACAAAAACAGAGTAGGTGTGTTCGAATAGCTATTTTTTCTAAAAGTACTTGACGACAGTCTTTTAATTTGGATGATGAAAATGGATTTCTTCGAAAAAATATGATTTTCTTGTGTGTGATAACTAGGGTTTATAATCTTCAACTACTGAAAATGTTTAGTCTGCCCTTCCACGAAATATTTAATTAGAATTTTTTTTAAATGCTTAAGAATTTTCAAAAATTCCATCTGACATCCGAACAGACAATATTTTTAAGTTGAATCAATGCAGACAAGATCGTTAACTAATGCTCATTAGCTAGTAGATACATTTGTCTTTTAAAATATAACTGACATATAACGATCGATCGTAATGGTGCTATGTGGATAAATTTATCAGTTTTCAAGAGCAAAATTGGCAGAGCGTCATCCCTACAATGGCTTCCATTTCTACGATTGTGAGCATGAACTGGCGTAATGGGGAGATAATTTTGAAGAAGTAGAATCCTGACTGTATGAATAACATTTCTGTATATATACAAATTGACAACATTCCGCCTTGTGATACGCTTTTCGGACAATACTATTTTAAGGATCTACTTTGCTGGAGCTCACCTTCACTAGTTTATTCGAATGATATTTTCAAAATGGTTCTGTTATTTTATTTGCATGACAAAATGAAAGACGATATAATATCAATGGGTGTACATGCAAATTTTTGGCATTTTTAAAAATGTGCATTTATTATATGTCTTTTAAAGGAATCCCAGAAACAAAAACAAAAATCTTTTGTCGAGCAGTTGAAGGCTGTGCACCGCATTTTTTTCATTATGCTTGTAAGGTGTCATTTTATCGCGCTTTTGTAGCATTTTTCCCTTCCTGTTCATTTGAATGTCTTTTGTCAAATTCATTTTAAAAATTAAACCCTCTACTGTAAAAAAGATACATATGGTAATCTTTGCATTTGAAGCACGTCTTATTTTCTTCTACCTATAGGATAAAACTCTCATATTTATATGTGTATACCAACACGATTAATCATTTGATATAAAAAGATAGTTATATAAATACGGATATTTCTTAGAATTGAGGGTCATTCTTTAAAAGTTACGGTCATCATTTACAAATTACGGTCATCTTAAAAGCAGTTACGGTCAGCCTTGTTATGAATCTCTGATTCTGTTACGGTCATCTCGATTGTGATTTACGGTCATCTTGGCGATTTTTTCAAATCGAATTTCCCGTTTCATGCACATTTCTCGGAAGTAATTAGTGATTTCCGAGTGATTCTTTTATAAATTTACATCGTTTCAATGTATGATTTGTAAAGAAAATGATATAGAAACACTTTAACAGACAATACAGAAACTGACCTAATTTTTCATCCGACATCTTGGGATGACCGTGAATGCAGTTACGGTCATCAGCTTTACCCCAGTGAATGATCGTTCTTCAAACGTTTTTATAGCTTACCTGTATTGATTAAATGAAAAGATAGATTAATCTGTTTACCTTATATTAACACTTCACAAAAGAGCTTCCGTTTTTAAAAACTTCACATTTTGTTTTCTGATTTATTTGATTATTGTTTCCTCCCCCTCAAATGACATCGAAACTAAATTCATCTTAACTAAATTGATCTCTCTGAATTCATTACAACTGCATCGAACATTCCTATGATGTTCCAATTTTGCCTTTTGTACATAAATTTTTGTTTTCCCTTATTTTTTATTTGCCTGAATTTCATGAATGATCATTCGATTTATATGTGTTTATATCTTGCATCATGTTTTACAAAGCAGTCCTATTTTCTAATTGTCATTTACATGTATTCTCTTGTATTTGACAATGGGTAATGACATCGTAGCATATAGAATGACAATATGACTGTTTTATCACAAGATAAGTCTGGGTTGTTTGAGAAAAACATTTGTATCTTTCTCAGTGTATGAATTTCTTGCCGTTTTATTTACGAATATTTCAAGACTCAAACTATGTATTTATACAGATCTTCTGCTAATATGATTTCATTGTACATACTGTTATTATGGTTGTTGCTAATATGTGGAGACATCGAACCGAACCCGGGTCCTGAGCGCACACCAGAAATATCTGAGAAAACATTGTCAATTTTCCATGGTAATATGAGAAGCCTTAGAAATTAACTGAATTATATTGACGATATTATTTAAGATTACGATGTCGTATTCTTGACAGAAACCCATTTAGACTCAAATATTACAGATTCTGATTTATATATATCCGGTTTTGAAATACCAGTTCGAAAAGATAAAAATTCTCATGGGGGTGGCATTATTATGTATTATAAAAGTTATGTTCGCCAACTTGAGAATATGTGGTTTGAGTTAAAAACTAAATTGCGATCAATATTGATAAACATCAATTATAGGTCGGAACGGCAATCTTCAGTTTATTTCTGGCAGTATTTTGATCAAATGTTGAAAAATGCCCTTGATGAAAATAATAACATAATTTGCTTAGGTGACCTGAATAAAAACTTTATGTCAGATCTACCGTCAAACATAAGAGATATTTTTTTCATCAGTGGCCTTGTTAACATAATTGACAAAGCTACTCATTTTGACACACGAACTGGTAGCACGTCTTTACTTGATCCTATTTTAGTCACTGATTCGATACCGGTTTTAGATAAAGACACAATACCTTTTGATAGAGGTATTAGTGATCATGATGGAACATACGTCACAATTAATTGTGGTTTTAGTAAAAGACGAACTTATAATAGATCGATATGGGATTATAAAAAAAGGTGATTATGACCTTATGAAACAAAAAGTAGTTGAAACAAAGTGGGAATATTTGATTTCTGATGCAAGTGATGTTCATGTTGCTGCGACTAATTTCACGAACTCATTTCTTAATATAGCCTCCGAGTGCATACCTACAAGGGAAGTAACTATAAGATGTGACGATAAAGTTTGGTATGATTCGGATTTGCGGCGTGAAACGGGAAAACGCGACAGGCTTCGTAATATTTTTATTCGCTCAAATAGTACATCCGCAGAAAAGAAATTTAAACCACAAAGAAACAAAGTAAATAATTTGAAAAAGAAAGCAAAAAAATATTTTTTTACCAGTATTAATGAAAATTTAGATGAACTAAAAGTTACAAACTGTAAACAATACTGGAAAACGGTTAACATGTTAATTAAAAGTGATACACCGTCTCATGATTTAACACCCATGACATACCCTGATCACAACTTTAAACTTGCGTATGAGGGAAGCGAAAAGTCCGACATTTTAAATAAATATTTTAGTTCAATTTCTAATTTAGATGGCGCTAGTAAAGATTTGCCGGAATTTGACGACCGATGTCTTGAATTTATTTCACAAATTGTAGTAAGTGAACAAGATGTACTTTATATTCTTTCAACGCTCGATGTTAATAAAGCTGTTGGGCCAGATATCGTTAGCAACAGAATGTTACTTGCCGTTAGAAATGAAATTTCCAAACCATTATGTCTACTTTTTAACAAATCTTTAAATGATAAAATATTTCCGGACCAATGGAAGATTGCACATGTTATTCCCTTATTCAAAAGTGGTGACAAGTCATTACCGTCTAACTACAGGCCAGTCTCCGTATTGTCATGTGTGAGTAAAGTCTTAGAAAAGATTGTTTTAAAAAATATTTTTAACCATTTACATGGAAATAAATTATTATACAAGTATCAATCCGGATTTATTCCAGGATACTCAACTTCGCATCAGTTGATAGAATTGTATAACAAAATTTTGAGTGCACTAAATGAAAAGCTTTTAACAAGCATTACATTTGCTGATATAAGCAAAGCATTTGATTCTGTTTGGATTAAGGCTTTATTACATGAACTTGAAAAATATGGTATAAAAGGAGACTTGCTATGTTGGTTGAAAAGTTACTTGTCTAGACGATCTCAGAGAGTTGTCATAAAAGATTCATTATCAAACATTGGAAAACTTAACGCTGGTGTGCCTCAGGGGTCAGTATAAGGACCCTTGTTGTTTTTAATATACATAAATGATATAGCTGATGGTATGTCTGGATTCGGAAGGCTTTTTGCAGATGATACTTCAATAGGTCATACTGCACCTGATGATTCCACTTTGAAAAATTCAATCAGTAGAGATCTTGATTATTTAAGTAAGTGGTCAGAAAAATGGCTAGGGAAGTTTAATCCTAATAAAACTGATATTATGATATACAGTTTGAAAAATATTTACAGTGACATTACTTTTGATTTTGGTGGTGCTACATTGAAACCAGTTAGTGCACATAAACACGTACGTGTCATATTTAGTAATGATTGTAAATGGAATAAGCATGTTGATAAACTGATTGAGAAAACTACGAAGCAGCTTAATGTTTTACGCAAACTAAAATATCGACTAAAAAGGGAATATTTGGAAAAAATTTATATGATTTTTATTCGTCCGATACTTGAGTATTCATCATAAGTTTGGGATAATTGTGGGAACACAAATTCTGATCGGATAGAAAATATTCAAATCGAGGCTGCTCGCATAGTTACTGGAT
Source organism: Mytilus galloprovincialis (assembly GCF_965363235.1). NCBI lineage: Eukaryota > Metazoa > Mollusca > Bivalvia > Mytilida > Mytilidae > Mytilus > Mytilus galloprovincialis. The sequence continues at coordinate 59,002,186 of NC_134851.1, read as the reverse complement.
TACCAAGTTATGCTAGCCGAATAGTACCAGGATTATAATTTTATACGCCAGACGCGCGTTTCGTCTACATAAGACTCATCAGTGACGCTCAGATCAAAATAGTTAAAAAGCCGAATAAATACAAAGTTGAAGAGCATTGAGGATCCAAAATTATTTTAAAAATAATTAGCAAATTAACCAACAACATACATTTTTGGAAGATCAAACGTCGTTATTCACAAAGACATAACTCTTCTAGGGTGTTTTTCAATGGTTTTGGTCAAATTGCAACGTCATTTTTAAACTTTGTACATGAATCATTTCTATTGTTACTTATCATACAGGTTGGGGCAGAGCACGAATAACATAAACTCAGCTTACATTAACGCTGGTTATACATATTTTGTCGATCTATTTTAATCATGTAAATATCCGGGTTATATAGTTACCTGACTAATCATGCGGTTATTATGATAATTATGATAATGTTTAAACAGTAAAAGAGCAAATTCGTAACGTCAAACCGAGTAAACGCGATTTTATTTTGTATCCTTTTAACTAGTAGCCAACGGGCGTTTACCACATTAACACTACTTGTCGAAATTTCTTTATTTTAGTAACCTTTATTTTCAACTGTTTGTTCGTGATATTAAACTTATAAAAAAACTTTTTTCTTATTTTCTTGCAATGTTTATCCAATTATAAATGTTCTTACTATGTTATTTATCACTGTGGTATACTTTTTTTTTTAATAATTATCAATCGATAAAGTATTGAATAAACAGAATATTTCAGAATTTCGTAATTTCTATTCGATATTTAAGAGCTTGCCTCTCCTACTGAGACTTTTTAAAACACCATCAGTGTCTGAGTAGAAAATTGATGAACAAGGGGTATGTCAAGGAACGTCTCGTCCTTTTTCGAAAAAGTTCATCGGAAGGTACCAAGACCTTGTTGATAAATGTTCCGTATAAACTTCACAAATCATAGATGATGTTGTTTATCATCATAACAACGTGTTTTATTGTTTTTTCATTTGTCTTTGTTCTATTAGTAATAATAATTTTACTGTTGGGTTGTTTTATGTGATATCCATTTAACGTGGCTCAGTACTTATACATCCCGTCAATGTGTTTGTATTGCCTTTAATTTTTTGCTGATGTGTTTTGTATATGCGACTTTTTGTATTTCTTTGGTTCGTATAACGTGACTCTTTTCTGTAAAAGATCCCGTCAATAAGATTCAGTACAGTTCTATGTAATGTCATTATGATATATTTCTATTATGAATTTCAAAATACGTTGAACCACAAACGTTAAAATTATTCAATCGCGTAGTGGAATTAACTAATTGTGGATTCTTATAAATACTATATGACTTTTGGACTATTTTAAATCTCGGTCTATTTCTGAAACTATTCTTACATACTTTTGATTTTTTAACCCTGTGTGCTATCATTGTCTATGTGAAATTGTTTGTAGGTACATTGAACGCCAAATATATTTTCTGACGTCTGACAAAATTTTGGTTCTTCCCATGCCGGGATTCGAACCCATGCTACTGTGATATCGTGACACTAAATCGCATTCACTGCAGCCGTCCTGCTAGACCAAACGACCACCTGGGTTCTAAAAATAGAGCTTTCGCTGGCCGTGTGTTACCTTTCCTCGTCATATATATAATATAACTGTAGAAACATATAGCTCAAAATATTTGCAATAACATAAACTGTACCAATTTGTTTATACACGAGATGCGCTTTCCGACGATTGAAATGATCAATGTATTGTTCTTGATGCTCAATGCCAACATATTTGGAAATCCAAATTTATTAAAATAATAAACAGAACTCAACAGAAATGGACAACACAGAAAATCCGAAGCAGGGCAAGGATAAGAGCTTTAAGTGAGGGAGATATCTTTATTTAAAGTAATTTCAAGAATTTTGTTACCGCAAAATCAAAAATTTCAAATATTTAATTTCATGCCAGTACCGTAATGATTGCTACTAGGATGGTGATACCCTCGTGAGACTATCAGTTAACCAGTAAAGGCATCGACGAAGTAGTTATAATAACATAAACGGAACCATTTTTTCTGAACCAAATGTGCATTTCGACAATCAATTACTCTTAATGATGTTCATGCCAAAATATTCGAAAATTCAAATCTTAATAAAAGGATGAAGAACTATAAATGTAAAATACAAAAAAGGTATGCCAAAGTCTGGCAAGGAGTCATTGCTTTGTATAAGGGAGATATCTTTTTTTTTTTTTCAATTTAAAAATGGTTTTAGACCAAATTCTAATAACACAAGTCCATAATTTCATGCTGATACTTGCTGCTGCATTGATATTCCCTCGAGGACTATCAGTCAACTAGCAGAGTCATTCACCCAGTTGATGAAAAGCTATAAACCTTGATGACGAAAAATCATAGACAAAGCAGTACAAGGAATCAGATTATTGCCAGATGGACATACATGTCTTAATTCAAAACAATATACTCATACACTTCATCATTTTATAATAAAAGTAAATAAAACACGTGTAAACTAAGGGCATGTTTTATTTTTAATTTTTAATTTTTTTTATTTTGTTTGTTCATTTTTTTTTATAAAAGAACCCATGTAGATATCACTTTTTCAATTTCGAACCTCCTATTGATACATGTCGAAGTATTTTCTTGTAATACCACTTGTATATGAATAAAATATTTCAATTTAATTGGGAATTTGAAGTGCAAATTGCTATTCAAACCCTTGGTTAAGTAAACAATCAATGCACATACATAAAGTATTGCTAATTATTACAAATGCTTTATGATTATAGTAATTTCCATGTTTTTTTTTATTACTTCATTTCGATTGTACAAAAAATAACACATATATGTGTATGTAATTTTAAACTAAAATTTAAATTACCCATTTTCATTTGCATGTATTTTTCGGAAATTTTAATGAAAATGTTATAACGTATTACGCTAGAAAATACATCAGCTAACCATCATATGTCAAAGTTTAATCTCATTTGATGCATGACATCTCCTTCGTGATATGCGATACATGTTTTGTGATACAGGTTTAAATATGTGATACTGGGGTATACGATATAGGGTAGTGGATGCAAAATGAACAAACAAAAATATATACAAAGTGTCAGAATCTAATACAAAATATACGATAAATAAATTAAGCCTTATTGTTGTCTACAAAGATTCTTTTTTTCTGATTTCAGATCTATTTAGAATTTTCATTTGCTATGGATCATCAAAATGATATAATATCATTATCTCACAGCTCATGCAAACTGTATCATTACCTTTTTGATAAGTTTGGATCTGAGACGATCGTAACGTTTAGAAGATACACATACAAATGCTTTGATGATTGTATGCAGAATGCAGAAATCAGATTAATCAGCAGTGGCAGTAAGGCAGAGGGCCTTGACCTCCCGGGTAGTCCCCTAGATCTGATGCTTCCTTCTAATGAAATTGTAGTCTATGAAAATGTGCCAGATGATGACAAGGATCCGTATCTCCTTGACACCGAAAATGCTTCGATAGGGTTTGCTTTTATTAAGGTTCCGAAAGGATTTTCAAACTGCGTAAACGTAACAAACACCTTTAATGGCTTTCTCTTGACAAACAAGTATATAAAGGAACAATGCGTATGTGAGCTTGAAGAAGATCTTATGGGTATTTTGCGTAATTTATTGAAAATTCAAGGGCCCAGTGTTTCAGTTACATTTCAAGGAATAGTGGAAGCTGATCTTGTTCTATGCTATCCTTGTTATTAATGGCCTTCTGTTGCAAATAAATGGATAGTCCGAAGTAGAATTTCTAATTGGCCATCAGAAAATTTGATTACAGCGTCCATCAAAGAAGGCGTACTATTAGTACCTGTTGGAAGTAAATCAAATGCTAATATTGAAAACTGCTTCGAATGGAGACTTTCGTTTTGACTGGTTGAAAAAATATTAATTCATTCGTTCAACCATTGTCAGCTGTTATGCTATGCCTTGTTGAAAATTGTACTGAAAGAAATAATTGACTGTGTACAAATTTTTCACAAAGTAATGTGTTCATATTTCATTAAAACGGTTCTATTTTGGGTCATAGAAGAACTAAGCGTCTCATATTGGAGACCAGAAAACTTGATGCGTTGTTTTTCATTTTGCATTCAAAGACTGCAATACTTTATAACGTATAATTATATACCAAATTATTTTATACCTGAACATAATTTAATCGAGGGCAGATTCCCAGAAGAGGTTCAAACACAACTTGAGGTTTTAATTGGACAAATTTATAAAGGTGGTATCTTGATAATAATTTCGTCATCAAAATCACTTTCTGGATTACTACGTACTTCTATCTTAAACGGCATTTCGAATCCATGTCAAAGTTTTTCTGATTTCGATAAAACTTTTATGACACAAAGCATCATCGATATTACGAACCTTGCATTTATTATAGATAGATCGCTAAATTTCTTTCTCTCCAGAATTCAGAATGAGAAGTTTCCAACACCACTAAAAAATACATACGCCATTGCGTTTCTGGACTACAGTAAAAGTAAAGCTTTGTCTATCAACATGCTTCCAGGCTTTTCTGTTTCAAACTGCAATAAAAACAAGCATTACTACTCAAAATATAAACAATGCTTATTCCATTTACTGTTAAGTAGACAAAGCGATGCCGTATCAGGCTGGTTACTGCTCGCGGTATTTTTCTACTCTTCTGAGGAATATCGTAAGATGGTTAATGTTCTTCAAATCTCAAAGGAGTTTTTTTCTCGGGATTTAATTCATTTGACTTGGTGGAACATACCTACACTTGATGAAAGTCGGTCTAAGAAAATGATAGTTCGAAGTAAGTTTTTTCTCAAACGATTGAGAACTTCATTCTCAAAATCTGTTGCGATATCTAAGAACAATAAGAACGAGAATGGTTTTGTGTTTCATAAAGATTTAACAATTACCAATGATGATATTTGCATCGGAAGTCCGATAGTATATCATCATTACCTTACTTTTTTATATGCTTATAGAATAGATAATACTCGGGGAATCACCATTGCTCTCCAGTCATTGAAAGAAGTTGTGGAAAACTCAATCGATTCAGATATATTGACCATTTTAGCTGACTATTTTTGTTTATTCAAAGCACAACAACTTGTCGGGAGTAAAGAAAACTATAGCACTTTTCAGAGAATGCTTCCGATCTTGTCCTCTTCTGATACTAAACACATTTTTTCGACATTAAATAAAATGTTTTGAGAAAGGGGAGTGATTGGATATAAATGAATATACATATTTTATAGACTAATGTACCGATGTGTTATTCAAGTATCATTTGTATTTAAGGATGTTTGCTACTCTGTTAAAAAATAACAAACTTTTCGAAAGACTATAATGAATTGAAAGTATATAAATAAAGAAATTAAAAAAGAAGAAGAAAAATGGAGGGTCTGTGTACTCGTTTTCAAGATATAAGCCATTGAAAATTTGGCGGGAAATTTTTCTCTCTAAATTTTTCATATATTTAACATTGCACCTTATTTGTTTCAAATACTATGAAAAAATAACTAGAATTTTATAAAATTTTGAAATATGGCTTTTTTAACTTTATGTAATAAAATTATAAAAATAAAGTAGGGGTTAGTGGGCATTTTTTTTAATGACAATATATGGATAAAACCAGAGGATTCCGAAAATCTGTCAAAAAGTCCCAAAAGTGGAGGAGCAAACATCCTTAAGATGAAAGGAATGCGGAATATCCAAAACCAACGAATACGTATGTTCCGATATACAAGTGATAGTATCAAAAACGTACAAATTAACATGCTTAGTCTGTAAATGAAAATACAAATGCATGAGCATATAATGTCAGAATAAACCATGCCTTTTTACATTTGTTTGATTTTTTTTTTCTTTTCTCCTTTAATTAAAACTCTGTCAAAATCTTTCCTTGACTACTTTGGTACGTTAATAACAATTGATGTACATTAAAAAATATTGGATTCAATGAGACCACAATCCAAAAATCCTATACATACTTCGATATGCAGAAAATTGAAAACAATGCAGAGAGAAAAAAATATGGATTGCTTAAGGGATAATTAAACTTGAAATATTACAGTTGCAACCAATGACAACCACTTAATAAATGGCCCCTGACAAGAATATGCACATTTAAAAGGTGACGGAGCTTACTTTTAGCTTGCGAACACTAAACCAAATTCAAAAAGAAAAGAGGCACACTCAGACACTAATTCATAGCCAAATCGCTTTTTATGCTTCTAAATATAATACATTTTGACAAAGTCAGCGAAGGATTGTTTTTTTGTTTAAAATATGTTATTCTATACTAAAACAAAGATTAGTATAATTGCCTACTAGACAACTCTCATAAGAAACCAACTTAAACAGAACAAAAACACCTCTATAGCAGTCAACGGTCTTCAACAATGAGCAAAGCCCATACTGCATAGTCAGCTATAAAATGCCTTGAAATGTAAATAGTTCAACCAAGAAAACTATTGGAATAATTTATGAACAAAAAATGAACGAAAAATTATAATTAACACATCAACAAACGACAACCACTGAAATCCAGGCTTCTGACTTGAAACAGACACATGCATACATAATATGGCAGGGTTCAAGATGTTTCCGAGATCTCTGTTATAAATTTTTGAAAACATACATATTTAAAAACAATTGAAAAAAATCGTTATGGGATGTAAATATATTTGGTAAATCCATTTCTTAACTCTGAAGAAGCTAAAACTCTTCAACTTTCCATTACTGATATTATTAAATACTATACCATAGAAGATTGACTAAGCGGAACGAAGGTTAACTGAAAATTTCCCGTTATTAAACGTTATGGTTCACTACAAACTACTATTCCTAAACGGGATTTTCGTTGCAAATCGATATAAGCTTATTTGAATAATAGATGAAAATCTGAAAAATATACCTAAAATTATCTCCCTTTGTAAAACTCTTCACAATAAAAGGTAGATTTTATTTATACTGGTATTGATAGTAAACCCCATATTGACAGATACAAGTGCCTGTGTATTTTTGATGAATATGGTGTAGTCAAAAACTTATTTTCATTGAAAGAGTGTAACAAAGACATAGTAAACCATGTGGCTAAGACATTCCCACTGCCACTGGGATAAGTCTGATCCTGATCAGATAGTCTAGACATGACTCAATAGTCATGACTGACATGAGGCTAGACTATCACTATAATGTCTAGGTTTCAGACTCACATAACATAATTTTAAATGCATATGCTGCAAACATGGACAGGAGTTGGATTGCAGTGGACAAGAAGACAAAATGAGTTGCTGTCATCCTTTCATGACCCAGGTCACCCTTCCAAATCTAGCAACGGAAATTCAGTTTCATTTGGTCCTGGTAAGTTTGTTATTTTATTTTTTTGGTTAGAAAAAGCAATTTGACACCATAAAAAGACCTACTGTAGAAACATCACATCAACTCATAAATTTAGGAAGAAGAGCATTGACCATTTGTCATTGGGATAAAAAAAAAAAAAAAAAAGGGGGGGGGGATATTTACATAGTTTTCTTGAACTTGAAGCAAACACTGATTTTAATGTTTTCATTGACATACATTTATAATGATTTAGAATTCTTTTGAAACTAAAAGATTGATGTGTTTGCCTTCTTAATTTTAATAGAAAAACTTTTTTCTTTCTCTCAAGAAATCTATAATAATCATGATAAAATATATATTCGATTACAAAGCCTTCCGTTATCAGGTCTGTTCGCCCTGAGTTTGTTTTCCAAATTTTCAATAAGAGTCCATTGATTCAGTTTTTTTTCTCCTAATTCAAAATTAATGGTTGCTTCAAATCTTTGTTTTTAAATATAACCCATTGAAATAGAAAACATTTGGTAGATAGATATAGAAAGATGTGGTATGAGTGCCTATTCTCCAAATAACAATTTATAAAAGTAAATCATTATAGATCAATGTACAGCCTACAACACAGAGCCTTGGCTCACACGGAACAACAAGCTATAAACATGATAAAGGACCCCTAAATTACTAGTGTTAAACCCTTTGAACAGGAAAACCAATGGTCTAAAAAGGAATAACAAGAAACACGTACAAATTAATGTACATAAACATAATGAAAACTACTGTACATTTAGGCCAACTAAAAAGTATGTGTGTTAACTGCATTACCCTTACCTACCATTATTTTTATCCTTTACCTAAAGATGTTTGTGAGGTTTTGATTAAGCACTGTTAAAGTCACAATATAGCTCCCAAAGAGTTGTAAATTTCCTGTCTTTATTCATTCCTTTACCAATACTACATGTACATTGTACAATGCAACTAGATTGATACAATATACATGATGTATGATTCTCAAAATTAAAAACTCGTTTTACGGACTATGAGCTTGGTATTTTTCTCTCTAAATATTTGTTACTGTGAGACTATTTCTTTATATTTCCGAAGTGAAGGTCATGCATCACAGTTAAAAACATGGAAAGAGAACTTGTACATGTATTTACTTCTATCAGTTAATAAAATAGAATCAGAATAGAATATGCTTACAAATGTATTCCAAACTGAAGGGCACAGAAGGGCAACATAAGATTATAACAGTAGCATTTATGACATTTACACAGATTAATTATCAAATCTACAAAACTTTTTTTTTCAATGATCCAATGCATTATTTTATAAAGCCAACTCAATGTACAATGTACATGTAGATGTAACTCACTGTACTGATCATGCAAATGCACAAATATACAATATTTTATTTCTTATCAACAGGTTAATGTTGAAGATGGAAAAGCACTAAAATAATGAGAAAATGAAAGCAGATATGATAGGAGATCATATAGGTAAATATATGATATAATTGATAAAAAAAATGAATCGAACAAGTCATAAGAAGAGACTGCTAAATAGACAGCAAATAAGACCTGTGTTGTGACATTATTTGTGAAATATAATCATATATATATAGAAATTGGAAATTGACCAGTTACATTTGTTATTGTAAAAACATGATAAATAATCAATAAACTAGATTAACCCTTCAATTTTAAAAGTTGAATCTGGTAAACAAAAAGTAAAAATAACACACAGAACACTCAAATTCTTATTTATGATCTATTAAGGGCCATATCAGTACAATTTACACAAAAAAAATTCATTGCTCATCATATAAAAATTGTTTTCTTTATAAGAATTAAACCTAGAAAAAAATATATGTATTCTTGTCAGCTTGACAGATCCTCATATATAGTATACATGCATATATTGTAAACCTGGAGACTTCATTTGTATTTTTCATTTTTGAAAAAGCACTTTAAGCATTATTACAGCTATTTTCCTACTGCATGTAGAGTAAAACTTTGGAAGGTTTGCTTGCTCCGTTGTATAAATATTAATTCAAGCTTTGTAATTAATGTTAATATCTTCTTGTACTTTTAAATTTGATTAGACTTTATGCCAATTGCAATTGTACAATATACAAACAAACCATGCAAGCTAACCGAAGTCTTAGATTTACATGCCTTAGGAATTTAGCTGTAAAATTAATTATATATTTGTTTTCAATGCTTATTGTTTTACAAATTTCAAATGTTTTGGCTTGTTTTTGAAATGATCCATATCAGCTATAGGGTCAAAAGCGTCCAAAGTTAAACTTTAAGTATGTTTTACTTGTGTCTGATGCTTTTTTGCTTTGAGCAAATAAAATATGTTTAAATCTTAATAAAGTTAAACTTGATTTGATAAAACAATGGAATAATTGGTGTTCTTTGATATTATGCAAAATTAAACAGTGCATTGTAGTCATATTTTTCTAATTTCGGGCATGTCTTAAAAGCTTTAAATTGAACCACATCAAGGTATAAGGGATTCAAAACTAAACTTAGTTTGATTTTTTTGTCGAGCCTGCACCTTTTGTTGCAGAAAGCTTGACATAGGGATAGTGATCCGGCGGCGGCGTTAGCTAACTTCTTAAAAGCTTTATATTTTAGAAGGTAGAAGACCTGGATGCTTCATACTTTGTATATAGATGCCTCATGTTATGAACTTTCCGTCGGTCACATGTCCAATGTCCTTGACCTCATTTTCATGGTTCAGAGACACTTGCAAAAGTTAAAAATTTTTGTAATGTTAAATTCTCTCTTATTATAAGTAATTGGATAACTATATTTGGTATGTGCGTACCTTGCACGGTACTCATGCCCATCATACAGTTTTCACTTGACCTCGATCTCATTTCATGGTCATTAAACAAGGTTAAGTTTTGGTGGTCAAGTCCATATCTCAGATACTATAAGCAATAGGGCTAGTATATTCGGTGTATGGAAGGACTGTAAGGTGTACATGTCCAACTGGCAGGTGTCATCTGACCTTGACCTCATTTTCATGGTTCAGTGGTTATAGTTAAGTTTTTGTGTTTTGGTCTGTTTTTCTTATACTATATGCAATAGGTCTACTATAATTGGTGTATGGAATGATTGTAAGGTGTACATGTCTAGCTGACAGGTGTCATCTGACCTTGACCTCATTTTTTATGGTTCAGTGGTCAAAGTTAAGTTTTTTAGTTTTGGTCTATTTTTCTAATACTTTATGCATAAGGTCAACTATATTTGGTATATATCATCTATATGTCTGTTACGCAGGTTTTATTTGACCTCATTTTCATGGTCCATTGCTAAGTGTTAGTGTTTAGGTCTGTTTTTTTTTTAATTTATAAACAATACATTAACTGTATTTGTTATTTTGAAGAAATGTTAGCTGTACATGTCTGCCTGGCATGGTTCATCTGACCTAGACCTCATTTTCATGGTTCATTGATCAATGTTTCGTTTTCTTTGGTTAATGTTGAGTTTAAGTGACAGTTGTTATAAAGCTTAGTATTTAGGTCTATCAACATAATAGCAATGATTAGTAAAGAAGGCGAGACATTTCAGCGTGAGCACTCTTGTTTAAAAGTACTATTTTGGGATAAAAGCTTTTTACAAATATGATTAGATTTTTAATATTTGTTTTCAAATTGAAAAAAAATATCAAAGGGGCAAAAAAACCTTTGTTTGTTTATTAAAATATTATAAAAGGTGTTTTTTCTATGCTAAATGTTATCATGCATTTAGCATGTTCAGATTTATAATTTGGGCTCAGTTTTCAAGTTGATTCAAATTGGGGTCTTAACTTAAACTTTGTCTAAATTCATTAAAAATGGCATATATTGGGTTCTTTGATATGACAAATCTAATCATGTCTTTTAGACTTTAGAATTTGGATATTGGCACAAGTCCAATTTCAAAATCACAAGTTCTTTTACCACAATCAAATTTTGAACTGTATCATGTGGATCAAGTTTGAATGTAGTGTCTATACTAGCCCCCCCCCCCCCCCCCCCCCCCAAACACCACCGACCTCATTAATGTGCAATCTCTGCGTTGTAATAGAATGTACTTGAGCTGTTTAAATCTCATTGTTGAAGGTTGTACAGGGGACTTACATTCATTCCATTTGATCTTTTGTGGATATTTGTCTCATTTGTAATCAATACTCATCTCCCTATTTTTGTGTTGTCATAATGTCATTAATTAAATACAAGATGAAATCTGCAAATTTAACTTCATTGAAATTAAGTTTGCTGCAGCTTGGAATAAGAAAAAAATCAAATTTAGGTCCATTTTTAGCTAGTTTACTTTATTTCTTATTCTATGTACTGGAATGTCAGAGTTGTGATAATCGAAACACATTTACACTAAGACCAAGTTGATAATTAATTTCTTTTTTTAGGAAATTTCAATCATTTAATGGATAACAATTGTTTTCTTTTCATTTTTTACAGATATTTGGTGATCCAAAAAGAACTGGAGTTCATGAAACAAGACTGATTGCTGGGACACATTTTTGTTGATAAACATGTTTATGATGAAGAAAAACTTAGATAGTATTACGGATACTCGAATAAGGCTCTGATCTCCTTTTGAGTTTTCCTGTTGGTGTTAAAAAATTGCAAGCTCAAAAAAATAAAATGGAAATGGAACTCATGCTTTGAAAAAAAGAAATAAACAGCAATCTGAATCTCGCCGAAGTCTTACCAACAACCAAGTCAACACACAGTTGCAACACAAATGAGAAGAGAGAGACATTTGCAAGGACTTACAGTGTTCTCACTGTCTCACCATCAGAATGGCTTTCTCATCAGCAAAGAAGAAGTCTAAAAATTACTTCTGCATTAAAAGGTCATCAATATTGAAGACAATCAAGAAGATTACGGTTGTACTTGGCCATATGATTAACATTATAATATTTTCATTTATCAGAAGTTGTTACTTAGATTGACTAACTTGTTTTATTGATTGAATTATTAGTAAATTACCTTTCGTAGTTCATGTAGTTACATGTATATAAATTTTTATCAGATAGTATGGAAATAATTTAATACGTCCCTAAATTCCATACCTAATGCAACAATTGTCTTGTGTTGCTAAGTCAATTTGAATTAACTTTTATGTATATTTATAGTAATCTTCATGATCTTATTCTTGCATTTAAGCATCATTTTGTGTTATTGTATTACTACATTGATTGTTAAATATAATACTAAATAAAATAACATTTATGATCATTTAAACAGATTGATATATTGATGAATATATCAATGCTAAAAGGAAATTAGACATTTTTCGAGGAAAATTTAAGAAAGTACTACAACAAAAGCAAACGAATAGTATATATGCTCAACTGCTATATTTACTTTCTCACCAGATAACCTAATAGATATATATTTGTATTTTATTAAATTGATGAAGTGTATGTTAGTTTAAATAAATATGTACATGCAATTTTAAGGTTTTAAAAAAACGACATTTTTATTGGATTATCTCCCTTTGTACAATAGAAATTCAGATTTTATCATCACTGTCTCAGGTACTCATGATCAAAATGACTTATATTGTTACCAGCATGCAAGTAAAAGGTTGCAACTGTCTTATCTTTGTTTACCTGTAGACCACATATTCTGAATGTCAATACTTAAGATTTTTCAATATGATGAACTTGACATTAAATTTCATATCATTTTTGAGTAACCAGAATAAAACTTTTGTAATTAGCAATCTGCAATAACCAAAATAGGATTACTAGGAAGAAATGAAAGGATTTTACTCTTTAAAGTAATAAGGACAAGTGTACTGAAGGAATTTGGAATAAAAAAAATACCAAAAAAAAATTGTCTTTGGCAGCTCCCCCCTTTTTTAAGCCTGATGCTTACTATTGTTTGTGACACCAAAATCCATTTCACTTTGAATTTTCTATTTGATTTACCTATTTTTGTATTATACCATCTGTATAATTCAAGTATTTATTTTTGAATGCTTGGTTTAATTGAAATATGAGACTTTCCTCAATTTATTGCGAAAATACATAAAAAAAGGGGGGGAGGCTATCTAAATGATCAATAAAATCAATAAAATTAATTTGCAACCGAAATCCCTTCAAAGTATTTTGAACCAAAGAAAATGCAATGTATGTGTGAAATTAAGGGGAAAATTAAAGCGACTTTTGGGCTGTAGTGTCTGTTTTAGTGTGATTTGATGAAAAGGCCATATTATTTATCACTTTATGTGTTTTGCCACGCCCTTATTTTCTCTATATATCATTATGTTTAATATAATTATGTGATTTATACTTCATACACACCCTATCTGTGCTATTAAAGTATTTAAACACTCAGATGTATTATAGTATTTATTTCTATTTGAGAAATCTATGAAATCTATGCATTTCAGTAAATGCATCTATAAATAAACTGGGAAATACCCTAAATCCCTATCGTTGCCATGGTTACCAGTAGTGTAAGGGCTTCAAACTTGCATGACTTTCATATAAGGTCAACCTGAACAAGTCAGCAAAGTTTTATCAAAATCAAACAACTTTGCATGGAGCACCATCTGCGTGGTTTTCTCATAGATGTCCATTTAAAACATTTACAACCTGTGTTTTGATTAAGTGATTTACTGACCCAAACACTTATAAATAGAAGGTTTATAAAACAACTTTTTAGTTATGCTCAAATCTGCTAGATGCATCAAATATTATTGTGCACACGAACACATTTATTGTCAACTTTTGTAACAATATGACTGAACTAGTCTACCCTTCTATTTATAAGTTATTGGAACAGTAAATCAATCAATCAAAACGTACATGTAATAAACCGCCAATACTTACTTGCTTTTTAGAGAAAATATGTTATTGCACTGTTGGTATTTAGAGCATTACGGCCGAAACACCAACGTTTATATTATAAACACATTCACACACCATTAATCATTAACATATCTCCCCCTAACCGTAAATAGTCTGTACGAGGTGAAATTCAATTGTAAAAACAGGGATGTGAAAGCTTAAACAAAACAGCTGATTCATTACATTGCAACTAATTTCCAACTGTGGTTTTAAACACGAGATTCATTAATTTAATCATACGATTACTACCAGGCAGTGATCCACTCGTAGAAGAAACACCCATAAGCAATTGTATCAACCAAGTGGTGGTAAAATCCCTCAAACATAGCAGGGTAATCAATTTGTACGTAATACGTGCGTTGTGTCTACATAAAAGTCATCAGTGGAGTTAAGAATTAAAACAGTCGGATGTTTTAGAGCTTGATGAACCGAACATTCCAAGACGTTGTGACAAATACTCCGGAGGCAATCTATATCTGGGGTAGACCAATCTTAGTGATAGGAATAATTGCTCATTTCAAATACAGTAAATTTTCAGAAAATAAACACATCATAGAAATTTCAGGTCAACACAAAAGTGTTATTGGTCTGGCTGGTGGTGCTTTGACTTTGTGATTGAAACGTCAGCAATCAGTGCCATTCAATTCTAAAATACAATTAAGCAGTATAATGTATGTCTTTCGTCAACTATCTAAAACATTACGAAGCAGAATGAAGGTGGATACATTAGGATACTATTCAACAATATCAATTCCAGAGAAAGGTATTGGTTAAGGAAAAACCACGAAAACCATCTTTTTTTTATTCAAAGTTTATTTCAGGAGGTTCGCTACTCAGTTTCAAAATAACAAGCTTTTCATAACAATAGTATATACTGATAAGTGATTATAAAAGGAACCAAAAGAGCACATACAAAATATAGATCAATGTGCTTGCGTGTTTTCAAGATATTAGCCAGTGAAATTTTGGCTGGAAAATATTCACTCTTGATTTTTCATAGCTTAACATTGACAAGTTTAAATACTCAAAAACTATAAAAAAAAATAATAAGGATTTTATAAGACTTTAACAGATGGCTTATAACTTTTTGGAATTTTGGGTCCTCAATGCTCTTCAACTTTGTATTTGTTTGGCATTTTAACTATTTTGATCTGAGCGTCACTGATGAGTCTTATGTAGACGAAACGCGCGTCTGGCGTATAAAATTATAATCCTGGTACTTTTGATAACTAATTATAATTATACATGTCATACATGTAAAAGATTTATAAAAAGAAAAATGGGGGACAATGAACATTCACAATGGAAATTTTGTTTCCAATTTAGATTTAAACCGGAACAGTTATCACAAACTATTATAGTTAATATGCTTCAGATAACATGGATAATAATTGAAAATAAAGTTGACTTGAAGTACGTGTCGTAGATTAAGATGAATCTCAGTGAAAACCAACTAGAAAAAAATATTCGTTTTTTGTGTGGAAAAACGTCTAAAAAAACAACAAAAATATTCAGTTCATTTCCTGCTTATGTCCGGAGATAATTCATAATAGTATTAAACGTCACTTCACTAAACTTTTCTTATAATGATTTTATTTTAGCACTCATCACTTGTTTCATTTTTTTCCCATCAAAACGGTCCATTTATCTGAACAAGTGGAACTGTTAACTGCTTCACTTAACAGACAAAAAGCGCTATTGACTCGTTTTTTTATTCTTTTCTTTATAAAAGTTTTAAAATGTAATGCAGCGTATAAATACTTTTGGACTTCCAATACAAAAAAAAACAAATTTATCATGTTTATAGGTGACAAGTCTTCATGGAAAAATAACCCCAAAAATACGGACAACACCTTGATCAGATTTTATATCTTTTGTATTAAAAAAGTTCTTAGACTATTACATACAAAATACAGTTATCGTATGAATTTGAACCAAACCATGTACAATGAATTCTTCTTAATTTATTAGTTAGATAGTTGGCACCCGGTCCTATGCATGTGTGACTTTTTATGACGGATGATACACTATTGATTCAGGTTTAGGTGAAGGTTTGTAACTATTCAGTGATAGTGGAAGATATTAGCAGGCAAGATCGAGGGAATTGTGCAAATGATGATACAAGCATGAAAATTACCACAAATCATCATTATTATATACTTTTTAAGAAACCACTGCTGGCCATTAAAAAAAATCATTTTTTTCAATATAGCCACTGCCTTTTTCAAAAATGCCAGTTTTTTCAGTTTGAAAATACTGATTTTTTTCTGGAATTTTTTTCGTTTACCTTCTTTGAGTGAAAAAGAGCTATCAGGTTTGGTAGCTTCCTTCCTTACATATGAAGAATTCATTAGACATTGATATTTGACCTGTACAGGGCTTGCGCATGCGCGAAAATGTAACAAACTTCATTAACAAAAACATTTTAACTATTCACTATAAAATAAGTGTTTTGGGATATTCAATTACATTCTGATTTGGTTTGATAATTTTTTTCAAGGTTATGATACACATGATGTAACAATTTTGCGCAGGGGCAAACTATTTATAGACATAATGAGCGATTTCTACGCACTACCAGGGCTAACTGGTATAAATCGTAGTTCATCTCATTACTCTAAAAATCAAGGCTCTTGTAGAGCTGTTCAAGTAAGTGCAAAATCTATGATGCCACTTTTTAACAACAAGCCTATTCAGTTGCAATGATCAAGTTTTCGATGGATAAGGCGGAAAATGTGGTTAATATGAGAAAAACATCAATAGTAACGACAAATCAGCCACTTTTGGTAATGGCTATTTAATGTGAATGACCTGATTTGAGAAGATAAGTTTATCGTCATGTGAGGTTGATTGCACATTGAAATGACTTGTTATAAAATTCTGGGTGATATATTACGTGATAGTAGATGGACATGTGTTCTCACTTAAACCAATATTGCAACACCAAGAACGGCATGTTCTTTGTATGTATATTCAAATGTACCTCTGACTAGACACGCGCATCAGATAACTCTATGAGTTTTAGCTTGAATGATATATATCGGCTAAAGAAAGCCAAATACAGAAATTATGATCATGTCATGACTCTGTGACGTTCAATGATTTGATAGACTGGTGTAAGAAAATATAGGCATCTCGACCACAGTTTAATTCCTGGCGTTCAATTATAAAAAAAGAACTTCTTGTGAATTTGGTAGTATGCTCATTTCATGAGTCAGATTTTGTACAAACAGTATATATAAAGCATGATACCGTATTTGTCTAGGTCTTGATTGTGTAAATTATTCTCGATCGTTACCGACCTTCTCCAAAGTATGGCTTCCCTTATCTTACATCACACACAGGTGGCAATTGATTTTGAAAATGACAATTTCACTGTACGTAAGACCAGCAAATATTTTTCTTATAGCACAATTGATCATGCAAAACAAATTAGAATAATGGAATTGTGAAGGGCGATGTTGTTGTCATAGGTTTAACCGAAGACCCCATTTAGACGTGTTGATTGTAGCCTGACCAGAAGTCAGTAGACTATCAGTTGCACTTGCAAGATCTAGTGGTTTGAGGCGTTCTATAACAGATAAACCACTTAATGAACACAAAAGGATTTCTTTATAAAGATCAAAGGCAAACAATACGAAGATCGTTAGAAGCTAATGCAAAACGAATGAGAACCTGTTTCTTATAACCAGATAAAAAAGAACAATTTTCTATTATTTCTGTAAAATAAAACTGTAAACGTTTTTTGTCAAAAACAAAGCTAGAGAACCTTAATAGTGATTGCGATATCTTTTCTAGACTTTTGTTTCTTGTCGCAGTGGACATATTGACTTGGAATATTTCTTAATCCATAAAGACAAACTGCTCCCATTTGTCTAAGGATTTCATTTTAAACAGTGATATAAAATCGGTGCAAATGGATAAACTTAAAACCTTTTGCCATTTGCAGATCCAAATTCTGACGCATTTATCGTTGACGGGACAGCAATGGTTAATTCTAGGCCACCTTGTTGGGCAACAATAGTTGATGATTTTGCAAATGTGTCATACTGCCTTACATAAAATCTTGCATCGATAAGTATCCAAGAGTAGACATTGTGTTAGATTTTTACTAAATGAATAGTTTAAAGGCTAGATGTGACAAGACAAAAGTTGGTTCTGGTAGAACACCAGGGGGTTGGAGTAGTTTTTTTTCTGTGAAGATGACAACGAAACGAAATTTTTCAAGTTTCTTGCCGACAGAATTGCTTCTTTAAAGACTATTAATGATACTTTCCAGCTACTCCCTTGTAAGCATGAAGAAGCAGATATACGAATGTTTTTCCATGTTCGGCATGATTATGAAAATTGTTTTAAGACGGTAATTTTAGGTAGCACCAACACAGATGTATAAGTATTAAGAATTGCAGCACTACAAACATATGGTGGAACAAGCTGTGGATGGGTTTTGGTAGGAAAGAATACTTTTGATGGCTTCCTGTACGTGACATATCAAATGCGTTTGGTCCTCGTGTAGCTACTCTTCCTTTCGTTCATGCATTCAGTGGGTGTGAAACTTTGTCGGATTTTCATTTGAAAAAAATAGTTAAGTTTGGATGACATGGGAAGTATTTCAAGATGCATGGGACGTTTTTTTTTTCTTTGCCGAAGTATAAAGACGACACATACATGGACATCATAAATGCTGTTTACGAGGCACGATGTAAATTGTTACCCAGGAAGCAGCGGCATTGTGATGTAGTTCCGCCTACAAGAGTTTTTTCCGGAGCACATCCAAAGAGAAGCATATCAAGGGAGACATGTTTGGGCTCAGCCTGATTTATGTATTTGACAGGGGTGTCTTCTGGCTATTCCTACATTTTGTATTTTTCTATTCTGGCTATTCCTACATGGGGGATTAGTGGAATAACAATAGATGTTGTTATTGCAAGATATGTTGTTTTATCCATTAGTCTCTAATTAGGTCCCAGGTAACTTTAACTGTGGATTTTAAATAAAATAACTTTTTATATGAAATTTATGTAAAAAATGTTGCTTATTTTTTGGTAGTTGGAAAACCCGTATCAAGTTTTAAGATAAAGTGTTTCTAATATGGAATTTCTTGAAAATAAAATCATTTAAAAGAAAAGGTAGTTAAAGCTTTTAATAGTACCCACCAATTTTAACTTAAGCTTCAAAGATTTGAATGGTTTCATTATTTGAATAAAAAATGATTTTTAAACAACAAATCATTTAGAAGGTTGACATAATAAACTGCAGAAGTTAGCCAATGCACCACACCCAAACATCTTCAGCATGATCAAGTTGTTGAGTCAAGAAGAAGCCTTCCTTGCTCTTGCTTTACACTAAGCATTACAGAATTGGTGGTAAACATGATCCAAGAAGGAGAAAATATACTGGGAAATAGATGACAGACTTTGTGATGTTTTCTAAATCCATAGGATGTCAGATGTGAACAGCTTGATATTTTAGTCTGAGATGAATGAATTAGTTGTTATCGGATTTAAACTAGCTGTCACTAACTGCGAGTACAAATTGTTGTTTTGTTGTGGGGATGTATTAGTACTCGTCCACGTCCACTTGGTGTTTTTGTGAGATGTATTTCTATTTGTCACTTCGGGGTATTTAAGCTGACTATGCGCTATTGGCTTTGCTCATTGTTGAAGGCCATTCGGTGACCTATAGTTGTCAATTTCTGTGTCATTTTGGTCTCTTGTGGAGAGTTGTCGCATATGGAAATATACCACATTTTCTAATTTTTGTATTCAAACATTGAAAACAAGGTTACAGAATGATGATGTGTGCCAATCTAGTATGTAGATGCTGCTTCTCATCTGCTGAACATTCATTCAGACTTTGTTTATTCTTACATGTTTAATTAAATGAAATTTTTTACTGTTTAAGTGCTCTGCTTTTATGTCAATTTAGTGTACTTTTGGTGCTTTATTTCAATGAGTATGTAGTGTAACTCAAAATTTATTTCTTATTTATTAGTGCTTTATTTCAAAGAAAAATTACTACAATTTAGATAATTTTAAATTTCAATTGATATCATTTACAAATGTACTTTTATATAATTTCAAATACTTGTAAATTACATTGAGCCTATAAATTCATTTTGTGTTTTTGAAATCTTATTTACCACAAATTTGCTTTTAACAATTTTATATATAAAATATTGAAATATTGAATGCATTTAAAACATTGTAATAAAATTTATGTTCTTTTTCTTTATTTTCCACAAGAATTACCTGGATTTACCTTAAATAATAAGTTAAGTGTTGTTACAATATAATCCTACATAATCTGATTGTTTACATACAAATTCTGGGAACTCCTACATAAGATTTTACTATTTTACCTATAAAATTCAAAATGTAGGAATAGCCAGAATGAACCATTTGACAGGTACATGTACCAATTCATGAACACTGGGGTTGGATGAAAAAAAAATATCGATAACAGTTGTAAACCAAAAAGGACTTCTTCGGCTGCCGTTAAAGTTGCATCCTCCTGTCGGGAACTTTTGAAATGCAGAGGCGAAAAATCAAGCTGTGATTGTAACTGTAAATGCTACCGTTCTGTCCTTCCTTGTACGTTTTTTTATTGGCTACTGTCAGATAATTATAAGATAAGCAACCTGTCTTTCTAACCATACTAGACATTTAAACTTAACAAAGAGTGTTATCACTTGTTAAGTTGATGGAAATTATAAAAATATTTTCTCCCTATCTGCCTCCATTTTGGAACTTGAAATCACTATTTTTCTTCATGTATTTGTTGTTTTGTCGTACATATGAATTGTTTTTAACGTTTTATCATAACTTACATAGGAATATACCTATAACACAATTTTTCAAGGATTTATTATGTTTATTCCGCATGTGAAGTTGCTTGAAAGTATAAAAATTTTAATTTTTGACCATTTTGCCGGCATTTTGAAACCGGAAGTCACCTTTAGTTTCATTAATGTATTGTCTAGTTGTAATTAAGGAACTGTCATTTACTTTTTATCAAATCTAACATCGAATTTTACATATAACACACCTTTCAAATGATTAACGAAGTATTGCCAATTTGTAAGGACGCCATTTCCAAAATGTGTGGTGGCCATTTTGAAAAAAATGGGTTTCTTTTCTAGCCAGCAGCGGATTTCTTAAAAGTATCATTTAGTTAACCTTTATACCAAATTTCATGCTTGTATCACGATTTGCACAATTATGTCCATAATATCTCCCACTATGACGCTCGAAAACAATAGTAAAAAAGGTTAAATAAAGTACGAAATTAGGTACTCTATTCTGAGTAGAACATCCTTGGCATTTCAAAAATGTCTAAGTTTTATAAAAGGATAGCGACTACATATAGAGGTCTGAATATCGTATGCAATGATGACCTTGCTTAAAAGTAACGTGTCAAGCCCTTACCGTTGTGTCCTGAAATTAGATAAGGAAAGGTGAAAATTCTCATTCCAGAGTGAATTAATTAATATTTATGCATGAATGTGGTATTTTGGCACAGGAAGTAGAAAATAGAAAGCATATGCATTTATTTCATCACATTTATTAATCTAAGAGTTGAATTTGGATTTCAAATACCTACTTCAAGTGTTTGACTCTGAATTCATTGATATTTTATCCGGATTTATTCTAAACGGAAACTAACAGTGTGCAAGGGGATATATAATTTGAATAATTATTAAGAATAAATTCAGTCTCAGTTTTACCTTATCATTGATTATTCTCTTAGTCTTATTATATCTATTGATGAAATTGGATATATTTGTTTCCAGAAACACACTTTTGTTTTGTTATCTTTCTTTCTGACCACTGTGTTTCCAACCTTTCTTCATGCTTTCCAACATTCTCTTATGCTATGATTGAAATACTAAATATCAAAGGATAATTAAACGTTCAGAAATAATCAGTTTATTCTGGGTCATTATTATCAATATATTAGGAATATACTTTCCCAGATTTAAAAAGTACCTCACACATAACGCATAAGGGAACTGACTTAAAGCATCAATTATGTAATTGCCTCGTCAGTAGACTTAGTATCTAATAAAAAATCACATTATTGCTTAAAGCCACTTTATATGAACTCTGGTGGATAGTTGTTTCATTGGCAATCATACCCTAATTCCGTAATTTTTATTTGGGCTTGTTGATTTGGAGAGTTGGATATACAACATATATTTTCATTGGTTGTTACTTTAAGAACCAACATGACTAAAAATTCGAATAACTTTGAATTTCGAATACATGCAGGATTTATAGTCATATTCGTACATATTGCACTATGCCGTTCTGCTATGTAGGTTATATTTGCAACTGTATGTTTATCAATTATCCCATTTTAAATCATTGAAACACTATCTGTATTGCTTACATGCGTAGTGGCTTTTGTTTTTTGCTAAAATCATGCGCCGATCTACTTTCAGGGATCTCTAACGTCATTTGGTAATCAGCTGTCTCAATGGCAACCAAGTTGCAACTTCTTATTTTTCTTTTGTTTGCTTATTGTATATCAATGATAAATATGATATAATCTCTTCATGTCCAAATCTACACGTAGACTGGTTAGCTCTATTGCAAATGCAACATATACAGCTTTTTTTTTGTTTTTTACACCATTTTTTCTGTTAGATCTACACAGATACCGAATAACGCTGTATATGTCTTACTGTCAATTGGGTTTTGTTATAGGTCTGATTTTCCAACCTGGGGTTGTAACGGCCTTAATGGGGTTTACTAAACAATGGTCATAGCGACTTTTTTTTATTTATTACATCTAAAGACATATTATGCCAACAATGTACAATTTTTATATTTAACTTCTTTTGACTCGGGAGTTTTTATTTTTATAGGTTACCTTTTCTCTCGTTGGACATCCAGAAAGTCGGCCAACCAAGAGCAAAGACAAGAAGTAAAGTTAAGCTTTTGAAATCGGTACAATTTTTGAAGGAAGTAATCAGTTAACTTTCTCCCAAAGTGGACGTGTCAAAGAGACAACAGCCTGACCAAGAGACACAAAACAGCCGGAGGTCAACAATGGGTGTTCAATACAACGAGAAAATCCTCCACCAAGAAACGTGACTGAGCTGGCCCCTGAACAAAAATGTGTACTATACAGTGATAATCATGATAATAGTCGTCATACTTAACTCCGAAATCTATAAATGAACTTAAATAAAAAAATCATACAAGAGTAACAAAGGCCAGCCTCTCCAGACTTTGGCAAAGGCGCAAAAATGTGGCGCGCTTAAACATGTTTTTTCTTTAGATCCCAACCCTCCCCATACATCTAGCCAATGTAGAAAGAAAAAAAAACAATCACAGAGCAAGACTCAATTTAAAAGATGTCCGTTATAGGTTACAATACATTGATAAATTCAAATACAAAAAGAGAACATGTTTTTAAAAGATATATCCATTGCATTCACTTATTTTAAAATATTACACTTCTTGATTTTACCGTTTTATTATGTTTACTCTTGTTTTACACGTAACTCTTAGTTTATGACGCCTTTAGAAGACAACGAACGGAAAATGGCATGCGGTATTTTTTTTTTTACCTCAAATTACAATCTTCTGTGAATGTAACATTATTTCTTGCCAATTAAAGGCAGTAATAATATTTTAAACGGTTGAGAATTACCTTGTTATTCTTAGAAAAACGAGTCAATCGTAGGTAATTTCTTTTGTGAACAAACACTGGGAGGTATACAATATAAAATTGAGAATGGAAATGGGGAATGTGTCAAAGAGACAACAACCCGACCAAATAAAAAACAACAGCAGAAGGTCACCAACAGGTCTTCAATGTAGCGACAAATTCCCGCACCCGGAGGCGTCCTTCAGCTGGCCCCTAAACAAATATATACTAGTTCAGTGATAATGAACGCCATACTAATTTCCAATTTGTACACAAGAAACTAATATAAAAATAATACAAGACTAACAAAGGCCAGAGGCTCCTGACTTGGGACAGGCGCAAAAATGCGGCGGGGTTAAACATGTTTTTGAGATCTCAACCCTCCCCCTATACCTCTAACCAATGTAGAAAAATAAACGCATAACAATACGCACATTAAAATTCAGTTCAAGAGAAGTCTGAGTCTGATGTCAGAAGATGTAACCAAAGAAAATAAACAAAATGACAATAATACATAAATAACAACAGACTACTAGCAGTTAACTGACATGCCAGCTCCAGACTTCAATTAAACTGACTGAAAGATTATGATTTCATCATATGAACATCAGGCACAATCCTTCCCGTTAGGGGTTTAGTATCATACCCTCATAACATTTATGAGAAGAACATAACCCGTGTCATGCCAACAACTGTTTTTAGAATAAATGTCTTTAGTTCCGACGCAAAGACCTTATCAGTGACTCAATATTAACGCCAAAATATGCAATCTTTAATGACTTGACAACAGTATCGTAATTATATCCCTTCTTAATCAGTCTATTTAAAGGTTTTGTAAGTTTCTGAGGTGCTCTGGTATCTGGAGTAAAATTGGGTCATACAATTGATACACATCTTCCTTGCACTTAAAACACGACTGAACAAAATGGCTTATTATTTGGTCAGCAGTCAAATAGTGATAATTAAAACGTGTTTGCACTTTTCGAAAATTCCGATTCGTTTCGAAGTGAAGGTGCTTAGCATGCACATGAATAGAAATATGGGTGTTTAGCAAGAACCGATTAATTAATTAAACAACAAGTGCTTATAACTATATATTCTGTCAGCATTTTGAGAGATTTTTTTAAAAAATTCTGTTAAGATCTTCTCAAGTCGGACATCAGATTTATACTCTTCTAAACTCCTTGTATTGGTTAAATAACGTCTATTCACCTGCAATGGATAATCTTATTCAAAACTATAATGGTTTACTTTTTTTAAATTGTTATTTGGATGGACAGTTGTCTTATTGGCACTCACATCACATCTTCCGATATTTATAAAAGTAATACATGTTTTGACAAACTAATATTGATCATCGAAAAAAAAACTCAGCGAATTTGTATAACCTAGCTTCATGCGTTACAGTTTTATTTGAAATAGAAAGTATTAACAAGACCACGACACGAGAAGATCTTAAGAGAAACTAACTTTTATATCTGCATCCTTCTAGGAAATACGATTTTGGAAGTTGATACGAGGCAGGCATTTTTTTGTGAAAAGGGACGAAGTCTGTATATATATATATATATATATATAAAACGTCTGAATAATAGTCAACGATTTTTCCCACGAGGGCGCTGGATCGTTACAAGTAACGATACATGTACACAATAAAATAAATTATATAAACGCCTAAAAAGTGTACATAACAACACCAATAACACAAAAAGGAACTATAAATGTAATTATTTATAAATATTTCGGATAACAGATATCCTT
Organism: Mytilus galloprovincialis; assembly: GCF_965363235.1. Taxonomy (NCBI): domain Eukaryota; kingdom Metazoa; phylum Mollusca; class Bivalvia; order Mytilida; family Mytilidae; genus Mytilus; species Mytilus galloprovincialis. The sequence continues at coordinate 58,976,504 of NC_134851.1, read as the reverse complement.
CGTCAGTCAGATTCTGATGTTAAATGAATCATCTTTAAGTCTTCTTAGATTAAACTTTTACTAAATCTTGAAATTTATACAATAAAAAAGGCAAACCGAACATCAGTTAAGACGCTTGCATCATTGCAAAAATATGTTGAATATGAAATAGGTTTCGATGTTGTGTCGTTGTTCTCCTCTTATATTTAATGCGTTTCGCTCGGTTTTGGTTTGTTACCCCGATTTTGTTTTTTGTCCATGGATTTATGAGTTTTGAACAGCGGTATACTACTGTTGCCTTTATTTATATGACTAATTACATCAGAGAGTTCAAATAAATGGTTTAAATAAAAATAATAGTGTGCGATATGAACTAGCACATTTCTAAAGCTTTAACAGTGTCGATAAATATGATGTTACAAGAAAGATTGCGTTAATAAGAATTCCAAATAAACAGCATTGAACGGTCTTATTTCTAAATAAACAGCACTGAACGGTCTAAATTTCTAAATATTTCAGATTTAACAACTGTAGTGTAGTTACATTAGAGTCTGCGATGTTTAAAACAAACGGCCGTTTAAAAAAAATAACAAATTTTGACTAAAGTAAAATAGTTGGACGTGGCTTGGTACTTATACATCCCTCAAAAAATTAAGCAATTAGATTGTTATATTCAACAGATATATTTTAGAAATGAGTAAGGATAGAAATAAAAACGGGGACTGTAATAATAAGTAATATAACCCAGATGTGAAGCACTGCATGGTGGCGAATTACATCTTTTCATTTATCCCATTTGGTGCCAAAGTTGTTAATTTTCTTATCCAAAATCTTTCCCGAGTAAGTCTATCCTCCCTAGACCAAGCAGAGTTGTGGTCAATGATAGTAATGGTCAGTCGATTGAGATCTGCCTTAGTGTGGCCAGGGGATCTCAAATGACGACTAAGAGGGAGGTCTGGCTTGCATTGGTAGTCGCTACGATGACCGTTCATTCGTTTGTGAAACGGCTGTTCTGACTCGCCAACATACTGTTTACCACATTTACACTGTAGGAGATACACAACATTTGTAGTCTTGCAATTAACATTGCAAAATATGGTGTATTCTGTACCAGTGGAGTGACTGTTAAAAGTCTGGGTATCCAGTATTTGTTTGCAAGTCAGACATCGTTTGTTTCCACAACCCTTACAAGAGCCCACTGACGAAGAGCCTGCTTGAGAGCATAACTCAGCTCTCACCAGCAAGTCTTTAAGGCTTTTTGGCCTGCGGAAAGCCAGTACAGGTGGCTCGGGAAAGATCTTGGATAGTTTAGGATGTTTTTCGATATCTTTCCAACTTTCGCGGATAAGGTGAGACAAGTTGTCAAATTTTGGATGGTAATTCAACACAAAAGGCACCCTCCTGTTGACCTTTTTGACTTTATATTGTAAAAGTTCATCTCGGCTGATGTTGCTAGCACGAGAAAAACCTTTATCAATGTCTTTCCTTTTGTAGCCCCGATGTTTTAGGTGACCGCGAAGTTCTTGTAGTCGTTTTTTGGCAACATCGTTGGTGGAGCAAATCCTTTTTATTCGTATGGCCTGGCTGTAGGGAATGCTCTTGGTGCAATGTTTAGGGTGACAACTTGAAGGCGACAGATATTGATGTTTGTCTGTGGGCTTGCAATACAGATCTGTAAATAGGTTTCCATCCCTCAATTGCGTTGTAGTGTCAAGAAATGTGATCTTAGAGTCAGAGATTTCATATGTGAATTTTATTGAGGGATGGGCATCGTTGGCATGTTGAATAAACAAATCTAGTTCTTGTTCAGTATTATCCCACTTCATGTCAATATCGTCAATAAATCGGAACCAAGAGAGGGGTTGATAAAGAAAAGAATTGAGAATTCTCTCTTCTAATTTCCCCATAAAAATATTGGCATAAGACGGGGCCATCTTTGTTCCCATTGCTGTTCCATTAACTTGGAGAAAGTGCTCACCATTGAATGTGAAGTTATTGCATTTTAATACCAAAGTAAGAAGCTGGATGAGACATTCAGTTGGTGGATGTAAGGTGTTACGAGAGTTCCAGACTTCCCTACAGGCTTCTATACCATCGTCATGGGGGATATTAGTATAGAGGGAGGTAACATCAAGCGAGACAAGGATCGTTTCAGGTGGGAGAGGGTTCAAAGATTCCATTTTTTTAAGATAATGTGTTGTGTCTTGAATATATGATGGTAAATTTTCTACGTGTGGTCGGAGATGAAAGTCAATAAATTCTGATATTTTTTCTGTAGGGTGGTCATTGGCGGAAACAATTGGTCTACCTGGATTATTGACTTTATGTATTTTGGGCAGTAGATAGAAACGCCCCGGCTTTGATTTTTCTGGTTTTAGATATTTAAATGTGGTTTCATCAATGTGTCCCTGTTCACACATGTTTTTCAGGTTTGTGGTGATCTCTGTGTTAAATTGAGGGGTGGGGTCAGAGTCTAATTTCTTATAGAATCTCTCATCAGAGAGTTGACGTTCCGCCTCTTGAATGTAGTCACATCTGTCCATGACGACAACAGCGCTACCTTTATCTGCTGGTTTAATTATAATGTCGTCTCTGTTTTTAAGTAACCGGACAGCTTCGTTTTCTTCAGAAGATAAATTGTTGAATGTTTGGGAAGTAGCAGTGGACAGATTTGTTACGTCGGATTTAATTTTGTCAATAATATGTTCTAAAGTAGCACATTTACTGGGTTTAGGAATCCATGAACTTTTTTTCCTGAATCTGGGAATATCGACATCTTCTTGGTCGTCATCTGAGTCGAGATCACTTGTGTCACTATCAGTGGAACTTTTTGTGGTGTCTTTCGAAAAATATTCCTTAATTCTGAGGGATCTTGCTAACTTGTCTAGGTCATCTTCCAAAAGTATAGAATCTATTTTGCCCGGCGTGGGACAAAAATTAAGACCTTTTGACAGTACCTTTGTTTCAGTCTCTGACAAAACTACTGAAGACAAATTGACTACAGTGTTTGTAGAGTTCATGCAGCCTTGTTTTTTTCTCCTGAATCGGCGATTCCGGGATTTTTTTCCGGTTATGATGGTACGATTGAGACTTAAGGTTGTCTGCTCTCTTACTACAGGGTCTACATGTACGCCGTCTCTTTTAAATTTATTAACTTGTTTTTTGTGTAGTTTCCGGGATTCAATGCGCAAGATGTCATGGAGGCGCTCGTTGATGGTGAGCAATTCAGGACCGGAAAGTTCTTGGCATGATTTATTGTAAAGATGGTTATAACTAGTTTGTATCAAATTTAAAAACTTATCTATCTCAGGGTATTGTTCCGATTGGGCTTATTTTGAAAGCTTCACCCCTTACCACCGGTAAAAAATCTATCAGATTTATGGATAGATGGAATAATATTCTCCACAGTAGTTCCGTGAAATTGATGGATCTGTTACACGCTGAGGCGTCTCATAAACACTTAAATTTACAAACTAGTTATAACCATCTTTACAATAAATCATGCCAAGAACTTTCCGGTCCTGAATTGCTCACCATCAACGAGCGCCTCCATGACATCTTGCGCATTGAATCCCGGAAACTACACAAAAAACAAGTTAATAAATTTAAAAGAGACGGCGTACATGTAGACCCTGTAGTAAGAGAGCAGACAACCTTAAGTCTCAATCGTACCATCATAACCGGAAAAAAATCCCGGAATCGCCGATTCAGGAGAAAAAAACAAGGCTGCATGAACTCTACAAACACTGTAGTCAATTTGTCTTCAGTAGTTTTGTCAGAGACTGAAACAAAGGTACTGTCAAAAGGTCTTAATTTTTGTCCCACGCCGGGCAAAATAGATTCTATACTTTTGGAAGATGACCTAGACAAGTTAGCAAGATCCCTCAGAATTAAGGAATATTTTTCGAAAGACACCACAAAAAGTTCCACTGATAGTGACACAAGTGATCTCGACTCAGATGACGACCAAGAAGATGTCGATATTCCCAGATTCAGGAAAAAAAGTTCATGGATTCCTAAACCCAGTAAATGTGCTACTTTAGAACATATTATTGACAAAATTAAATCCGACGTAACAAATCTGTCCACTGCTACTTCCCAAACATTCAACAATTTATCTTCTGAAGAAAACGAAGCTGTCCGGTTACTTAAAAACAGAGACGACATTATAATTAAACCAGCAGATAAAGGTAGCGCTGTTGTCGTCATGGACAGATGTGACTACATTCAAGAGGCGGAACGTCAACTCTCTGATGAGAGATTCTATAAGAAATTAGACTCTGACCCCACCCCTCAATTTAACACAGAGATCACCACAAACCTGAAAAACATGTGTGAACAGGGACACATTGATGAAACCACATTTAAATATCTAAAACCAGAAAAATCAAAGCCGGGGCGTTTCTATCTACTGCCCAAAATACATAAAGTCAATAATCCAGGTAGACCAATTGTTTCCGCCAATGACCACCCTACAGAAAAAATATCAGAATTTATTGACTTTCATCTCCGACCACACGTAGAAAATTTACCATCATATATTCAAGACACAACACATTATCTTAAAAAAATGGAATCTTTGAACCCTCTCCCACCTGAAACGATCCTTGTCTCGCTTGATGTTACCTCCCTCTATACTAATATCCCCCATGACGATGGTATAGAAGCCTGTAGGGAAGTCTGGAACTCTCGTAACACCTTACATCCACCAACTGAATGTCTCATCCAGCTTCTTACTTTGGTATTAAAATGCAATAACTTCACATTCAATGGTGAGCACTTTCTCCAAGTTAATGGAACAGCAATGGGAACAAAGATGGCCCCGTCTTATGCCAATATTTTTATGGGGAAATTAGAAGACAGAATTCTCAATTCTTTTCTTTATCAACCCCTCTCTTGGTTCCGATTTATTGACGATATTGACATGAAGTGGGATAATACTGAACAAGAACTAGATTTGTTTATTCAACATGCCAACGATGCCCATCCCTCAATAAAATTCACATATGAAATCTCTGACTCTAAGATCACATTTCTTGACACGACAACGCAATTGAGGGATGGAAACCTATTTACAGATCTGTATTGCAAGCCCACAGACAAACATCAATATCTGTCGCCTTCAAGTTGTCACCCTAAACATTGCACCAAGAGCATTCCCTACAGCCAGGCCATACGAATAAAAAGGATTTGCTCCACCAACGATGTTGCCAAAAAACGACTACAAGAACTTCGCGGTCACCTAAAACATCGGGGCTACAAAAGGAAAGACATTGATAAAGGTTTTTCTCGTGCTAGCAACATCAGCCGAGATGAACTTTTACAATATAAAGTCAAAAAGGTCAACAGGAGGGTGCCTTTTGTGTTGAATTACCATCCAAAATTTGACAACTTGTCTCACCTTATCCGCGAAAGTTGGAAAGATATCGAAAAACATCCTAAACTATCCAAGATCTTTCCCGAGCCACCTGTACTGGCTTTCCGCAGGCCAAAAAGCCTTAAAGACTTGCTGGTGAGAGCTGAGTTATGCTCTCAAGCAGGCTCTTCGTCAGTGGGCTCTTGTAAGGGTTGTGGAAACAAACGATGTCTGACTTGCAAACAAATACTGGATACCCAGACTTTTAACAGTCACTCCACTGGTACAGAATACACCATATTTTGCAATGTTAATTGCAAGACTACAAATGTTGTGTATCTCCTACAGTGTAAATGTGGTAAACAGTATGTTGGCGAGTCAGAACAGCCGTTTCACAAACGAATGAACGGTCATCGTAGCGACTACCAATGCAAGCCAGACCTCCCTCTTAGTCGTCATTTGAGATCCCCTGGCCACACTAAGGCAGATCTCAATCGACTGACCATTACTATCATTGACCACAACTCTGCTTGGTCTAGGGAGGATAGACTTACTCGGGAAAGATTTTGGATAAGAAAATTAACAACTTTGGCACCAAATGGGATAAATGAAAAGATGTAATTCGCCACCATGCAGTGCTTCACATCTGGGTTATATTACTTATTATTACAGTCCCCGTTTTTATTTCTATCCTTACTCATTTCTAAAATATATCTGTTGAATATAACAATCTAATTGCTTAATTTTTTTAGGGATGTATAAGTACCAAGCCACGTCCAACTATTTTACTTTAGTCAAAATTTGTTATTTTTTTTAAACGGCCGTTTGTTTTAAACATCGCAGACTCTAATGTAACTACACTACAGTTGTTAAATCTGAAATATTTAGAAATTTAGACCGTTCAGTGCTGTTTATTTAGAAATAAGACCGTTCAATGCTGTTTATTTGGAATTCTTATTAACGCAATCTTTCTTGTAACATCATATTTATCGACACTGTTAAAGCTTTAGAAATGTGCTAGTTCATATCGCACATTATTATTTTTATTTAAAACATTTATTTGAACTCTCTGATGTAATTAGTCATATAACCTATTTCATATTCAACATATTTTTGCAATGATGCAAGCGTCTTAACTGATGTTCGGTTTGCCTTTTTTATTGTATAAATTTCAAGATTTAGTAAAAGTTTAATCTAAGAAGACTTAAAGATGATTCATTTAACATCAGAATCTGACTGACGAAGGATATCTGTTATCCGAAATATTTATAAATAATTACATTTATAGTTCCTTTTTGTGTTATTGGTGTTGTTATGTACATTTTTTAGGCGTTTATATATATATATATATATATATATATATATATATATATATATATATATATATATATATATATATATAACAAGTCAAAAAGGGTACATCACCATAAAATAACTATAAAATATACAAATATTAGATATTTCGGATAACAGAAATCCTTCTACAATAATAGCACGATGTCAAATGAATCATGTCAATTCAAATTGAGACTCTATCAAAATCTTGATTTATACAATTTAAGCGAACGCTGGAACAATTTTAAAATGTCAAAACACACCGCAAAGACTACAGAAATATGCCAAAAAATGAAAATGGTTATTTACGATGTGAAATTTGCACTGCCGATCCCGTGAACATTTGTCTGATCCTGAACTTGACGAAATTCAAGTACGTCTTGGTGATATCAACCATATTGAATCACATAAGCTCCACGTCAAACAGATCAACAAATTTAAACGTGATGGTGTGCAAATTAACACCCCTTCAATTAGACCCTCTACAAAATCTAAGAAAAAACCTCGAAATCGTAGATTTAAAAGAAAAATTCGAGTTCCGATGGATCCCAACAACACGGTTGTCAATTTATCCTCAGTCTCTTTATCTGAGGACGAAACCAAAGTCTTGTCCAAGGGTTTGAATTTTTGCCCTACTCCCAATAACATAGATGATATGAAATTGGGAGATGACCTTGATAACTTTGCTAGAACCCTCAGAATCAAAGAATATTTTGGTAACAAGGATAAAGAGGTGGATAATGAGGAGGACACAGACACGTCTGACTCGGAGGAAGAAATCATTATTCCGCATTTTAAAAAGAAGAGTTCATGGATTCCAAAACCTAGTAAATCTGCTACACTGGAAGATGTTATCGACAAAATCAAATCGGATGTTGTTCATCTAGCTAGCTATATATATATATATAGCAACTCGTCATTTTACAACACCTCTCCTGACGAGAAAAAAGCCATACAATCGCTGAGAAACCGAGATGATATTGTGATAAAACCAGCAGACAAGAGCAGTGCCGTTGTGATAATGGACAAAGCTAACTTCATCGCGGAAGCAGTGCGTCAGCTCTCTGATGAGAGATTTTATAAGAAGCTAGACTATGACCCTACTTCCGAGTTTAGCTCCAAAATTATCACTGCGTTACAAACCATGTACAATGACGGTCACATAGATGAGGATACAATTGGTTATTTAAAGCCAGAGAATGCCAAGCCTGGTCGATTATATCTTCTTCCCAAAATACACAAGGTTAACAACCCTGGTAGACCCATTGTATCCGCAAACGGCCATCCGTTCTTCAAATGTACGGAACCAACAGAAGAATACCGTAAAGAACTAGAAAGAAAATTCATAAAAGTGTTTGACGCGAAGCTTAATGCTTAGTAGTTACATGAACAATAACGTTGCGTCATACTACTAATATTTTACAAACAATGACGTTACGTCATAATACTAATGTGTTCCCCATAACGACGTTCATAACGACGTTCATAGTCTTGAAAAGTCCCAAGATGGATGAAAGCGCTAGACAATGCTGCTTTTAAAACTCTTTTTGTGTATTTAATTTTTAATATATAATTCTGTACACCGCTTGAAAAGAAACTTTTTTTGTATATTTTATTATATATATATATATATATATATATATATAACTCGTCTAAACATCAACCCAACAATGTTAGATCTGTAAATTTGCTTTCGCAAATTTTTGGTTCTTCCCTCGCCGGGATTCGAACCCATGCTACTGTGATATCGTGACACCAAATCGCCTGCACTGCAGCCGTCCCGCTAGACCACACGACCACCTGGGCTCTCATATATATATATATACAGACTTCGTCCCTTTTCACAAAAAATGCTTTTTGTCTTTTGGAAAATGTTGTTTGTTCTGTTTTTAGACCCTTCTACAACGAAATTTGTTTGACATGCACACGTATAAAAATTGCGGTTATTATCCAACGCAATCATAGGTTTGAACGTAGTTTTCAATTTAGACTCGTTTATATTTTTTGTTTGGGCATGTATCATATATTCCCTCCGGTTTATATGATCCGTTCATCCTATATTGTCTCTTAAAATCCAAGAGTCAATCTTAAATTGAGAGTAAATTATATGGCCTTCCAAATACCGTTTCGATCCCTAGCATCACTGAAGAGACATATATTGTCGAAATTTACATCTGGTGTACTAAAGAAATATTGACACCGAATGTTTGTGGCACAACATCGTAGCCACAAGTTAACATTTTTTTTTCTTCTGTGACGTATTAAATTTATATTCAGATCCAATTTGTTACATCTTATGATCAATTTTATTTGGCAATCGTCAATGGCAGTCAGCAGGGTTAAAGAACATCAGTTGTTCGACCTGTTAGTCAAATGCGTTTTGTTTAAATATACTTTTTCACTTTTTTGGTCTTTTTGAAAATGTTGTTTGTGCTGTTTTTAGACCCTTCTACAACGATATTTGTTTGACATGCACACGTATAAAAATTGCGGTTTTTATCCAACGCAATCATAGGTTTGAACGTAGTTTTCAAATTAGACTCGTTTATATTTTTTGTTTGGGCATGTATCATATTTTCTCTCCGGTTTATATGATCCGTTCATCCTATATTGTCTCTTAAAATTCAAGAGTCAATCTTAAATTGAGAGTAAATTATATGGCCTTCCAAATACCGTTTCGATCCCTAGCATCACTGAAGAGACATATATTGTCGAAATCTAGATCTGGTGTACTAAAGAAATATTGACACCGAATGTTTGTGGCACAACATCGTAGCCACAAGTTAACAATTTTTTTTCTTCTGTGACGTATTAAATTTATATTCAGATCCATTTTGTTACATCTTGTGATCAATTTTATTTGGCAATCGTCAATGGCAGTCAGCAGGGTTAAAGAACATCAGTTGTTCGACCTGCTAGTCAAATGCGTTTTGTTTAAATATACTTTTTCACTTTTTTGGTCTTTTGGAAAATGTTGTTTGTGCTGTTTTTAGACCCTTCTACAACGAAATTAGTTTGACATGCACACGTATAAAACATGCGGTTTTATCCAACGCAATCATAGGTTTGAACGTAGTTTTCAATTTAGAATCGTTTATATATATATATATATATATATATACGAGTCTAAATTGAAAACTACTATTGAAAACTACTATTGAATATATATATATAAGAAAATTATTAAAAGATAATAACGGTTTCAATGCATCACTTTTTTACTAGTAATTTCACTGCTTCCGCAGATCTTCAGGTAATGTGACTTGTATATACATAAAACAATTGATTGACGTTAACAATAGTATGACGTTAACAAATACAAGGGAGACTACTAATGTCATAATGTCATTTTAAGACTTTAAAATGTTACGTTAAAATTAGAATATCATTTATCATTTAATCCCGGGTTGAGAATGTTTATGAATAATTCTTCCTTCTTCCTCCGGAGAAAATCATTTTGACGATTGACCATATGCAATGGAAATATTTTAAATCGTCCATTAGAACAACGATGGAAATGGTCGTTTGCCCTGATGAGTGTTAAATCTTCATGGTTGGTTTGCTGTCTATGTAAAGTCATTCTAGTCCGCAGTTCATTTTTTGTCTCTCCAACATAGAATTCCTCACAATTTGAACATATGAGAGAATAGATGACGTTTGAACTTTTGCAAGACATATTTTGCTTAACAGTAAAATGCTTTCCATTTTTGAAATAAATTGAACTTTCTTCTATTAAATTTGGACAAGTCATACATCGTTTATCGGTACATTTTTTTTACAATTGGCACAGTTTCATTGAAGTCAAATTTCGAAGATGTTAAATATCGTTTCAGACTTTTTGACTGTCTTTTGCTGTTGATAATCTTCTTTTTCTGTAAAACTTTGTCCATTTAATTCAAACATATTTTCATTTCAAAATGGTCACAAAAGACACGGAAATACGGTAACGTTTTAGATTTTGGTTCGGTTATTATGGATTACAGAAAGTACATTCAATCCATCATGGATATTGTTAAAATGTGTGGCACCAGTTCCTGCATGTATCATTCCTGAAAAATATGATATGAAATGTCAGTCTGCACATGTATTGATTAATAAGATAAACTATAAACTATTTAGACTTGAGTTCATAATTTTATTTGGAATATAAAATTGTTTCTTTTAATGTATGTTTATATAATATGATTGTATATATAGATCACAGACTCGTTCAAATTTCTAATAATGTGGAGTGACCCCATTCTTGGTGTGTTTCAATCTTATTAAAATAAGTTATCATTACTTGCTCCTCGATTTTTTATATGTCGCCGTGTGAGATCCAAGGTATCAGACCACTTGGTCTCTGATCACATTCAAAAGATGACTTAATATGAAAATGCTTAGTATAAAATAAAGACAACTAATATTTTTAGTTTTTAGAACATTATTTCTGTGAATGAATCATTGTGACTGCATTTGTTTTCTTTTTCAATTTTAATTTCATTTATGATTAATTGCTAACACATTATTATTTACAAAATAATTCCCCCTTTTGGAAGCATAACTAAAAAAAACTTAAGCATACATGTCTTTCTGTTCATTGCAAAAATGATAAATACAAATGTAACTTCCAGGGGCAAAATTCCAGAAAAAAATTACTAAGTCCAGCTTCATAAAAAATTTGGGCGGCACTTCCCCTCAAAATAATGCTTTTTACCCTCAAGCCACATAAACCCCAGACCCTAATAGAAGGGAATTGAAGACAGACAGAGAGGTATGGGGCAGGTTCATTTATACAAGACATGTAACCATACACCTTCTCCACCCAGGAAAATGTGTAAAGAGAATATATAACAGAAAATTTAACTCTCTTTCCAAGTGCAGCTTTTGAATTGATGAAAAAATCACCAATCCCATTTCTTTTCGTCATTTCAATGCTGTCATACATGTATAATATGCAGCTCACATGACTGCAGCTACTACGATATCGTTTAAACAAACTGTTCCACGGCCTCCACCTCCTGGATCTAGCCAAAGGTCGTATTTCCGTTCGCAGACAGTATCCACATTGGACATTTATACATCTTAACGGACATCTTCTGCGCTAGGTGGTGAGTCAGAGCTAGCCGTCGACCTGCTTTCCAGGTTCCGTAAAACGATAGGTTACTGTCTGTGGTCGGACGCCGAATTTCTCTCACAAAACTTATATCATATGATCTTATAAGTTGAGAATCATTTAAGACCGTGTGAACTTTCAGGCTAAAGCTATTCATATTTATATTGTTTAAAAGAACGCATGATTTTTTATGATAAACATTCCTTTCTTCCGTGCGATGATCTGTAACTTGGACGTTGTTAACACACGTTGTCAACAGACGACAACGAAACTGTTACCGTGACCTAGATTTACAGGCGATATATCCCAAATTTTTAACAGAGAACCAGTTTTACATCAGTAAAATGTTGTTATCTCCCTTAGTGTCGGAAGCTACCTTAAAAGATCATACTGCATTAAGTTTTGCTCGTGTATTTGTTAAATAAATTATTTGTTCAAATAGACCAAGGTACAATAATGATTTGTACGTCAAGTCATTATCTTTTTCTCTGTAAATTTTTACTAGTAATTACTTGTACAACTGTATTTGTTGAAAGGCATCATACAAGTGATAACTTGTATGAAATTTTTGTACAGGTACCAAATAATAACATGTACACGACATATACATTAAAAAAACTCTCAAAACAAGTACAAAAATATTTCCAGTATATAACAAGCTTCGCTATCAGAATCTGCGTTTTTAAACAACTCACCAAGCTACTGTTCACGTTTTTATCCCTTTTTGGAAAGTTTTTAGCAAAGAGATTAATTTGTTTATAGGATTGCAGTGTAAATATGTTTTTTTGTTTTATTGGAAATGAAAATAATTCATATACAAGACACTTTTAACCAATATTAATAATATTATTGGTGATAACTGATTATTCCGGACATTGAGGGGTCTGTTTCTATGAAAACGCATAAGTAAAATACATGTTCAATGATACTTAAATGAAAGTGTCTAATTTTTATATAGATAAGACCGTTGGTTTTCCCGTTTGAATGGTTTACATTACGATTTTTTGGGGCCCTTAACAGCTTGCTGTTCGGTGTGAGCCAAGTTTCCTGTTGAAGGCCGTACCTTGACCTATAATGGTTTACCTTTGATAACTATTTACACCACTGGGTCGATGCCACTGCTGATGGACGTTTCGTCCCCGAGGGTATCACCAGCCCAGATGTCAACACTTCGGTGTTGACATGAATATCAATAATGTGGTCATTTTTATAAATTTCCTGTTTACTAAACTTTGAATTTTTCGTAAAAATAAGGATTTTCTGATTCCAGGCATAGATGACCTTGGCACAATTTTTATTATTAATATTATGGTCGGGGCATATAAAGTAAAACAGATTTTTTTTACATTTAATGTTTCATTTGTAAACCTACAATACCTAAAAATAACACATTCACTGGTGCGTTTCAGTTATTTAAAACCACAATTATACTGTATATAACACATGTGAATAAATAGTTAAATTTAGTTATTAAGTCATTTCTGACCGGATTGTTTATGATATCACAATGGTAAGGTCACATCAACTTCAAAATCTGTAAACGTCCAAATTTATTCATAGTAGTTAACCTTTTCCAGGGAAGAGTCATCAACACTGTATTTAGAAATGTCAACAACAAAGTTGGTAACATCGTATGGATAACAAAGATAAGTTAAATGGAGCATAGAATGTTACAGGTACGTCTGAACTTACTTAGCCACCAAATATCAGGGGCCATTTTATAAAATTTTTCAGGACATACCAATTCGATATTTGATAGAAGTTGTTTTATAATATCATGTATATGGTAATAGTGTTTTAATTGTTTGACAGCGAATTGACACTTATTCATTTATTTATATTTATGATTAATATATAATGATTGAGCTGAATTTGTCTTACTTTAAAATAAAACAGCATCCATAGCAAGACAGTAATATTGCTATTCACGTAGGTCCCAGTGTATGCAAATATCCTCTTAAAATACCTATCAACCCATGCACATGCGTTATTATGACTGAGAAAAATCCTCTTACCTATAACTTTAGAAAAATGTAATGCAATTTTAGCGTTTAAGCTTGACCAGAAATATTTGAACCAATTACCCTTATTATGATGAACAACACCATCACCTTGGTTTCGTTGGATCTCTATGAATCCACCTTAACAAAAGAGGACTTCTGCTTGATTGCTAAAAGAGTTATACAGGATATTAGTTTTATCATTATTTTAACCTTTGTGATTTAAAAAAAAAAAGATCATGATAATTTACAATTCATTTCATCCAAGATAGATAGGTATATTTCTGTTGAAACAAGGATCACGGATGAACATATTGATGTGTTTGATTTTATCTTATGTTTATCAAAATTGGTATAATTTTTGTATGTTTGTCTTTATTTTTTGCTTAATTAGGCTTTGTCTATATATTTGTGTTTCTTTGAAAGTGACTCTGTACTTCAGGTTTTCTACCTTTCGCACCACATAATCTTATATCTACAATTAATGTATCTTAAATTATGCGTTTTTAAACAATTCACCAAGCTATTTTTCACGTTTGTATCCCTTTTTGGAAAGTTTTTAGCAAAGAGATTAATTTGCTTATAGGATTGCAGTGTAAATAAGTTTTTTTTGTTTTATTGGAAATGAAAATAATTCAAATACAAGACACTTTTAACCAATATTAATAATATTATTGGTGATAACTGATTATTCCGGACATTGAGGGGTCTGTTTCTATGAAAACGGATAAGTAAAATACATTTTCAATGATACTTAAATGAAAGTGTCTCAATTTTAGATAGATAAGACCGTTGGTTTTCCCGTTTGAATGGTTTACATTACGGTTTTTTGGGGCCCTTAACAGCTTGCTGTTCGGTATGAGCCAAATTTCCTGTTGAAGGCCGTACCTTGACCTATAATGGTTTACCTTTGATAACTATTCACACCACTGGGTCTATGCCACTGCTGGTGGACGTTTCGTCCCCGAGGGTATCACCAGCCCAGATGTCAACACTTCGGTGTTGACATAAATATCAATAATGTGGTAATTTTTATAAATTTCCTGTTACTAAACTTCGAATTTTTCGAAAAAATAAGGATTTTCTGATTCCAGGCATAGATGACCTTGGCCGTATTTGGCACATTTTTTTATAATGTTGGTTCCTCAATGCTCTTCAATTTTTTACTTGTTTGGCTTTATAAATATTTTGATATGAGCGTCACTGATGAGTCTTATGTAGACGAAACGCGCGTCTGGCGTACTAAATTATAATCCTGGTACTGTTTTTTTTAAACAATATCATATATTTAAAAACAACCTTGTGCAAATGAACAATGACATAACAATACTATACAGTAAATAATGTTGTGGTCTGGAAAAGATATTGTGAAAGAGACAACAAATCTCCATTACAAGAATAAGATTGAAAAAAGGAACATTAAAATAGATTAGATACCCCCCTAAAACAAACCTCCAATATGAAACTTCTCATAATCTTTAAAGCGAGGTTGAAGTAAAGTTATCAAGTATCAACCCATAAACACAAAGTACTTTGATACCGTGTTTCTTTCTTTAATTTGTCATTGTGTTTCTATTCTTACTTATAACTTCTACATTTTTAACATCATTACATGGCAGGTCCGATAATTTTGTCTAAAACTACAAATAAAAAAAAAATATCCCAGGTCAACAACGACCAATAACATTAATATTATGGTCGGGACATATAAAGTAAAACAGACAATTTTTTACATTTAATGTGTCATTTGTTAACCTACAATACCTAAAAATAACACATTCACTGGTGCGTTTCAGTTATTTAAAACGACAGTTATACTGTATGTAACACACTTGTAATGTGAATAAATAGTTAAATTTAGTTATTAAGTCATTTCTGACCGGATTGTTTATGATATCACAATGGTAAGGTCACCTCAACTTCAAAATCTGTAAACGTCCAAATTTATTCATAGTAGTTTTATAAAACCTTTTCCAGGGAAGATACATCAACACTGTATTTAGAAATGTCAACAACAAAGTTGGTAATATCGTATGGATAACAAAGATAAGTTAAATGGAGCATAGCATGTTACAGGTACGTCTAAACTTACTTAGCCACCAAATTTCAGGGGCCATTTTATAAAATTCCGAATTTTTCAGGACATACCAATTCGATGTCTAGTTCTACGTACCAAAGCTCCAAAAGATATGATGCGAGCAAACGAGCTTGTCATTCTCTTGAAAGTGAATGTTGTTGAGGAGAGTGCTCTAAGAGTGAAACCGTTGTACATATATGTTTTAATAGTGCTGTTTAGAAGCTGTACTATTTATAAACATGTTAAAACTAAGTTTCTACTTAAAAAAAATTATGAGCACCATACATGACATATGCTCTGGTGTATCTAATTTGATTAATTTGTGTCTTTACTGTAGCAGGTTTTCTCGTCTCAACATAATTAAGTTAATTTTGCTCATTTTATTCAAGTCTTTGTCTGTATAAATTCTCATGTAAATCCGTATACATATTTAGAAAGCATAGAAGATGAAGTTAAACAAGATGAGTTATGCTAGTTAGGTTTATGACACATGCTAAATTAAATTAAAAAAATTACATGTATATAAAAAAAATACTCATATTTGATAGAAGCTGTTTTATTATATCATGTATATGGTAATAGTATTTTTACTGTTTGACAGCGAATTGGAACTTATTCATTTATTTATATTTATGATTAATATATTATAATGAGTGAGCTGAATTTGTCTTACTTTAAAATAAAACAGCTGTCATAGCAAGACAGTAATACTGCTATTCACGTAGGTCCCAGTGTATGAAAATATCCTCTTAAAATACCTATCAACCCATGCACATGCATTATTATGACTGAGAAAAATCCTCTTACCTATAACTTTAGAAAAATGTAATGCAATTTTAGCGTTTAAGCTTGACCAGATATATTTGAACCAATTACCCTTATTATGATGAACAACACCATCACCTTGGATTCGTTGGATCTCTTTGAATCCACCTTAACAAAAGAGGACTTCTGCTTGATTGCTAAAAGAGTTATACAGGGTATTGGTTTTATCATTATTTTAACCTTTGTGATTTTAAAAAAAAAGATCATGATAATTTACAATTCATTTCATCCAAGATAGATAAGTATATTTCTGTTGAAACAAGGATAAAGGATGAACATATTGATGTGTTTGATTTTATCTTATGTTTATCAAAATTGGTATAATATTTGTATGTTTGTCTTTATTTTTGCTTAATTAGGCTTTGTCTATATATTTGTGTTTCTTTGAAAGTGACTCTGTACTTCAGGTTTTTTTACCTTTCGCACCACATAATCTTATACCTACAATTAATGTATCTTAAATTATGATAAAGGCCTAAATAGTAGTCTTTACAGACAAACATATGGCAAACGTTCACATAAGCAGTCCCAGTCAATGGGATAATTCAGCTCCCAATTAATGGCCACAGCCACACTGTTTTGAATATGATTCTATGCGTATGTTAAAACTATGCAAAAATATACAAGTTTTGCTTAGTCTTTTTTAAATGAGGCATGTTTTTGTAAAAGAGAAGAGAAAGGTAATAAAGGGACATTCAAACCAAAAAATTGAAAATAAACTGACAACGACAACGGCTGATAAAGAAGAGAACACCATATAAACAATAGTACACAAAACACTACATAAAAAAATAAAAAACTGAGCAACATGAACCCCACCATAAATTTATGATGATCTCATTGCATCCGAAATGATTGGCAGATCCTGCTCAACAGTTAACACCCGTCGCGTAAATGCATGTAGTTAAATTTTAACATTTGTAGAAAATAAACATTACATGTCATTGCACAAAAAAAAATGATTCTCAATGAACATATATCTTTTGTCTGAAAGCACAATTATCTTATACTTGGTTTTTATTTTAAATGATGTGGTGGTAACTGAAGATTGTAAACCGGAAAAAAGGGTGAACATTTTATGGTTAACTTACGTTGATGATTATTTTCTCATATGTAATTTAATATTTTGTTTGCAATTTTCACTTAAGTTCTGAACAGGTTAAAATTATACTTATAGCAGTATTTGTTTTCTTTGAGAAAATTAAAATCCCATTTTAACAAAGACAAGAAGGAAAAAAACATTGGTGGTATTTCTAAGCTGCATAATTATATTATTAGATGTAGAATTTGACTGTTAACATGCCTTGTGTAAATTATTCAAATCCATGATTTATAATAAATGCGACGGATACAACCATTTACTTATTTAACGTATTTTATATATTGCACATTGTAGTTCACCTTCTCGGGTTTTGTCAATCTACATTTAATGACTTTGACATCTCTCCCTTTAAAAAACGGCCATTAACACATAGTCAGTACTGTTGACGACCTACACATATCTTCTGTTTAAATTTGAGCCTTTCTTTGACCTTTACCCCAGACATGTGCTGTTCGTGTTAACGTTTAGTTCCACCATTATATTTGTTGTCTGGTCATTGTAAGATCAAACACCTGATCTTGTGTTATGAAACTGTTCAATAAAGGCAACATTATCGCTGTTCGAAAGCCATGAATCGATTGAGAGAAAACAAATCCGGTTTACAAACTTGAACTTATCAAAGCTTTGGTATATACTTTTCTCATCGGATGTCATATCCTATCTCCTTATCTTTATAAGTTGTTCGAAATTGCATCGAGTAACAATTAATTATTGGTTGTTCTTTTGAAGCACGACGTAAGTTCAAAACATTCGATGGTTCATACAGACATATTTCCGATTTTCTTTGGGTTTTGACTATCATCTCTTGGCTGCATAGAGACACGTTATTTTTATAGACTGAAAATATCGTATGTTTTTTCCCTGTGAGTATAAGTTTTGCAAATGATTGACGACTTACATTTATCTTGTAGCATGCATTAGTCATGTCATGTTACTGTATTCTTGTTTCACTTGATTTACTCTTTTTTCCAGGAATGTTTCCCTATGGAGTTCTGCATCTTGCACTTTGGTTACGATGATAATTTGTGTTTACATTTTATCCGCCTACTTGAACAAGAGGGCTATAGCTGTTACCGAGTACCAGGTTCAGATCTAAGAAACCAAAAATGTCAAAAACTCTGTGATATATGGAGGACGACGCGACACCCAAATTACATCATTTGGATTTCATTAGACAAGTTAGATGAATCAGTGAAATACTCGTTCGAAATGTATATTAAAATGGCTATTAGTAACTCTCTTCAATACAATGGGCATTATTCGACTTACATATTTCGTTTGAATAATAGCCCAGTTCCTGATGAGTTAGAAAAATATGAGATGTATGAACTATCATCAGATATGCCATTCAAAATGCCAGAGATATTAAATTATTTGAAAAGGGGTTCTTCAAAAGGTATTTGTTGTTTATTTTATGTTTCTTTATTTATTCCCCATTAGTATTTGTGTTTATTTTTACTTGTCACTTTATTTAAGCTACTGGTATTAACTGTAAGATAAAGACTACATTCCGTTGTGTTGTTTGCATATATTTTCATTCTAATTTTCCTGTAAGTTGATTTGCACATTTTGCATTATGCTCATACGGTTACGATTAGTATGCGTGTTAACATGTCAATCGCTTACTTAAATAAAAAGGTAGGAGATGTTACCAGTTCTTATGCGAAGAATACGATAATTCAAGAAAAATTTCTGTTTGAAGATTTTGTAAGATATTTAAAAAAATAAATAATACATCTCCCTCTTATTCAATGTCAAGATTTGATAATACTGTTTGTCATTTTTGGTTAAATAAACACTTGAATGATATAATACACTTTTGAATGTTCACGGTCTCGTGCATCAGTGAAGAGATACTCATCTGCAGTAATTTTGATATGATTTGTCTTCACTATAACATAAATGATTCATTCTGTTCGTTTTTTTTTGCATAAATACTCATTTTGAACTCTTCCCAGTGGATTTAAACATATGGCAAATTAGTGAAGACGAGTTATCGTGTATTGAATGTCCTACTCAGTAAGAGGTTTATACATTTTGTAGTTGTTGTATTTTTTTTTATCAGATTATACTGGTCACCATGATAAAGAAATCGGACAATCCCTTGTTTGATTGTTGTAAATACATGGCTCGAATGACCTTTCTTTGACCACATGTACATATCATTTCAGTAATATCCTAGCTCTAGCATTTTCACCAAATTTGAGATGTAAGTCGTTGGTAACATGCTGCTGATTTTTACTTCTCTATCAATGCTCTGTTTATATTCATTTTGAGCAATTTTTTTTCAGAAGATACTCATTCTGATCTCTTATCAGTGGATTTCTTCATCTTGCATATTGGTAACGATGATAACTCGTGTTTAAATTTTATTCGATTACTTAAACAAGAGGGTTATACCTGTTGCCGTTTTCTATGTTCAGAACATAGTGGACCCTTTGATAAAGTAGTTGATCTGATAAAGAAATCAGAAAATAACATCATTTGGATTTCATCAGAAAATGACTCAGACCAGTCCTGGTTAGACTTTTGCAGAGAGGTGGCTCGTGATAATTCTTTTAGACGACATGGATGTTTTCTACCTATAATTTTCCGTTTGAATAATAGCCTTGTTCCAGAATATTTGGAAAAATATGAAATTTATGAACTGTCATCAGATTTTCCATGCAAAATGCCAGAAATTCTCGAATATTTGAAAAGGGGTCCTTCAAAAGGTAATTATTGTTATTCATGTTCTGCTTTATCTCTTATGTGAACGTTTGCTTTTTCTATTTCTATCTACTTAGGCACTAAATTATAGTGTCTTATCTTATCTAAAATCAAAGATTTCATTTAATAAGTTATTGTTTCTGAAAATAAACCAAGTGCATAAAAATGCTTCCAACGTTCAAGCAAAATTGTTATAAACTGAATTTTGCATCAATTTTGATTTTGTTTAGACAGTCTTGATAAATTAATACTAAACTGTGTTTTGTCTCCTAATTGAGTTTATTCATTTAAGTTAGGTGCACACAATATGTACTGACATCGCTTTTTTAATATACTCATTGCTTCAAATAACCTTCGAATGTTGTAATATTAAAGTATGTAACTGTCTATGTTTGGTGGTAGAAGCTTATGAAAATAAGTGTGCATTTCGAAACAGTACTCTCATAATTACACATGGTTTACTCAACCCTATCACTTGAATAAAAGTCACACGAAGCAAATTATTTGTTAACAGCTATATAATTTATTTATATATCTGATATGTGTCTCAAAGACGCGTTGTTATATTGCTCGATGTTTGAATGGAACTATGTACAACATAATAAAATATATTTCACGATCTTGTTTGTAACTATTTAAAGATCTTACATTTTCAGATTTTTCATTCGATGTTGAACCTTCATGTGTGTATACTTACGATGCATACGTCGCAATGTCTACAGACGGCTATACATCATTTCTCAAATCATTTTTGATAATAAGTGAGTCAAATGGATTCAACTTCTTTTGCGAGTTAAGAGATATGGGAGCTGGATTATCTTTTGTAAATGAAATAGAACACAATATGCGTATTTCAAGATCTTTAATTATAATATATGACGATTCTTTTTTCATGGATGAAATGAATTTAATTAAAATACAAGTAGGAAAACAACTTAAACATGGGAACAAAAACTTTAAGCTCATTGCAATAGAACTTGTCCCAATTGTTGCAGAAGATTTGTGTTTATTTAAATTATTCAGTCGAATAACCATGACGACGCACGACGAAGAAAAGGCATATCAGTTCACTCTAAAGATTCTTGATGAACCAGGTATTGTATTTATTTTGATATATTATTAGACGAAAACAATTTGTACATATTAAAGACAGGATATCACGGAGGTTTGAAATTGGTATAAAACGTTTAGTTATTCTACAGTACAGTATATGGTTAGCTTTTTTACACACCGAAATCATATATATTAAAACTTTCATAAACAAATTCATCAAAACATTTGTCATAATCAAATAATGTAAAATAAAAACAAATATCACTACTTTTAAATCATCCTTAATCAGACATTAAGCTGTGAATCTCTTTCTAAGATCATTTCTTGTTATGTTTACAAGTACATTTAATTGTTACTGATTTTTTTTTTCAAACCGTTTAAAAGAGAAATAGACATGGCGTACGTAAAGATCTTGGTTGACATTCTAATTAATTTCAATGTCATATCTGATCAATTTGATAGAATAAGGTTAAACTTGAAATGCCAAAAAGAGACAAAACAACATAATATAAGATATATAGGGAGATATGCAAACGTTTATATTAAAATGAAACATGAACCCTTCAAGTCAAAAATAATTTACTTGTATCGACTACGTTAACAGCGCCGCATTTAATTTTAGGTTTAACCTGGGAAGATCCACAAATTCAAAGCAGGCGATTAAAGGGTCTTATAGAACAAAGAGGTAACATACTTTTATAGTACTTTATTGTTGCTCGTAGGTTTATATAATACATATTGATTTTACACCACTTTCCTATAGTATGCTTAATATGTTATCTTTTCCAAAAACAATATCATTTCATTTTAAGCATAATTAGCTGTTAATAATAATATTATTAAACAAAATAAGGGATGACATCGAGTATTCAAGTACTCAGTTACTCGCTCGGAAGACCGAGTACTCAGGTACAATTTTATTACTCGGATACTCGTTTGCCTGTTATAAATCTTCAGATAATTCTCCTCACAATTCCGTTCAATTTAGTTCCGTTTAAATATCCCCTTCGCTATACTTCTTTAAATTCATTAAAAACGTTAATAAGTATACTCTGAGACTTCTGTTTGGTACTAGTAAATAGGTGTGCGTTCCTTCGTGATGTTTTAATGTGCACTACTTGTAACAACAAAAAAAGAATGTCAAACAGCCGTCCATCTGATGTTGTTGACAAGATTATATTTCTAAACAAGAACGACATCAAAGTGCCCTGCGGTGAACCCTAATGATTAGAGACGTTTTCAACAGTGTTTGAACACAGATAAACACTTTCATGGATCAATACCACACCACAAGCAAAAAACCTACCTTTTTATCAAGACTTATAAGTAAACGTTATTGGTATGATGTTGGTTTAAATACTTTAATTACTCTTTATTTGAAACTTAATTATTGTTTAATTTACAACGTAAAGAGAGGCCACATGTACGAGAGCGACATAAAAACTCACAAAGTCGAAAATAACGCCATGACTAGAAAATAATGAAAAACACAAACAGGCAACCGATAGTGCAAAAATACAAAACACAGACACTTTATAATGAGCAACAAGTAATTTGAATTCCAACATTGATGTTTACAAATTAATAAACAAGTTGTTATATATATAAAAAAAGAAAAGAATCAACAGCAAACAGCTGAAACACGTATACACAACATAATTGCTATTATGATAGGTTACCTGTAAAAATGGAGGTTGGTAATGCATGGTTTACTTGACACAAAAAAGGAGGACCGATACACATTAGAGAGGATCACGTTTTTATGATGTATTTTGGCCTTTCGTTAATAACAAAAAAAGACCGCATCCCACCTAAACTCTCAATTTTTCAATAGACGTTCAAGAGATTTATCCGAGTACTGGAGAACTCACTTGTATCATGATTGAGTATCCAAGTATAAAATATCAGATCTTTTGTTTGCATTTTCAATGGATATTTTATTATATCTCCATTTTTTGCATTAGATAATGCCAGATTGGTTAACCTACAGTCTCCACAAAAACTATTGAGCGGGTACAGAAAGGGCATAAACCTTTATAAAAGATTAGTAGAAACAGAGTCTGAGGAGATATATTACATTAAAATTGTTGTACTGGGACAAGAAGGAGTTGGTAAAACCACTTTAGTCCGGAGACTTCTAAAGGAAAACACAGAGCATGTGCAAAGCACCAATGGAATTGAAATCAATGTTGACAAGTGTGGTCTATCACTATGTAACGGTGAATGGAAGTTTCAAAAAGGTATTTTATCTGTTATAATTAGATAAAAATACTGACGACATGACGACTGAAGTATCTACTATCAACAATTAAAAGTCATCAATTAAAACAACAAAACATAAAGAATATTGTTATTTCCTTTGTGACGTATGATTAACTACAATATATACATGATATATAGACCAAAGCATGTCATTCCCATATCTGACTCCTTATCAGCCCTAGGTCATGCTATCAGCCTGATAGCCGAGAGGCTTGTGGATGCTTTTGACCATGGGCTGATAAGGAATCAGATATGAAAATTGACATACTGTTTCTTTTTTTTCCATATACTTCAGCAGGAGCCATACAAACAAGAAAACTTTTTGAAATCTTTTTAAAATTCATTTATTGCAATTTGTGTTACATTTTTTGAAAATATATTTGACTGTTTCCTAATATTCGCTTTTTAATTCTACTTTGTTATAATTTTTATAAAAATGCAAAAATGCTAAAACGTATCTTACTGTTATTTTCTTTCACAGATAAACTTTCAACAAATGGCAATGCTATTTTGTTCCGAAAATTTACCGACATGGAGGAATATAAAAAACTGAGAATTGAAATTTCAAAAGAGATGAGTGAAAATAAAGCAAAATCAGCATTTAGGCATGTTGGAAATTCAATAAGGTCTTTCGTAGAGTCTGACAATAAACGAGCCGAGAATGAAGTATGGAGAGAAAGCTTACACAATCTCTCTGTAGAGAAGAGTGTTGACTACAGCAAGACAGCGATTACTTCAATCTGGGACTTTGCCGGTCAACAAGAATATTATCCCACTCATCAACTGTTTCTATCAAAGAATTGCATTGTCTTATTAGTGACCAATATTTCCAAAGGCTTAGATCAAAATGGATCAAAGGAAACTGTATGCAATGAGAGCAATCCAAACTCCACACAAGGACAGTTCCTATCAGATGTCAATGGTAAATTTAGTTTGTTACCACTTTTATTCTATGAAAAAGGCCCTATGAAAGAGATGAAGAATAGAAAAATGGAAATCAATGAACTCTAATATATAATCCACAGTAGACTGTAAAACAATTCCGCAAATGAAGCGTCTGTGTATCTGGTGGAATAGTTTTAAAACTAAGAAAAACATGTTGAATGTAATAGAGTTCAATTGTCGATGCTTTTTTATTTAAAAGATATGTGCCTACAATCCCCTTTTAAGAAATATCTGAAGTATCATTATGGCATGTTCCGAATCCAAATGTCAA
This sequence comes from Mytilus galloprovincialis, assembly GCF_965363235.1. NCBI lineage: Eukaryota > Metazoa > Mollusca > Bivalvia > Mytilida > Mytilidae > Mytilus > Mytilus galloprovincialis. The sequence goes on along the minus strand of NC_134851.1, from coordinate 58,951,495 downwards.
CATACCTTTATTTTATAAAAGCAATCTGCTTTTCGAGATTCATGCCAGCTGACATATCTGCCAGAGTGTTTTATTATGACAATTGTTATTTCGTTCTCGTCCTTAAAGTTGCGTATGCACGATAATCAATGTATTCTCTATAACAGAAGCAAATCATAGTAGGCAAATTTCAAACTTATTGTTAAACCTTGTTATAAACAACATTTGATATGGCTTTTAAGATTTTGATTTTATAATTTGTAGATTATGTTCAATATTGGACAAATACCGTTCATTGTTATGGAGATATATCAAGAAACAAAGATAATCTTCTTAACCCTCCTATCATTCCTGTTGCCACACATATAGATGCATTACAGGTAAAAAATAATGTCATTCATGTACTTGTCGAAGTTGAAAAACTATGAATATCCTCTTTAGTCATTTGTTTAATAAAAGAGCCAGGATATTTAAGAAAAAACATGTTTTCGTTCCTCAACTTTCAAGTAAAAGACATATCGGCTATTTTTTTGGGGGAAAGCGAATGACTGGATTGCTTTCGTATTCGGATTTATTCATATTAGAACCACGCCGACTCGAAAAATATCACATCAATTGTGTACGGTCGTTAGACTATTCGTTGATATTAAACAGAAAGAAAAAACTCGCACATAAAAGGAGATAAGTTTTGAACTGTATAAAAAATCGGCACCTAAATTATGATACTGATTATACGGTAAGAGTGTTTCATTCTCTTGATGACGAACGGCGAAATATATAATTTAACCAAAATCAACTAGTTTCTTATTTTCTTGTTAATTCGACCTGTTGATACTGTTTATAATGCTTTTTTGTCATTTTTTATTTATATGGATCTTGGCTGTATACCAGCTTTGATTATTTGTAATATCTTCAATTTTTCACTTATTCTTACAACATTTGTATAAACTTCAAGATTATAAAAAACCGTTTTTTTTCTAAAGTGAACATTGATTGGTTAAATATTTCTCAGTGTGTTTGAATTTATTTGATAGCCTTTTGGTCATGACTGTTTGTCTCTAATATTTAATTAACTTTGCATTTGTATTCAGATATCGCAGATCAAATTTATTCGTTCTTTGTGTAATCATACGTTTTTTGATTGAGTTAAGTCTGCTAATTGATATTTTATCGTATGTTTTTATATGTTGTGATGTTATGCTATTGTTTCAGAAAAAGGGAGAAGGTTTGGGCCCATTAAAACGTTTAATCCCGCTGCAAATGTTTGCACCTGTCCTAAGTCAGGAATCTGATGTACAGTAGTTGTCGTTTGTTTATGTAATATATACGTGTTTCTCGTTTCTCGTTTTGTTTATATAGATTAGACCGTTGGTTTTCCCGTTTGAATGGTTTTACACTAGTAATTTTGGGGCCCTTTATAGCTTGTTGTTCGGTGTGAGCCAAGGCTCCGTGTTGAAGGCCGTACTTTAACCTATAATGGTTTAATTTTTAAATTGTTATTTGGATGGAGAGTTGTCTCATTGGCACTCACACCACATCTTCCTATATCTAGTTCAATGTTTTAAGGAAAGACTAGAGCACACTCGTGACATCGCTGGTTCGTTTCTGAATTAAAGTGTCAACGCCTAATTTTTAGCTTGAATTCTTATAATGTCCATCTAATTCTAAAGTGCAAAATAATCTCTGTTTTTAAATTCTTTCTGTTTTAACCCATCCTGTTTGTTTTTACTACAATCGGAAACTATATGTGATTTACTATTTCGGAATCGATTGTGTCCCGGAACTGGTTGGTATAAAAAATTATTGATAATATATTGATATCGAACACAAAGGTCCCTATGGGTTTTACATAACACCATTGTCCTATACTATCTATATCATGTGATTAAAGGATGAATTCTTTGATTTGTTACGTTAACTTCGTGCATTCCGGTCAACAAATGAATGAAGCAACACAAAAATGAATTTTAAATGTATCATTGCATCAACAAAAAAACTGAATTTTATATACATTAAAATAATTGTTTTTCCAGCAAATCAATCAACAAGAGTATATTCATAAGTACCAACAAGAGTTTCTGGGGTCTTTAGGAACAGACAGACGGAAGGATCATTTAAGGAATTATTTTGCTATATCGAACACAGAATCCTCTGAAGCTGAAATTGAAAAATTACGTCAATATATTTTCTCAATTGCAAAGCAACAGGAAAACTGGGGTGTAAAGGTACCAGTGAAATGGATACCTTTCGGAAACAAAATCGAGGAATTGCGAGTCGTAGGGAAGACAGTGGTAACCATTAATGAACTTTGGGAACTTAATTTGTCTCTTCCATCTCCTCTATCAACTATGAGAGAACTCGTTTCCTTCTTGGTATTACATCATGATATCGGAAATATAATTTATTTTGAAGATATTAGTGAAAGTGTAATAATATGTCCACAGTGGTTTGCCAATGCTTTGCGTTGTGTTGTTGGCGCTAAATGTTTCAAACCAACAGTTTTGCATAAGGATTGGGAACTGTATGAAAAAACTGGCTTCTTACAGAAAAATCTAATAGAGTTGGTGTTCAAAGAAACAGAGTCTTCCCTGTCTGAGTTCAAAGAACACATTTTTAACGTGATGGAAAAATATGACATTTTAGTTCGTGCAGATGTTTTAGACGAAGAATACAACATGTATAACAATGACCTTAATTATCTTATTCCATGCATGGTTCATACATCTGGATGTGATATAATTAATAATAAGTGTATAGGTTTCACTAAGTCTGCAATCCTTTGCTTTGACTATGACTTTCTCCCGTCAATGTTTTTTTGTCATGTGGTTGTATATTTTCTTCGCCGTTTCAAACTAACAAGTGATTCTGACAATCCGTCTGGTTATGTTGGTGAATTGTACAGAGATGTGGCTCTATTTGATATTGATGATACTGGATGTGAAAAGGTACTCATTTGTTGTCATAAAAACTGTATCCAAGCTCAGATATGGACACTGGGTACTGGAATGGAAAATACTGGCAAAAGGATCCGTTGCATCATTGAAGACGATATGTTTGTAATTCAAAGGAAATATGATGTTATGAAAACTATCGAAGTAAAGTTAAAATGTCCAGAAGCAAGCTTAACTAACAATAAAGGGGAAATAAATCTTGAAAGTCTTAGATCAGCAAGAAAGTACTGGTGTAAAGAACATAGCATGATACACGAGTGTCTGGCATTTACACACTATTGGATGATTAATGTGATAGTGGTAAATATTGCAAACTTGTATTGCATATAGTAGTCAGTTCCACCTTCAAAATAGAACCATATGGGTTAATCGAACCAAATACAAACATGTCTAATTAGATAGTGAAGAATTAAAAAAAAAACATCGTTATAAATGGTGATGTAATGAAAACTTTATCTTTCCTTATTGATGTCCTATCTCATTTATCGTCACTGGGCTTCTAAAATGTTGTAAATAACAATTTTTTAAGAAAAAAAACCTCACAAACCGGCTTTGAAAATTTTGGCAAAATGTATGCTTCCAAAATGTCATATTTGAACTTGAACATTTTTATAAATGACAGTGAAATAAAAACTGTGACATTTTCCCAAAGCCATTCTACAACTATTTTCAAGTTTTCATACAACATTTTGGAAGCAAATTTTACAAACAACTGACATTGGCAATTTTGTAATATGTCTTATTTCACACATTTTGATTGGTCTATCTGTATGCTGTTTTGTAATACCAAAGATTTCCTCCCGCCCAGGCTATTAGTGTCAAAAAAGTATGTTTAGCCAAAAAGTCGTTTACGACATTTTAGAAGCCGAGTGACGTTATATTTCTTGTCTGAGGAAGACTCATATTACCGAATAAACATAACAATTAACTTAGCCTTTCATTCGTGTCAGCAAGGCATCGGTTGAAGTGCTTACAGACATTCTTTTTGATCTTGCACATTCAATCGCATGTCTAATCACCAAACCCAGAAATGAATGCGATATCACTTACCTGTACAGTGAATTACGCCGTCAAGGATTAAGTCAACATCTTCCGTCACGTGGGAGATGGGGTGGAGATAATTGGCCATGTGAGTTAATTGCAGTAAATGTTGGAGATGATATTGAAAGAATACGGCTGAACAGAAATCGCCTTCAACATACATCACACTTCGAAATGTCAATCATCGAGTTCACCGACAGATGGAAAAAGTTGAATGCCCTTGCAAAAAGATTTGATGTTCGACTTACACCTGCAACATTTTATGAGGAAAGGCTGCTTGGTCTTCAATATTACCTGGGAGGAAAACGAGACTTTCAAACCTTTCAAATCAAAGAATCTAAAGGTAATTTTCACTGGGTTAGCAACATGTCTTAAATGTCTTTAGATCAATTGCATTTGTAGAAGAGGGGTGAAAGATACTATAAGTAAATTCAAACTGATAGGTAAAAAATAAACTTACAACGCCAAGGCTAAAAACGAAAACGACAAACAAAGTACACAAGACATAATATAGAAATCTAAAGACCAAGCAACACGAATTCCTATAAAAAATTGGGGTGATCTTATGTGTTCCTGACGGGTAAGCAGATATCTTCACCCGTCATGTTTATGTAAAAACGGTAGTCAAAATAGCTCATTTTGAGAGAAAAAAATGTCAAATTAGTTTACACATAACATTTCACTTTGTATATTTGAAAATTAAGCAAAACGATCTATTCTAGTTTTGAAATACTTCCTTTTCAGTTTTAAAATGATAAAAAGTAAAAAAAAAAAAACCAGATATGTGTTGTATTGATCATTTTCGCTACCATCAGAAATTATTGGTGTCTAGTTTCTTTTTTTCCACAAATTATGAGCGACCTATAACGGCAACAGAAGTATAATACTGCTCAAAAGTCATAAATCGACTGGGAGAAAACAAATCCGTTTAAAAACTTAAAACACTTCAACTATAAGTGGGAAACAACGAAAGAACAGAAACACTTTAGTGCATTTCCCCTTCCCCAACAAAACAACAATGCAACATACATAGAAACGAACTAAGAGACACCATTTGCCATATTTCTGACATGGTACATGACATTTAAAGAAATAGATGGTAGGTTCAACTTGGTTTTGTGGCTAGCCAAAGGTCGCACTCGATGGCAATATTAAATATGCTGCTAAACTGACAACATTGAATGACAGAAATACAGTTCGACCTATAAATTTCAATTTTAGTGAAAGTTCTTAAACCAGGAAGACGATGTACTCGAGACACAGTTTAAGCGTACAAGGTAAGCAGTCATTAACAATTATCCTTAACATATATTTCTTGCAATTTCTAATTAGTTTTGAGATATTTTCAAGAGACTATGTTGAACATGTTCGCACATTTGTTAATTCAGAATGATTGAGCACTAAAATGGCTTTAACAATCGTAGTGTCAACGTCATGTGTTCGCTATCGAAGACCTGCCGCATTGGATAGCTATCACACAACATTTGTTTTATTTGTTATTGCATATAAAAATATTTTCGAGTTTCCCAATCGACCAGTCTTTGAGTTGAATGCATCAATACAACTATAAAAACATTTTGTGATATATGGATCCTTATGTTGAATACATAAATATAATTTGCATTTAAATGGACGATTACCACAAACTAGTACGTGCATATCAATTTAAAATGGTCCGTATCGAAATGGTATCTGCTTAGCATTAACGTTACGTGTATGGTATGACTATAATTACTGTAGAAACATATTTTGTTAAAGAAATCATTATATGTATATAGCTACAAGGGTAAAGAAATGTATACGAAATATACAAAAGATTCAATAATTAGGAAGCAATATCAGTGCTCTTATATATATATCCGTCTCCGTGATTGGTTACCAAAGGTACCAGCCTTATAATTGAATACGGTAGACGCGCGTTTCGTAAACATAACACTCATTATTGACGCCTAGAAAGCAAAACAAATACAAAGTTGCAGAGCATTAATGACCAAAATATTTACTTATTAAAACCTTCAAAATATAGGATAACACACACCAGTAAATTGAAAACATGTATATAAACATGATGAAAGTCTGACTTCTAGTATTAAAAAAGAGATAACAGACTGTTTCAAGCACAAATCATCAATTTAAAAAACGTTCAAAAGGATAATATGTACAGCATGATGTATATGTATGAATTGTATTACGGCAAAATATTCATACACTAAAAGATTTGAAATGTCCCCATTATTAAGGTTATGAATTCGTTTGATGTGTTTGACCTTCTTATCTAGCCATTTGATTAGAGACTTTCGTTTCGGAATTTTTTGTTATTTAATTTATTTTTTCTTTATTGTCTATTTTCAGATGTTTTTTCCTTTGCAGTTGCAAGCACTTTTTACAGAAGATATAAATTTCATGAGAAAAATCATATACATATGACATAACTTTGTTTACTGTTTGTAAAATTTGATTTCTGACTGTTTATTTCGTGACTTTCCTTTCTACTCATCACAAAGAATAAAACTATGCACATGAAATTAAGCAGAGGAACAGTGTTTTTGTTTGAATATTTTTTGTATAATAACTATTTTTTGGTGAATTAGGTCATCTCACAACAGCATCATATTAACCTTAGATGTGTCTTGTGTTAATTGCTTGCCTCAGATAAAGGATAGCCCTTACACGAGCAGTAAAGGAGTTTAAATGTGTGCTGCCTTGCCAAGTCAAACATTGTAATTGTAAATTATATGAATTGCTGTTCCCAAACCCCTACTTAAAGGACGAAGCATACAGAAGAACAAACATAGACTAGTGTGAATAAAATTTCTGCGAGGGGTGACATGGACTGTTACTGTGTGAGCAAGATCGTAACAAATCACCTCCGCGTGTAGTACAAGCAGGGTTTATATTCATATCTCAGAAACGTTTTCGCTGTGCAGTATGTATAGACATTTAATGTGTGGCACCATCTATCATTTGTACGTAAAAAAGGATCAATGACAAAGCAGAGTTGTTGAGAGTGGTTTAGTCTTTACTTTTTAAGGATCAATCATTTCATTTCACTCAAAGGAGAAGGGTATATTTTTTTTCTTACGTAAAATGTATTTAGATTTTCTACTTATTGTTTTCAAACTTTAACACTATAAGCATGATAAGGTCATATCACATCTTCTTATATATATAACAGAAAAAAATGGATATGGGGTATATATTCATGACACAAACTCAGTTAATGCACAACGAACATTTAAACACAAAAAGTAAATGTACAGCGCTTTAATTGTTGTTCTACATCTCAAAGTGATATCTCAAAACTGAGCAAAAAAATATCACCTCACTGTAAGTTTAAGACAGTTCGTATCAACGGTTTAAGTGGAATTCTTTGCACACATGTTTTGGTTAGACTGTGTAAGATGGTACATCACTCAACCGGACCTGTTCTAAACAGAACAATCTGGAAAGTAGTACATATTCAAAATAGATTAGTTAATTGCTACGCGCAGATTTACATCTTAAACTATGTTGTAAGTATATTAGTAATCAAGGTATCAGATAAAATTATTAGGACTGGTCATCCTTAAAGAACACAACTAACTGATAATTTTGAAGAATACAAAACAGTTTTCTTTAAAAAAAAAAAAAAGCAATACGTGAACCTTAAACTGCTGATTGGTCAACCAAAGATTGTCGCTGAATTTTTGTTTGCTTTTAAATTAAAATAAGTGAAAGTGAATAGAAGAATATAATGATGAAATTAACTATCTTTATTATAAAATGTATTTTTTTATTGTCTTTATTTTTGCTAAAGTCATTTGAAAGCAATGTAAGATAGTTGAGAATATAATAGTGTATATACAGCTTCTATTTGAATATAACTTTAAAAAATCCACTATTCATTTTTTTAACGCCGCCAGGGTATTTGCAAAAAGGATATGCATTGTTTACCCTCTCTGCCGTGGTATTTGCCAAAAAATACTCTATCCGACTGTAACGTCAGGATCATCCATGCATTTTTCAACGTTAACATTCGCTGTAATTAAACAGATATAGCATGTTCTTGAGAGGTATTTGTAAAAAATACCAGCCTTGAAAATGAATTTTCTTTGCCTTACTGCTCGTGAAATTTTACATTCTCTCGAATGGCATTTTTTGTAAATACCCCTCCTTAACATATTATATCTGTCCAATAGGTATCAAAGGTACCAGGATTATAATGTAGAACGCCAGACGCGCGTTTCGTCTACATAAGACTCATCAGTGACGCTCATATCAAAATATATATAAAGCCAAACAAGTACAAAATTGAATAGCATTGAGGACCCAAAATTCCAAAAAGTTGTGCCAAATACGGTTAAGGTAATCTATGCCTGGGATAAGAAAATCCTTAGTTTTTCGAAAAATTCTAACTTTTGTAAACAGGAAATTTATAAAAATGACCACATTATTGATATTCATGTCAACACCGAAGTGTTGACTACTGGGCTTGTGATACCCTCGGGGACGAAACGTCCACCAGCAGTGGCATCGACAAGGTGGTGTAAATAGTTATCAAAGGAACCAGGATTATAGTTCATTACGCCAGACGCAAAATTAGTATCACTATTACATCAACATTGAATATTCTTGTAGTCTTGTGAAATTTATCAATAAAATTGGATATATTTGGTTTACAGAAACACCCTTTTGTTGGATTATCTTTCTTTTTGACCACTGTGTTTCAAACCTTAATAATCCTTTTGTTAATTTTCTACATGCTTTCAGACATTTTCTCATGCTATGATTAAAATACTAAATATCAAATGATAAATAAATGTTCAGAAATAATCATTTTATTCTGGGTCATTGTATATCAATATACATGTTCTATTCCCAGATTTATTGCTTCATCATTATAATTGATATGTAATAAACATTCACATTATAAGAGAAAATCTATTTTTTTTTCTCTTTTTCCTACTTTATACTTGAATGAAATTGGTATAGATTTTATATTGGCAAGCTTGTATATTTAAAAAAAATGAAATTACAACATACAATGTGTCTGTATCATATGATTATGTAGGTGATTCAAATGAGATATAGTTATGTAATCATGGTAATCGAACAATGAAAATCTTGTAGAATTGGGACACATGCCCCAAAATAGTTTTTGAAAGAAAAGATTTAAGTTTATCATACTTTCCGATAAGTGCAAGAACAAAGAAAATATCAGTTTGCACGAATAACAAGACAAAAGCAAGTATCGTAAAATAAATGTTTTCTATTATCTTTAATGAATAACAACATTCTTCTTTCAGTCACAACGCCGTTATGTCATAAATCAAACAGTTTTTCTTTTCGTGTGTAGTGAGTCACAATCTTGTTGATGTCGTGGCCTTGTAAAGCCGACTAAGCGGTATGGATTTTGCTCATTTTTGAAGGCTTTACATTTACCTAACGTGTAAATGATTTAATCTGATTCATATGGACTATGCTATATACTAGTAGTTGTCGCATTGGCAATCCTACTTTATCTCCTGATCACTTCTTTTCACACATTGTTTTAATCAGTTTTTGTTGAAATCAGTCTAAATATAGCATGCATGACAATATATGGTGCATGTAACATTAGGCCAAAATAAGTAAATGGCTACAAGTAAAATATGGTAAATAACACACCTTGCCAGAGATTAATCAATATTTTTTTCGGATACTTGTTACCATCAAGTTATGTAAAAACTTGCCAGCAGGTACAAATACATATCTGTATTAAAGTGTTTTATAATATATTTTAATGGTATTTCAAACAATATTGTATGCTATACTTCGTTTTTACATAATGGTTTCGGTTGTTCCATATTTGGCTTGAGTTCAGGAGGTTGTTGATTCGATATCCAGCAGAGTCAAACCACATGACTTAAAAACGAGTATTTGCTGTTTTTACCGCTTAACACACAGTATTTAGTAATAAGAGAATGTGCACTGGTCTTCCTGTGGACTATTTTCTTGTGAACTAGCGCTCAGTGTATCTAGTTAACTAGCGCTTAGTGTATCTAGTGAACTAGCGCTCAGTGTGGAGGTCCAGTACAAAACAGTGATTACATTCATGTCACATTATAATGTGCTCGTCCTGAAATTGTATTGTATTTGTTGCTGGACGTTAAACAGCCATCACTCCTTCTTTTCTTTTGAATATGCATTACATCTGAGACAAATGAACACTCATGTGATATTTTTTACTTTAAAACGTTAAAAAATAATGTGTTATGTATCTGTATTGTATGGTCGTATGTGTTTTGTTGTTAAGTCGTGAGAGTTGTGTCCCTTTGTATGATGACGATGCATATTTGTCATGTGTTGTTATCTGTCTCTTTGAAATAAATGTCCTATGGAAATAGATGTGTTTTTGTTGCTCTTAAGCAAATATAACTTTAGTGGCATGGGGAGGCAAGTATTTATAGCCCCCCCCCCTAACCCCCCCCCCCCACCCCATGTACGTAATAAATGGCCAACAAGAGATATCGATAAAATAGCAACAGACTCATTGCTGATTTATTATATTTAGCATATTAGATTTAAATGTTAAATATTACTTGACATGAAAAGGTTTCTTGGTAAACTTTTCGTCTGGTATATATATAGAGTGCTCAAAGTACTAGTTTGATATCCAAAATATATAGTGAAAACCTATCGGAGAACGCTGAAAAAAAATGTGATACCCCTTGGTCTTTAATTCACTAACATTTTATAATATCTATGTTTATTTGTGCTATCAAAGGGACTTACCAGAAAAATCTTCAAAATTTACGGAGGGCTTCAGTGTCACTGTTCAATTAGAAATCGTCGACAACTCAAGTTAAATATGGCACAGGGTGTTAGCTAGATCGTCGTGATCTCTCAATCTTAAAATATTAGGGATAAAGCTAGTTAATATATAATAGATATTAATGACATCAAAAGGAATCTTTTTTTTTCTATGTTTATGAAATTTAAGCATTAGGGTTTCACTATAAACTAAAATGATATTAATGAATATCAAACAAGCAGTTTGAGACCTCCCTAAACAAACCAAATAACAATTCAAATAACGAACAGGCCGTGTACTTCACATCCATAGGTTATTAGTTAAATTTTTAGTGAAATAATTATCTTTATTTGATGTACACAGGCAAAATTAGCTCACATGAATTTCACATCAATCTCACGTGAAATTCACATGAAAAATTTCACGTGAGATTCACCTCAATCGAGCTTATACATGAAATTCACGTGAAAATTTTCATGTGAATTTCACGTGAATTGAGATTCACATGATCCTGATGTGAAATTTTTCACATGAATTTCACGTGAAATTTACCAAAAAAAAAATTGATATTTTTCATGATTTTAATTAAATTTGAAAATTTATATGTTATTTGAATTACTCTATTTTAAAAATTCATGTGAATTTCACATGAAAAATTTTACGTGATTTTCATGTGAAATTCACATGAGTTTCACATGAGAATCACGTGAAACTCACAAAAATTGTTTTCACGTGAGTTTCACGTATAAGCTCGTTTGAGGTGAAATTGATGTGAATTTCACGTGAGATTCACATGAATTTAAATTCACGTGAAATTGATGTGAGTGAAATTTGCCTGTGTAACTGTCCTGATAAATGGTTCCTATTACATATACACAAAGTTAACAGGTTTTTTTTCATAATTCACCACTTTCATTAATTGTCAGACAAGCTCATGATTGTGTTTTATACATACATTTATAATTGAACTTTTGAAATGTGTTCTATTTTATTGTCATGATTGTATTGTATTGCATTGATTGTATATAAATTGTATATTTGTTTGTTTGTATTGCTTGACCCTTATGGGTGTAATTTTGCCATAGAGATTATCAGTATTATTAATTAGAGCTCAGGAGGAATGTGACATATACATATAATATTAATTTAAAAGTAAATATCTAAATGGTGAATACATGTACCATCATCATTTAACAGGGTCCTCAATTTGACAAATGGCTAGTTTTATTTTCTGCAGTTAAAGTTGAACTGTCAGATCTAATGACGACAAGTAACGATGCCTTGGTCTGTAGGGTAATAAAATTAGTGATGACTTTTTTTTTTTTTTTTTTTTAGAGAAAATGTAATTAAACTTTCTGATAAAGGTCAGTTGGTGTTAATGAACTAACTGTTGCTTGGCCAATAACTATAACATAATAACCAAACGACAAAGATATAATGGTTAGTCCTGTACTTTCTTGAAGTCCTTGTAATATGGACAAACATTCAAAATTTGTGAATTAATTTTAAATGTTAGATCTTTGCCGTGATGGAGTTTCTAAAAGGTGTCTTGTTATATCAAATATACTTTTGTCAGAGGGAAATCTAAGATCAAGCACCCCATGTAAATTCTTCTATCCCACAGTTAAGGGAGTTCGCTTGTCAGTTTGAAAGTAATTAACTTTTCAAAACACTAGTTTATATTGATAGGGAATTAATAAAGAAATCCAAAGAGCAAAAAAAATATATAGGTCACCGTTCTTGTTTTCGAGATATTAGCCATTGCAATTTTGGCGGGAAATATTCTCTCTTGACTTTTCATAGCTTTATCATTGACAAGTTAAAGTTCTCAAAAACTGTTAAAAAGTAATTAAAAATTTATAAGACTTTAACAGATGGCTTATCATTATACATGTAAAAGATTTACAAAAGGAAAAATGGGGGTCACCAGGCAATTTTATTCAAGGCAGTCAAATGGATAAAACCTAAGGATTCCGAAAATCTGACAAAATATCTAAACCATGACAAGCCAGCTTCCTTAAAGCCTTTTTGAAGTTGTGCATCCGTTTTGCTGTGCGGGACAGTGTTTAAGCACGCAGCCACCTCCGGTTGGAATGATGATTTCAATAACTATTGCAGCAACTGAGCAATGGGTCTGTACATGTAGGTGGCATGTCCATTTTAAATAAATATATATATTTCCTGTGAGATATTCTGATCTTTAAACCCGGACGAACCTTATTAGAGGGGCTGAGGACTAAACTATTCATATATTCATTCTAAATTTGATTGACCTGAACATGCCTGAAATATTTGCCACTGGACGTAAAGCAAACAACAATTGATCAAGACATCATCTTATTTTTTTATTTTTTTTCAAACTATAAAAAGCTTTGTCTAATTATTGGAACTAGGCTTAGTTTGATTAAACATTTTTTTTTGTTATGCATTCTACAATTTACTGCCTGAGAAAATTATTAACTTTTACTTTTACTTTAAATTATTACTGTGTAATACAGGCTCCGCCACCTACATGTATTAGACATCTGTCTATATAAAATGATATACAGATACCATACACATACCTGTTAGACTTACAAAATATTCAAGTTCAACTTCTATTTTTTTCAATGTCATCCCTTCTTTAAAATGCTGCATGGGGAAACTTATTTTTGGATCATTTTTTTCTAAATACAGATATCCTGGATGTGTCTTCAGTAAAAAAAAACATCATACGCACTCTTAATTCTTTATTTCAATAATAATTTATTTACCCTTAATTGTCTTCAACGCTTTTTAAATGTTGTCCTGGAAAACTGCATTGCCCTGTACCATCTCTATAGAGATAGCTTTGCGTCTTTCATTTTCCCACATATCTGTAATGTACAAAGATACAACTTATTTAGAGATTTACAAATCTAACATGATAAACGACAACTAAACAATACTGAAAGTTAAAAGGGAATGAGTTCATGGGACACATATGATGTCCCCGCTTGCATACCATATAACTTTATAAAGGGATAGAACTCTAGAACAGTAAAAGTGACACCCCCAAAATAGAAAGTTGATCTGTATTAATTGTGTGGTTTTAAGCATTGTGTATAAGTTTCATTACAATTGGTTGAGGCTACCTTAAGTTAGAGAATGGACACGAAAAATTCAGCAATTTGTTTCATTTATAAAGGGGCACAACACTAGACCAGTAAAAGTGACACCCCCAATGTTTAAACTTGATCTGTATTTTGCGGTCATTACCATTATGTATAAGTGTTATTACAATTGGTTGAGGCTAACTTAAGTTAGAGAATGAAAAACGAAAAATTCAGCAATTTTTCCATTTGTAAAGGGCATAACTCTAGAACAGTAAAAGTGACACCCCTAAAAGTCAAACTTGATCTGTATTTTATGGTTATCCGCATTGTGTATAAGTTTCATCACTTTTGGTCATTTGGTTGAGGCAAACTAAAGTTAAAGGACGGAGAGACAGACAAACAAGGGTAAAACATAACGCACCTTCGGTTACGGCGGGGGCTTAAACATGTTTAAAAAAAAACTATAATCACATGGCTGAGAATAGCAGTTCATTCAATAAGGTGCAGAATAACATGTAGGTTATCTTTCAGCAGAGAAAAAGGTAATTTACTCAACTTCTTGTATGGTTTGAAATTAAAGATAAACAATCAACAAATTAAAAAATAAAAAGTTACATGTATGAAGAATTAAACAAGAATTCTGTTAGTATTGATTATGGCAATACATAGTCCCCTACTGGTTAAAAATTCATTGTGTTGGAACAAAATTGTAACTTATTATAATAATCTATAACTTGTCATGGTGTAAACTATATGACAAATATCAAGTCAATATCTGCAAACATGACGACAAAAAGTGTTGAAAACGGATTTTTGGGTAAGTGAATTTTCTTAGTCCACGGACCATGATAACTCTGCACACAATTATTAAACCAGAACAAAATTCGAATTTAATCTGTATAACTTGTCATGGTGAAACTATATACCAATTTTCAAATTTATATCATTATTAAGCATGACGTAAAAAAGTGCTGAAAACTGATTATTTGAGTGAATTTGCTAAGTCCAAGGACATCCGTCCGAAACAAAGCCCGATCTTGGTGTGTTACTTATCATGCTAAAAACAAACACCAAATATCAAATCAATATCTTCAAGCATGAAGAAAAAAAGTGTGGAAAACTGATTTTCCGGACTGACGGATGGACAGACAGACGGAGTCATGAAAGAAATCGGTCATATCTGAGAGGATGGCAACGCATTTTTCAAACCTTCAAACATTTTATAGTCGGACCCCCAAGGGTGGCTGGGGAATAGAAATATGGTCACTTGGTCTTCTTCCGACCGGCAGTAAAACGCTTGCCGAAGTGGGGCGTCCGTTTGGCTGTGCGGGATGTATCAAGTTCGCAGTCACGTCCGGTCAGATTGGGAACGCTAAATCCGATGCCTCGTGTTAGGAGAGTGTCACGCTCTGTGCATGTTAAGAACCCTTGCAACAACTCTTTGAGGGGTCCGTAGGTGGCCTGTTGCAAGGCAATATTTCTTTCCCTATCCAATATACCCTCATTTCCAGTGGCAGTCCAAATTTCCACAACCATCATCCTAGATGGCCTCTATTATTTCAAGACCCACCTATAGTTTTTATTGTGAACTTATTCTCATCCTGAATATGCATGACATATTTGCCACTGGACGTTAAGCAACCAACAATCAATCAATTTTATAGTCGGTCAAGCCTTCGGCTCGGTCGATAACAAAAGCATCGCTGTAACGAACATATTCATCGATATTTCATTAATATGATCTATGCGTACGTGTAGATTGAAAAGAGACTTGACAAAGAAGCATATTAAAAACTGTTATAAATTTTTAAAATGTTACGTGTTTATTATTATCATGCAGCATAGTTTACTAGGAATCAAAGCTAGATTAGTATCTGAATGCACTCCAGTATAATAAAGGTATATTGAATACATGTATATGACATGTATGGTTTGTTAGATAAACTTCACAAGCATGACACGGAGTCATTTCATTGTTTTCTTCTTCTTCTATATAATAAAAAGAGTACAATATTTACCTGCAATTTTCAATTGCTTCCACCTTTTTAAAATATCGACAGTTTTTTTTTTTTATATCTGAATCTTGAAAATGTTGATTTTCTTCAATAAATACATCCTACGTATCCGTGTCGTTCAAGTACATGATAACAGAGTTTGATATTTGTAGGTGAAGGCAATATTTAAAATGTAATACTTATGTTGGTCAGAGTAGTAACTTTCTCTGCTGAATTTAACACACACACATTTTTTGTTTTACTGATGCCACTTTCAACATATATAGCATGATAAATGCTATTATAAAGATATCGTATTAAACTTTGTATTTGTCTTCTGTTTAAAACTTCGTGTTGCAAAAGAAGGTCACCACTTGAATACATTCAAAGGAAGATGAGGAAAAAGAAAAGACAAAAACAAGGAATAAAGAGGTATGGATACATTCAGTGTTTACACAAACATGTACGTGGTGCATGAAATATTTGCCACTGGACACTAAGCAATCAACAAGTTTTCTCATTAATTAAGCTACAATTTTCTAATCCATGAGGAAAGTGTACACCTTTAGTAATTTATTACCGGAACTGCTAATGTGCCCTTGTTTCATTTGGTCAATTGGATGTGATGACATCTGACAATAATTGTTTTAGAATATAGCTTAAAACTATTCTTACCGAAAGTATTTGCAAGAATGATAGAACAATTACTTGCTAAATCTTATTTTTACATGTTTGTGAAAAATCCGAACACTTTGTACCATAAAGCATTTTTTTTTCAAACGAAATTTTAACCAACTTATTTTATGATAGATATTTGAATACAATATAAGGAAATAATGCATAGTATCCTTAGATCACAATCAGAATCATTCTTTTTTCTAAATGCTTGGAATTGTTAACTTGTTTAACATTTTTACTACTTTAGTCTTGTACTTTGGAATATATTTTATATTCCTTTTGGTTTCTTATTCTAAGACAAATTAAAATATCAGTTTTCAGTTTCGATGTAAGAATTATGTATGATGATCCCTGTAACAATTGATTATTCGAAAGCAACTCTGAACAAAAATGGTTTTCAACTAAATTTTGTAGAAGTGAAAAGTGCAACCATGTACTGATTATAAACACTACAGTATGTGACATTGGTGTATAGTTGCTAAAACAGAGATCATAAATCTTGATTTATCTGTTACAACTAACAGCTTTTATCAAGTTAATACTCTGACCTCCCATAAAGTAATACTTACAAACCTGTTGAACTTGTTAAGCTATTAATTTCAAATCATTTTAAAGGGTATTAACACAGCCAGACTTATCACAAAAGAATCAAGAAATTTTTCCAAGTAAGCATTTGTTTTCAACGATACACGCATATCTCGTATATACACATTTTGAAATATGAATTACAGAATTAAAGTTAAATAGAATCTATCAAATTAATACGATCAATTTCGGTATTATGAATTTCTTTCATTGAACATTCTTTATAAAACAAAATTTTGAATGAATTTCAAAGTATTAAGTCAATTGTTTTTATTCGAAAATACGGTTATATTAAGGTAGCTCTCGACACTAAGGGAGATAACAACGTTTTACTGATGTAAAACTGATTCCCTGTTTTAATCTTAGGATATATCGCCTATATATCTGAGTCAAGGTAACAGTTTTGTTGTCGTCTGGTGATAACGTGTGTAAACAACTTACAGCTGATCGGACGGAAAAGATTAAAGTTTATCAAAAAGGATTCATGCGTTCTTTTATAATGAAAAATATGAATAGCTTCAGCCTGAAAGTTCACACAGTCTTAAATGATTCTCAATTTATAAGATCTTTGTAAGTTGGAGAAATTCAGCGTCCGATCACAGTGACCTTTCGTTTGACGAAATTAACCTGGAAAGAAAGTCGACGGCTAGCTCTGGCTCACCACCTTGCGCAGAATTTGTTCGTTAAGATGTATGAATTTCCAATGCGGATGCTGTCTGCGAACGGAAATACGACCTTGGACAAGGAGCTGGAGGCTGTTGAGCATTTTGTCCATACCATATCGTTATAGCTGCAGTGCATGTAACCTGCATAACATCAGGTCATGCACATGTAACAGCGTAGAAACCAGGAAAAGAAATGGAACTGGTGGATTGGTTATCAATTCAAAAACAGCAAATGGTAAGAGATTTAAATTTTCTCTTTTATAATCTCTTTACACATTTTACTGGGCGGAGAAGGTGTATCAATTCCACTCTATTATGGTCTGGCTTTATGTTGTTTGAGGGTAAAAGGCATTATTTTTAGGGGAAGTGCTGCCCAAATTTTTTATGAAGCTGGACCTAGTAATGTTTCTTGAATTTTGCCCCTGAAAGTTATTTATCATTTTTGCAATGAACAGAAAGACATCTATGCATATGGGGCTTATTAGTTTTGCATCCAAAAGGGGAGGATTATTTTGTCAATAATTATTTGGTAGCAATTTATCATAAATGTAAATTAGAATTGAAAAAAAGAAAACAAATACAGTCACAATCATGACAATTATTCATTCATAGAAATAAAGTTTTACAAACTCAAAATATTAGTTGGTCTTTATTTTATAATCAGAATTTTCATATTAATTCATCTATTGCATGTGACCATAGACCAAACTTGTGGTCTGAAGCCTTGCAGATTTAGTCATTTAAAACAAACCTAGAATGATTTGCAGAATGCAGGATAATGCATGAAGGCACACAAAAAAATGAGGAAGGGGCACCACCCTCCATTCCCTCACTCCACATTATTTGAAATTTATATGAGTCTGTGATCTATAAGAATAAAGGCAAACATGAATTTACAATCATATTATAAAATATAAATTAAACAAACAATTGCATATATTCCAAATAGAATTATGAACTCAAGTATTAATAGTTTATAGTTTATCTAATTAACCAATATGCAGACTGACATTTCATTTCATATTTTTCAGGAATGATACATGCAGGAATTGGTGCCACACATTTTACCAATTTCCTAAATGGTTTTAATGTACTTTCTGTGAATTCATCAACCATATATAAATTAAATGAAAAGGAGAATGAAACTGGAAAGAACAGTTTTATACATGGTTAATATAATGAGTAGTTGGAAGGTAATTAAATCTTTAGTTATATATTTTCAAGTTTCCAGTTAATTTCAAATGTGATATGTCTTAGTTATAGTATTTGAACACTGCATGTTCTTTCATTTTACATTTGGTACTACTTTTTTATATTAGGTTGAGGTCAGTTTTGTTGCAGAATGGCATATTTTTGGTACTGGTTGGACCTATGAAATTGATACAGGTAAATTTAAAGAATTTAGGCTTTAACTTTATTATACAATACAATACAATATGCTTTTATTTCAAAACACTCCGTCACATTGACATGTGAAACAAGAGGTAAATTACAAAATACAATCACATACAATTAAAGAAATAAATAAAACAACTTAGAAATGAAATATTTAGAAAATTACCTTACTTTATATTATAATATTTTATTATTATAATATTTTAGTTAACTTTGAAATGAATAAAGACACATTTTTAAGAACGTTAATATTAGTCAATGACAGTAGTCCTTTCATTTTTGCTTCACTTGGATATTTCACATAGTACTCTGGAATATGTTGATTTCTGATAGTTTTTACTAATAAAGAGTTGCATTCAAATAAATAATGGTATCCATTGCCAATTGCAGTTAAACACAAATTACATGTCCTCTCTTCTTTTGGAATGTTATACCATCTTCCCAACTCTACTGGAATCTTTACATTGCAGCATCTTAATTTTGAAATATATTTACATTCGAATGGTGTTAATTTTAAAAGATAGTTTTCTAAGCCAAAGATTGTTTTAAAAAGTCCATAAAATTCTCCTCTGGATGAGTTGTCAATTTGACTATGCCATTGTTGAATGAATGCATCTTTTAATTTTTCTTTCAGTACGATTTTAAGTTGATTTATGTCTAATGGTGATTGTTGAGTCCAAACATAGCTTAGTCGGGCATTGTCTAGAATCGATTTAATATTATCCATCCATTTGAAAGTGTGATCATCCTTTAAGTTGAACATAATTTGATATAGTATACTGCTAAGTTTATTTTCATTGGTGAGAAGTTTGTTCCAAAAACAAACCATTCTACATTTTATTACGGTATCTATTGGTGTACGACCAAGTTCTCCATATGTCATAAAATTTGGTGTCGACGATCTAATTTTCAACACATTCCGGCAAAACAGTAGATGGATTTTTTCCAACATGTAATTGTTTCCGAATCCCCATATTTCACATCCATATGTCAGAATTGGAAGTACAAGTGCATCAAACAGTTGTAATTCTAAGTCGACAGGTATTGAGAGGTTACGTATCTTTGTATATAGACTAAAAAGAGCTTTCTGTGCTTGTTCGCTTAGACGTTTCTTCGCTGTTGCAAATGAACCATTGTAATTGAAGGTTAGTCCTAGATATGGATAAGAATCTTGAATGTCAATAGGCTGGTTAAATATTTGAAACTTTGGTAATGTTCCTGATTTCCGTTTGCAGAACACAACAACCTTTTGTCTTCGATAAATTAACGTTTAACTTCCATCGGACACAGTATCTTTCAAAAACATTTAAGGCGTGTTGCATTGATTCGGCCGTTTCAGATATAATTATAGTGTCGTTGGCGTACAAAAGAACGAAAAGTTTAATATATATTTGCAAATGATTGTGGCAAATATTTTCGATAACTTGCAAGTTCTGAACATCATTATCAGCAAAGAAAGACTCCAGATCGTTTAGATAAACAGCAAATAAAAAGGGGATAAGTTTTCTCCCTGTCTCACTCCGATGTTACAGTTAAAAACGGCTGACACTTCGTTCCCATTCCTTACGCAAGATTTAACATCACTATACATACTATATATAACTTTAAAAAATTTCCCAGAAATATTCGCCTTTTGTAATTTTATCCATAAAGATGTATGAGAGATTGTATCAAAGGCTCTCGAAAAATCAACAAAAGTGCAAAAGAGTTTCTTTCCAAGTGCTTGATAAATTGATATTAGTGAATGTAATACAAATATGTTATCCAATGTACTATAACCTTTTCTGAAACCTGTTTGAGCCTCGGAAATCAGATTTATCTCAGTTGACAGTTCCCCAAGTCTTTCATTTAAGATGGATGTGAAAGTTTTCCCAAGACATGACACTAATGTTATTGGTCTGTACGAGCTAGGATCATATATATTGCCGTTATTCTTGAAGATAGGTTGAATAATTCCCATTGTCCACGAATCTGGTACCTTCCCAGTATTTAAAACAATGTTGAATAACTTGTGATAGATGGTCAACATTTCCTTAACCGTATGTTTAATATGTTCATTCACAATACCATCATATCCGGAAGCCTTGTTGTTTTTTTAGTTTTTTGACGACATTCAAAATTTCTTCTTCTGTGATTGGAGAATTTAAAATTCTGTTTATGTTCTCTGGTGGTACCTTTATTAAATCTATGTCTGAGTTGTCTTCAATGACTTCAACTTGGCTTAGACGTTTAAAATGTTCATATAAGTCTTCAATTTTTACAGCATCAGTTTTATTTGATTTGTTGGTATTTATACTATTTAATTTTTGCCATAGCCGTTTTGGGTCAGATTTAGCCAGTTTTCTAAGATCTTTTGCGGTATTCATTTGGAAATCATTATAACTCCGATTTAGTTCTTTTTTATAAGATTTACTTGCTTCTTTTAAAGCTTTTTTTATTTTCTTTACTCTTTAAGTTCCCATATCGTTGTCTAGCCTGATGAAATAAATTTCTTTTGCCTTTGCATCCTCTTTTATACCATGGTTTTTCATTGTGCTTTGCGTATTTCTGGTTTTTACATTTTGTTCCAAACACTAAGATGGAAGAGCTGTTAAATATTTGACAAATTTTATTCATTGCCGTATCAATATCGGTTTGTTGTACAGTATCATTTCGATCGATTAATTTATCAAGAATAGTTTCTATGTCCCGTATTCCTTCAGACTTTTTTTCTCTTACAAATTTGACAAATTTATCTTGTTTATTATTATTCCATTTTATAACTTGCTTCTCCACGGTTTTCACATTGTTGATATTGGTATATGGCTGTGATTCCAGAGTAAACTTAAGGTTACAGTGGACATCTGATAGAATAGGATTAAATTCTTCTACTTCAAAATTCTTTGTCATTTGAAAAAGATCAGAACTAAGTATTAGATAATCAACGACACTAACGTCATTACAAGTTATTTTTCTTACTGTTTTGTCATTACCTATTCTTGAATTTGCAATATATATATTCATTTTTTTACACAATTCTAGGAGTCGGTGACCATACGTATTTGGTCGACATGCACATTTGCTATATCTTTGCAAGGAAATATTGTTTGTTAAGAGCCCATTATAATCTGAAAAGTAATGCATCGTATGTGCATCATCAGTATTTAGAATTTCAAGTAAATGTTGATCTGGGATAACATAATCCGGTAATGTTGATGTTTTGGCGTTAAAATCACCTATTAAGACCTTTTTTAAAGTCGGTTCAGATAAATGAAGAAATTCGTTTTCAATTTCAGTAAAAGCATCTACCGATGAGTATTTAGATCCTTCTGGTGGTATATAGACACATCCCATTAGTAAATTGTCATTTAACAGATCTTTCGAAAATTGTATCCACTGTACAAATTCTGAGTTTGTTTTTGGAAATGTAAGAAATTTTTCAAGTTCAGATTTGTAAATAATTACTATGCCACCTGACTTTCTTTTAAGCTTTGATCGATGTTTACTAAAACAACTATATCCGTTAGGGAGTGATATAATGTCTAATTTATCTGTTGTTGTTTCTACAAATATAGAGATATCGTTGTTAATAACGAGTTCTGAAAATTATGGTGCTAAAGATTTTGATTTAAGTCCACATATGTTTAAAAATGAAAATTTCAATTCACCTCTTGTTGACCTGTCCTATAAATGAGTATTTTCTATCTCGTCAGAATCTATTCTAGAGCGTTTAAAGGGCCTTGGCGGAACTGGAGGGCCACTATTCACTGGAATCTGAGAGTTTGTTGGTCTATCAATAAGGCTATCTCTAAATTCCCTTCCTTGAGTGTTTGAAATATTTGGTTGGGGTTTGTAAAGTTCTCCGTTAACATATAATCGATCTCTTACTAGGACCGCTTTTTTATTGTCCTTTTTGGCCTGTTTTAGGATAGGATAAAGTTCTTTGCGTTTTAATTCTATTTCTTTGGGAAATTGTTCCTTTATCCCGTAATCGGTACCTTTCAATCTGTACGCGCATTTTAAGACATACTCAAGATCTCGTCTGGATGTGAAGCGAGCTACTATAGGTCTAATACCGTTTCGATCTTTTTTCCCGAAACGATGGACATTTCCAAAGGATATAGTGTTGTATATGCCAAGCTCTTTATTGATGAAATCTCGTATTTTTATTTCCGTATCCTCGTCTGGTTGATACCTTAGTCCACTAAAAATTAGATTATTTTTCATTGATCTCCATTTCATTTCAACGACATCTTCTTCAAGAGATCGCAACTTGGAGACATGTACTTCATCGAGTTTCCGATTATCTTTGGTATTTTGAAGAGCTTTTATAGCTTTATTTAAAATTTCAATTTGATCCGAGTTGTCAGTATATTTATCTAATGCCTAGTTAACAATTTGACTCATCTCCTCGACGCTGTCCTCTATTTTGCTGTTTCGGTCTTCGACTTCCTGAACACGCTTTTCCATATCATTTATTTGGGAAGACATGGAAATTAATTGTGTCTTTATATCTTCTATCTTGCTTACTTCTTTTTCAATATTTTCAATACGAGATTCAAGTTTCGAAACAATGTTTTGAATGTTTTTTAGGAGAGCTAGTGCTTCATCCGCACTTTGACCGAAGGTTACTTTTGTTTCAGACATGTTTTATTTCTCACGTGTAACAAATATATAAATAAATCTTTACTTATATCTATAGATTTCGTAATGTACGAATTGTCACTAAGCCGCCATTTAAGAGAACAATGAAAAACTATTAGATACTATTTATGACGTTGAAGTTCCTTGGCGACGTTTGCCGAATACATACAAGACTAAACTTAGAGCAAATAAATAATAATTGATATCAAACGTGTCCTTGATTTTAACGAGCTAAAATTCCGTAAGATGGAGAAAGTAATCAAAGCAGCTATTGTGTAATGTTTTCCGTAATATATACCTTCAGTTTACATTGAAATCCACATTTTTCGTTGGAGCTAAAATTTTCGTGACTGTCTTTCAGTTCGGCTACATCCGGGCATTTTCCCAAATATCAAGGTCAAAGGGGACATTGTAGATACTATACAACCTTGTGAAATCTGTAGAAGCAACAGTCTTCTATGGTGAGAGGATGCCATATTTTGTAATGCTCTTGTCAGATCATGCAAACTGATGTACACATATGACTCTCAGAGTCTCAGTTAGAAACTCAGCTTCAAGGCAAAAGAAGGTCACATTGATCCGCATTTTACACTATAGATTGTACTTTTTTTATTATTTATTAAATATAAAGTATATTATCATGACTGCCATTGGTTTCTATGTGCCACAATGAAGATAACTATGTGATGTTGTACTTATGTTTATCACAAACTTGGTCACTTGGTGTATATGTAACTTTATACCAAAAATAACAGTTTAACTGTATTGATTTTAAGTAAATGGTTAAGGTCACATCTATAAAATATATGCCTTGAATTTGCATTTCGATTATGTATTGGACACTATAATGCTCCCTATATTGTCACTTATATTTCATTCAAAATTGTCATTATATATAAAAAAAAAACAAACACATCATATACAGAAGCAAATTTCAAGCAATATACCATTTCATACCCATCAGGTGACCTAATTATTTTCAATCACTTAAAAAACCTGGCTATATATATATCGCATTATGATGTTAAACACTAAATGAGTGTCTTTGTTAGTCAGGTATATAATCTTTTTAAACTGATGTTTTAATGCATAATTGGATTAATTTTGCACTATTATATTATACATGTATTTAACACCTTTCATTAATGATAAATAAATTAAACTTTCAGGTAAATGCAGCATCAGAACGTTCCCCAGGAAAATTTACGCTGAAAGTTTGGGAAAGTGAAGAAGAAATTGGAGAGGCAAGAAGATGACCAGAAAACACAGATTTTAAAAGAGAAGCTGCTGTTAGTTGATCAAACCTATTCTAGGGATATAATATGTGAAGATGTGACATTGTAAATGAAGCGAGCAATATAACTGGCATTTATTTTTCACTGATGCTACTAAAAGTAATATGATAAATCTGACTGGTAGCAACCTGTAGTATTCACTAAGGAAGGATTAACAATTTTGAATGAGAACAACGTGAATTCTTATTATGCTATGACTATCAATTAGTATTTGACTGAATCAGAGGAGTAAACTATATACATATTTCAAAATATAACAGTCTATGTGTTTGCTCAATTATTGAGGCATTGGAAATAAAGAAACCTTTGAAAAAGTTATAATTTTATATTTTTTTGCTTATGTGACAATGACAACTGAAAATATATAATGTATTATCATTATGCTTCATCAAACTTTAATCATTAATATAGGACAGGGTGACAAAGTCTTGACACTTTTTTAACCCATTTACTTGCATAACTGTTGTCTATGAATTGATAATTGAAAAAAAGGAGGGTGATTTTCGCAAACTTCTGACTTATCTATTTTGCTCAG
Organism: Mytilus galloprovincialis; assembly: GCF_965363235.1. Taxonomy (NCBI): domain Eukaryota; kingdom Metazoa; phylum Mollusca; class Bivalvia; order Mytilida; family Mytilidae; genus Mytilus; species Mytilus galloprovincialis. The sequence continues at coordinate 58,925,908 of NC_134851.1, read as the reverse complement.
TTATTACCACAGTAACGCTTACATAAGCTACATTATAGTGTAACATAATATAAATGTGTTTTCATTTGCATATATATAGAAGCCATGTGTTGAAGCTCTGATATCATGGTATTTGATCTCTTTTTGTCTGTTAGGTAGGAACTTTTGCACATCAGAACAATGCAAAACTTGAATTTTCCAACTTCTTGTCCTGTTGCCATGGTAACCATTGCTCGTAGAGACACAAAAATGCTTCCATTGCATTGTCTTTTGAAACTCTAATATTCTGTGTAAGTTTAACAAAGGACATGACAACATGTGACACACTTTTTGCACTGATTTTGAAAGATATATAAATATCAGCTATTGATCACTGTGTCGTTAGGGGTCACAAAATCGTTTGTCAGTCAAAAAATAGTCTAGTGACTCATATTTTATATTTTATCTTTTTTAAGCTCATTGTTATGACCATTATGTGTCAAATTTAAAAAGAAAATCATTAGACCATTTTTTTGGAATTTTCAACAAGATTTTTTTTTTAACAAAATCTGTGTTTTTTGTGTGCAGCATTGCTAATGAAATTGGAGCCGAAATTAATGAATATGAATAAAACTGCCATTATTTGTGTTTTAATTACATTTTTAATAATAATTTTGTAATAAATGAAGAACAAACCTTTCAAAATACTTTCAAAAGCTTGAAAAAAATCCAGTTTTTTAACATCAGGTATGTATTTATGCATACCCGTAATGTACCAACTTTGGTGGCCGTTACCATGGAAACGAGTCTGGTGACATACTATTTTTAACTCAAATTTTTATAGAGTCCATTGCATAGTATATGTTTGCAAATTTAAAAAAAAAAACAATGGGGGAAAAAAAATTGCTATATCTGTAGGGTGCCACCTTAAATCAACAATTACTAGAAAAAACGAACTTAAGTCTGTAACAACTAATTCAAACTCGTAATTTGTACTCCTGTTTACGGATGTATTATGGAAAATCTTTGTCCGTCCGTCTGTCGTCAACACATTGGAAATGCGTTTAAAAAAATTGAAACTGTAACCATATTTAAAGTTTAAGGAAGCTTTCATAGTGCCGAATTATACATGTATAATTAATATCAATGTGTTGTAATAATATACGTTTCTTTTTATAGTAAGAATTTGGCAATACGAGTAAGAAGCAATTATTTCAGGAACCATGCAATCATGCCACTGGCGGATCAAGAAATTTTCATAAGTCGGGGCCCGCTGACTGCCTAAGAGGGGGCCCTCTCAAGTCACGCTTCAGTGGTTCCCTATATAAGCAACCAAATTGTTTCCCCAAGAGGGGGCGGGTCAACCCCCCTCCCCCAAATCCGTGTCTGCAGGCACATCTTTACCATGTATGGATTATGCTAAAAGATAAAATATAACTCAAATGGGTGAGTCAACAAGTGTGTATGGTTCACAAATATTTGAGGAAAACGTGTCATAGACAGTCTGTCCATAGCATGTAACGTAAAAGTTTTCGTTCCAAATGTCCTCAAGCAAGTATTTTATACAATATACATGTAAAAATATGCCGGTACTTTCTTTTTCTGAAAGAATGTATTAAAACATCAAAATATATCGGTAAATATACATTTCACAGAACTAGCAAATTAAACTACGAAAGAGATGTCTCATTGGCAATCATACCATATTTTTTTTTATTCTTATGGGTTCGTATATGCTATAATGTCGTCGTCGGCGTCTTCTTCCGAAGCCACATTTGGTTTCCGGAAAATAACTTTAGTTTCAGTGAATGGATCTTATCTTTATGAAATTTTACAAGAAAGTTCAAACCCATAAAATAAATACTAGGATTGCTTATGGGGTTATAGTACCAGTTTAAGAATAAGGGGCCAAAAAGCGCAAAAAAACAAGCATTTGTGTAGTTCCCGGGCTATAACTTGTGTGGAAAGATCTCTAAAATTGTACTTCAAGTTTCCATACTATATAAGGAAGGCAGGGATTGAGTTTGGGTATAAAAGGGGGGGGGCAATAAGTTTAGGGTTTATTTTTCAAGTTTTTTTTAAGGGGTTCATATTTTTTTCTTCTTCAATATTTTACAAATTTTATCACATTTATTTTTTGTGTCAGAAACTTATATTTTGTCAAAAATGTTATCACAATCTAAATTCACACCGTACTAAGCACTTACTGCCAAGGTCGGACCTCTGCCTTCGTAGCAGGCTGCGCTCAGACAAGCAATTCATTCAATTTAGTCTTTAGCATTTAAATGTAATATGATAAATATAATAAATCAGCAATGAGCTTGTTGCTATTTTATCAATATCTCTTGTTGGCCATTATTTTTGTTACGTTTTCAAGTAAGATAACATATGTGTGTTCATTTGTTTCAGATGTAATGCAAGTTCAGAAGAAAAGAAGGATTGATGATTGTTTAACGTCCAGCAACAAATATAATACAAATTCAGGACGAGAACATGATAATGTGACATGAATATAATCACTGTTTTGTACTGGACCTACACACTGAGCGCTAATTCATTAGATACACAGAGCGCTAGTTCACAAGAAACTAGTCCACAGGAAGACCCGTGCACATTCTCTTATTACTAAATACTGTGTCTTAAGCGGTAAAAACAGCAAATACTCGTTTTTAAGTCATGTGGTTTGACTCTGCTGGATATCGAACCAACAACCTCCTGAACTCAAGCCAAATATGGAACAACCGAAACCATTATGTTAAAACGAAGTGTAGCATACAATATTGTTTGTAATACCATTCAAATATATTATACAACACTTTTATACAGATGTAATGTACTTGTATCTGCTTTCAAGTTTTAACCACAACTTAATGGTAAGAAGTATTTGAAAAAATATTGAGTAATCTCAGGCAAGGTGTGTTATTTGCCATATTTTACTTGTAGCCATTACAAAGCAGTAACTGGCACATTTTGACCCAATGGTACATGCACCATATATTGTCATGCACGTTATATTTAGACGCATTAACTGATTTAAACAATGTGTGAAAGGAAGTGCATCATGAGATAAAGTAGGATTGCCAATGCGACAGCTACTAGTATCTATCATAGTCCATATGAATCGGATTAAATCATTTACATCTCTTATATGATACTGAATTGTTTGCCGCAAACTTGCAGAAGACTTGTTGCAAGCTTGCGGCAAACAAAAAGTGTGCAGTAACACAATAAATAGGGTTTGCAGATGTTTGCCGCTAACTTCAAACTTCCGGCAAACATTGCTGCAAGCTTGCAGCAAGTTTGCAGAAACATCAATGTTTGCCGTAAGATTGTCAGAAGGTTTAAAATAATGAAGAATGTTTGCCGCAAGATTGCAGAAAACTTTGACCATTCTATATGTTTGCCAGAACATTGCAGGAATTACACATTATTGACTGGGCATGCCTAGTTGGCACTTCCTGGATGCTAATAATTTGAAATTGTGGCTAGGTCATGTTTGTTGTGTTTGAAAATGCATTTCACATATAAGAGATCAAGAAGGCATTCTGGTTCAGTAATATGGGATAATCAGTATGTAATTTTGTAAGTACAAATGATTCATAGAAAATTGAAAAACTTAAGCCATTATAAGTTTGAATTTGTAACTGATGTACTGCACCATCATGATCATGTTTATTAAGATTACGTTAAATTCTGTAATGCAATTATTACCTAGCTTTATATTCTCAATACACATTTGAGATTTTACATTGTCATTTTTTTAATACAGGTATACTATATATTAAGTCATTTGAGAATGACTCCTGCCCCTTTTTCAAAACTCAAATGCATGTATGTATTTCCTTGAATCTCACGAGTTTGCAAGAATTCTTCCAATGACAGTTTGTATAAAGACAGGAATTGACTTTTTAAAAATGTTGCTGTGTAATTTTTGAAAGAGATTAATTGAATGTGTCTTCACACATGACATTAGTTTTTTGTGTAGTTCCTGCAAGTTTGCCGCAAGTTTGCCACACACAATTGCCGCAAGCTTGCAGCAAACAATTGCCGCAAGCTTGCGGCAAATCTAATTGGTATAATTATGTTTGCAGTAGGCTTGAGGCAACCTTCATTTGCATGGTAAAATGGTTGCGGTAAGGGACGTTAGGTAAATGTTAAACCGTCAATAATTAGCAAAATCCATACCGTCGGGTTTACAAGGCCACGACAATAAAAACAAAAGTTTGATTTATGACAAAACGGCATTGTGACTGAAGAAAGAATGTTCTAATTAATCAAAGATAACAGAAATCATATATTTTACGATATTTGCTTTTGTCTTGTTATTCAAGCAAACTGATATGATCTGTGTTCTTGATTTTTCGGAAAGTATGATAAACTTAAATCTTTTCTTTCAAAAAATATTTTGGGGCATGTGCTCCAATTCTACAAGATTTTCATTGTTCGCTTACAAAACTATATCTCATTTGAATCAGCTACATAATCATATGATACATACACATTGTATGTTGTAATTTCATTTTGGGGATTTTGCCCCAAACTGAAAATGATAAAAGACAACAACCCAACCATAGAAAAGGCAACAGCAGAAGGTCACCAACAGGTCTTCAATGTAGCGAGAAATTCCCGCACACGGAGGCGTCCTTCAGCTGGCCCCTAAACATATATATATACTAGTTCAGTGATAATGAACGCCATACTAATTTCCAAATTGTACACACATATGTAAACTAAAATTGAAATAATACAAGAGGCCAGAGGCTTATAGCATGCTTCGTTATTGAATGTTGCTTGTCAAAAATATATTATTTTATCATTTTTGGGCTTGTGCCTCAAAATATACAAGCTTGTCAATATAAAATTTATACACATTTCATTCAAGTATAAATTGGAAAAAAAAAAAAGAGAATAAAATAGATTTTTCTCTATTTCAAATAGAAACCGTTAAATTGCTTATAGCCACTTTATTCAGTTTACGCAGTATATATTGGACGATGTCCGTTGTCTTTCGGAACACCGGATACTATTCGGAATAAATCTGTTCTTTAGCTTATTAATTGAATAAGCATTAGCATCTTTAGTTGTTGTAGAGATATGTTACACTATAACACACCCGTGATATCTCGGGTCCGTGACTGATTAAAGTATATAACTAAAAGCTTTCTGTTTGAACCCGTCGACCTGGAACTTATCAATTATTGATAATATTAATTATTTGGAAAACAAAAGGTCCTGGAATGGAGCTTAATTCTTTTATTCGCTGTTTTACGTTATGTCCGCTAACAAATTGATAACTGTACCTTTACGCTTTATTTTAAGTATTTTTAGTATTTGTATTGTTATCTTAGAAAGTCTTACTGATTAAAATACTACAATAGGAAACAATTTGACAATAATTGAATTTAGTTGTGTCCAGGGTTCCCCCTGGGTCAATTATTTTTTTCGCCACCTTTCTCGCCAAAACAATATCTTTTTCGCCACTTTATTATTTGTTTCGCCACTTTATTATTTTTTTCGCCAAGTAACATGAATATATTTTTCGTTTTAAAATTTACCTTTTTTTCTACCCCCCCCCCCCTCCCTTAAATAAGATGAGTTTGCCCAATTGTGTCTATGATTATTCTCTCAAACTTATTTTAGAGTCTACATTTTAATGAATAAACACTTAATCATTTACTTTGAAACAACAGATTTGTTTTTAACTTAAAATATTCATTGTATTTTAAACAACTTTTGTAAATGAGGAGGCCACTAAACTTTTATTAATAAAGAATATATAAATCCTGGAATATAACAAAATTATTGGACATGTTTTGATCATATAATATCAGTATAGTTCGTAGTGAAAGTTTCTTTTGAAAGAAAAATACTGATGTGCCCTTTTGTACTAAGAAGTTGTTTTTACAACAAAACAAAAGCTTTTATCACATGAAATTGATCCCTCATTTCATTTGTAGTCATTAAATTGAAGGGTTACTCTCATTCAAGGGGTTGTTCCCAACCTTTTGGATAGATTTCTTCATAACGACAGTTTTCCTTTCTTGACCATCGTAAATGAAAAAGTTGAGACGTAAAACTATGCTTGAAACACGTGTGTCACTCAAACGACTTTAAAGTAGTCTCCCTAATCGATTACCTATATTAAAGTCAAAGGATAATAAGTTTTCAATCGGAGATTTTTCTTGCTTTTAAACATTTTTCGTTAAAACAACAGCTTTATTTTCTAAATATCTCTAAAAGGAAAGGAGACGTCAAAAGTTTGCTTCAAACACGTGCGTCGCAAAGTGGTAAATAAATTCTGTAGTGTGACATTTAGTGGAAGCCATTTAACCATATCATTTTGTCAAACAATTCAATCAACACCTTTATTAATTAGTCCTTTGCTGTCGATAGCTATAAAATGCAATCAGCTGATTATTGATTTTCTGTCCAAATCTTAATGAGGTCAAGGTGAATTCCGAGTATGTACTTGTGTCAACCCTGTGATTATGACCCGTGTATATATATAGCAAAAATCCTAAATACACCGTTTGGTGGTGTACAGATAAGGTAATAGGTAACAGGTGAATATACTATTGGTATCGGTATCGGATTTGACACGGAACTTGTTAATTATTGGCAATTTTAATTATGGGAAAACAAAAGGGTCTGGAGTGGTGTAATTTTTAATCTACACCATTGTCCTATTTAAGTTATATATATAGTTGAATTCTTTGATTTGTCGTTTTTACCCGATGACGGCTGACAAATTGGACCTCGTTATTTTAGTATTATAGATATGCTATGCGTTATCACTGGACGCAAGCTATTTTAATGAGAATTTGAATATTTCCTTGCACGCAATTACAAGATGCTAATATTTACCTTTATGCATGCGTAATTATTTTAATTAGAGTCAAACGTTAAAACCTGCTGTGTTAATTTATGAGATAAGCTTTCATGTAAACAAGGCGATTTATATTCGGAAACGAGATTTGTCAAAACTAAAATCTGTAAAAGTAGTTTTATCAGCATTTCATTTAAGATTCTGAGTCTAGGGAATATCTACATGATGAACAAAGCAGGCTATCTATATTTTTTTTTCATACTGAAATTAAGAGGAAGTCTTTCTTGCAATTTTTTTTTAGATTTAGCATCTAGGATAGTACAAGGACGTATATTATATAATATACGTCACTAAATAGATGAAAAAAACTTGGATTTTTCAGAAAAAAATATTGTTAATTGAAAATAACGTTAAGAAAATTATAAAAGTACATTTCCGTTATTATTCTCTTAAAATTGCACATTGAACATGTTGAAATACAGGTATTTTCTTTATTTAAATATTGCAACTAAACATTATTTTCTTTTTATTAAAACAAGGAGGTCATATTATAACATCTTTGATTAAAATAACAAAATGAGATTGTTATAGATGCATCTGAATACATTTGACTATGCTGATGTAAGAAATAATACTTCAATCATGACATAACGAATTAAAGATTATTTCTTTATAGACACCGAGTGATGATAGATGCAGACAGAGATAAGAAAATATATTTTTTATTATATAGTTATGGTCAGGGAACATTTTATCTAACTTTATGTTCCTGTTGTAGTTAAGGCTCTTCATAATGTTCGCCAAAATAAAAATAAATAATTATTATTTCTTGAAGACGATCAGGTGCTGACTTATCGGTTTAAATATATATTTTAAAAGTACGAAAATGTAAAATAGTGTAAGGAGATTTTGAACCCTCTCATTGATCTGTATAATACAAAGTGCCCCAAAATGATCAGTATAAAACTATCCAGCAAGAGAAAAAAAAGATCAATACAGGAAACTATAAACAAGGCGATTCAGCTCAATTTCAATATATACATGTAGCTTATTCTAATGTATTTGCCAAATGTCAGAGGGAATATCTTTTTAAATGTGGTAGGAATAACAATGAGACAACTCTCCTTGAAGTGTTAGACACAGTGTAGTCAAAATTAGAAGTTATATGTTACAATGCAGCCTGCATAACAAAGGCTTGGGTCACATTGAACAGCATCCTACCAAGGGCACCAAAGCACTGTTATTAAAAAAACAATCAATTATTATTTAACTTCTAACCAGAAACAAAAAGCAAATATGAACTGCACCAAAAAAAGACAACCACTTAACAACATGCTTCTGAATACACCTGGTTAAAAAGAATTTACATACATACCATTAGACAGTAGTGTAACTTTACCATGTCAAATACACCCTTTAAAAGATAATGAACAAATCGTGTTCAGATAAAAAAAAAAACAAAAAACAAAAGGGTACAACGGTTCATAAATGTGGTCTTTAAACGAACTAATATTTAGGTGATGAGTATTCAATGGTAATTTCAGGTTTGATCATGTTAGTTTTTTTGTTGTTTTCAATTTTTTTTGTTTATGTATATAAGTACAAGGTTTAAGCTGTTTTGTCTAAGCACACACTAACTTTATTAATGAATTCAGTGGATGCGGTCATCAAGGTGAAGAGGATGTAGTGCAATTTTTAATGACCCATAATTTGGGATAATAGAAATCATCAAAGTAAAAAGGGACATTCGGAAAATATCTTCAAAGCGAGTTTAAGTTTTCAATAAGCTTTTGTTTTTACCAAAAGAGGTTTGCCATCAAAAACTTTTACGAGCACAAAGCACACAACTTAAAACTATCCTAAGCATCACAAAAATCTTGCAGAGCAGGTGTAATGATATTATAAATGATCAATAGCAAGCCATTGTTCAACTAACCATGAACATATATTAAATTTCAATTAAAAAAAACAGCCATCTTACAGGTTTACATATTGCATCTCTTGAACACAAATAATCATTCATTGATTACATTTCTTCTCATTTGTATTTGAACTTTAGCCTAAAAACTAACTCTTATAAAAAAAACCACCTTAGAATGGAACATCCAGTGGGTGACTTAGCATGTTGTCTTTAAGAAGAGAGGAGAGAAAAATATTCCTTGGTCGCGGGCAATGATTGCTTTAGCAAGAATATAACTAGCCACATTGAACTGTCGTTTCATTAATTAAACAGTCAATGTCAGTTTTTAATTCTTATACCACAAAAATGATATAAAACAATAATTTTTATTAAACAATTATCTAATATTTAATGACAAACAAGCATTTGGGTTTACGATTGCATTTCTTTTTTTTAAAGAAAGCAACTTGTATGAACTTTGATGGATAGATGTCTCATTGGCAATCATACCTCATCTCCATATTTTGTATAACGACTTGTTCATATGGAGAGTTGGATATATAAAAACATATATTTTCATTGGTTGTTGCTTTAAGAACCAACATGATAAAACATTCAAATAACTTTGACTTTCGAATACAAAGCAAGATTCATATTCATATTCGAACATATCGCACTATGCTGTTCTGATAAATTTTGAATAATAGGTAGTTTCGTTTCTGATACTGACTATATCATGTGCAATATCTAGACGAGCCCGTTAGGGCGAGTTAAGATATCCCACATATTATAGTCAGTATCAAAAACGAAACTACCTATTATGTTGTTTATCGGTAATTATCAAATCAAACAATATATAGGCTAATATTTTCAGTGATACAGCCAGTACGTTGATACTCGAAAATATTAGGCAGTAAGATCAAAGGGAAACTATACGAATTACCGATAACCTACATATTTGCAACTGTATGTTTAACAATCGACCCATTTTAAATCATTGAAACACCATCTTTATTTCTTACATTCGTAGTGGCTTTTTTACACCAGCAATGAAAACCTTCTATCCTTTACGGGTAGACTTTATATAGATAAATTAAGTGGTATAAGAAAAACAAAACGAGTATATTAAATTTGATGTATGCCTTTTTGTGCTTCTTCGTTACATTTGTTGTTTTTATAGTGATGCAAGTATGTATGCCTTCATAATTTGAACGACAAAATTATTTTTATGTCTACCTGTACGAATTTCAAACGCGCATTTTTACACCAGCAATGACAAACTTCTTTCCTTTACGGGTAGACTTTATATACATAAATTAAGTGGTACAAGAAAACCAAAATGAGTATGTTAAATTTGATGTATGCCTTTTTGTGATTCTTCGTTACATTTGTTGTTTTTATAGTGATATTAAAATGATAACACAATATTGACTGCTGTACCCCTATTTTTGACATTTTTACTCTATGAGTATGTTTGTTTTGTTCATACATCGTTGACAATGTAATGGAATTTGATGCGACTGTCATACAAGTGAGAGGTTTAGCTAGCTATAACACCAGGATCAATCCACCATTTTCTACATTAGAAAATGCCTGTACCAAGTCAGGAATAATACAGTTGTTATCCATTCGTTTGATGTGTTTGGACTTTTGATTTTGCCTTTTGATTTTGGATTTTCCTTTTTGAATTTTCCTCGGAGTTCAGTATTTTTGTGTTTTTACTTTTTAGGCGAGTGACATTTCCAGAAATGACGCTTAGTTAGTGACTTTAATGCACCCACCTAACACACAGCTGAATTTTTTATATGTTATAGTATAATATCTGAACTTCCTTTTTTGGTCGGTCGTAAAAAAATCGTAAGGTGCAATTTCTGTAAAAATTCCAAATTGAAAAATGACCAACAGTGTTGAAGTGTGAACAAATTAACATGTAACTTTATTTTCTGTTGTCACGATGCAAATTATGTACGTTTAACATGTCAGTGTATAAAAAATACTTTTCAAAAATAAAAGAAGTAATCTTTGCGAAAAAAAAAAAGATTTTTGTAACAATTTTGGATTTTTTTTTATAAAAATGGTGCCAATTTTCGTCTTTTTTTTCATTTCTTAGATATTTTCGACTCAAAACCAAAATTAATGATGTTCGTTTTATTCAAGAGTTCATTACTTGTTTTAAACATATCATTATCACCGTATTATTCTGAATTTTATACATTTTTTACACACTCCCCCTTTTCAATCAAATTTCCCTCAAGTTAATAGACCTAAACGCTTCGAAAAAGAATATGAATAACCACGAAGGCAATTTTTTTGGTACTAATATTACGCAAAGTATAAAAAAATAAATTAAAAGGACCGAAAAAGCTGAAATATCAACGTTTTTTTTTTGGTTAGAAAACCAAAATCTTACTGTTCTTAGTCAATTTGCACTTACAAAAAGCAGAGATTATGAATAACTTTTCTCAATTAGATCAATGCACATTTTAGTTTTCAAACTTAAAGTACGCAAAAATGTGTCAAATCTAATATTTTTAACATGAACGTGAACGTGAGATATGTCCACCTTTTAAATATCCTACCGTTTTAACTATTGCATACGTTAGACTTATCGATGGTGCAAATTTGGTCAGTATTTTAGAGGAAGCATAGCGTATGTGCTAGGGCCACGTCAAGAACCTGTATGTTGACATGCTATAAATACTTTAATATTTGGGGATATCTATTTATTCAGTTGAAAATTTTGAATTCTTCGTAGATATTTGAAATACAATAAATGTTCTACCTCAGGGGGTATATATTACTTAAGTTGTATTTTAAATAGGATTACGTGTTTTAAATATTCTTTTACTTGGTTCGAGCATTATCAATGAGTCTTATGTCGACGAAACACGTGTATAACGTAAACAAGCAATCATATGCCTAATATCTTTCAAATTGATTTGTTATTCATTATGGTTGTCGTTAGTTGCTATTTATGATTTTTGCTTTTGTTTGTAGTTTTGAGCATGAATCAAGCTTTTTGGTATATAATGAAAATTGTTTCAGAACCTTTAAAGCTTATACGGTGTTGGCTAGTGCTTCTTGTTTTAGGCCATACGATAAGCTATAGTTGTCTACTTCAAATCATTTAGTCTCTGGTATACAGAGATCATAGTCCTTTTAATCATACTTATCAAAGGCACTTGGCTTTTAATATGATATCATCAGGCTTCTTATTCTGAATACGGATTTACAATTTGAGGGGAGTAATGTCAGTGGGTCGACGATGATCTGGCACTTCGTTGTATTGTAGACATGGAACAATTGTGTGCTGTTTACGAGTTATATAACCAGTGTGAATCATGGTTGGCGATGCACCATGTTTATTGTGCATGTATAGTTTCTTTTATTAAATATATGTACCTTTACCAGTATTTCATGCTCTTACAAGTTATATAGCTCATCATCTATCTGTGTTTCAAAGAAAAATCCCTTTTAACGCTTTTGAAATCAACAAAAGATAGCGGGTCTATCACAAGTTAAACAAAATTCATATTGACATGTAGATCGGTACTGAAAGACAACTCTAAAGTGTCCGAAATCAAAAATACGTATGTTTAAGTCTAATCAAGACGATTTGAACAAGCTACATAATATCAGACTTCAAACCAAAAAGATTTCCATCGTGTCATGCTTACCACCAAGTGCATCATCATTCAAACTACATGTTCTGAAAGCTTGAAAACAAATACATGGCGTCATAACAAACTAATACGGCAGTAAGTTTACCTAAATATGAGTACGGATGACAATAGTGGTCTTAATACGTCATAATTTCTTCAAGATTTAATAAATATGTTCTTGTGAAGGAAAAACATATGCATTAGGGAACTGGTACATGTACTGAAATCTTTGTAAACATCTGTTACACAGAATTATGTCAGTAACAGCAAAGTATCAAAAATTGTTCCAGTAAAACAAAAGCTTCACAGGCTCAGTTTTAAAATATGAATTTCGATTGTCTTATATCGGTTACAAATCGCAAAATAGAAAATTGCATTATTTGTAATAAATTAGATTTATTTCGTTTCTTTTAAAGAAATAGATTATTCACAGAAAATCCTCCAGAATTACCAAAAAAACTAATTATAGATTTAGCCGAACTATATCCCGCAAATTCATATAAGTTGATAAAAATCTATATACTTCTAAGTTTTGAATACTGTTAAGACATTAATGCTTGCATATTTAACTGCAAAACTTTTGATTGCACAAACGTCAGTAAAAAAAAATGCAGTCGTTATAAAAAAAAAACACGTTAAGAAATTAAAGTGTTTGTAAAGTATATAATCCTAAGTGTCAAAGCAAGGGTCACCGTGGTACCTAAGTTTAGTTTGTAAATCATCGCATTTTAATTTTGCATCTGGGGTCAGTTTCACAACAAAGCTTACGACTTAAGCTGGTCGCAAGTCATGAATAGTTCAGTTTATTTGCGATAAATCATTTCTTCATTTTTTTTGTAAGACCGACTTCTGTATCTAAAGTTTGGTAAATATAAAAAAGAAGATGTGGTATGATTGCCAATGAGACAGCTGTCCATAAGAGACCAAAATGACACAGACATTATCAACTGTAGGTCACCGTATGGCCTTAAACAATGAGCAAAACCCATATCGCATAGTCGGCTATTATAGGCCCTTGAAAATATAAAAACCTTAGTTTTGCAGCTATATATGTCGCGGACAGGACTCTATTATGATTGAATCCATATCATAGTGACCTGATTTTAGTTTATGACCATCCCCTATTATATGATGTATATGCATACTTAGTTTAGAAAACCCTGGTCCAAAGGTTCAAAATATATGGACCGGACACAAACCAGACAAGAACGAATCAAATAATGTTTGAAAACTTGACGAATCAAATGTCAATGCCACTGTTAAAATGAACTGATTTAATTCATGAAGAACCACGTGCCACCCCATGATACATCTCTGAACAACTAAGTGTGTTTAGCATCAGTTCTATAGTGCAAGGCAATGCATTTTATGTTTGAAATCATTGGTTTTTGGATCAACTGTATATATCTGTATACATGTTCAAGTTACCTGATATAATTCGACACGGGCCGCAAACAAGTGGGGACTGACGGACGGATAGACTTAAACTGTGTTTCATATATCCTTTTAAACTTTGCTTGTGGTTGTATTAAACATGTAAGATAGTGATTTACGATCTTGACACGGTTTGAAGGCTGTTAACACAGGAGACTATTGTCACTATTGATGTGACAAAGACGTCCACTTGTTACTCTCTTTATTGTGTTGTTTTCTCTCCCTTTTACTCGTCCAACTTACAAATATTTCATCATATTCTTTTATTTTACATGGCACACCATCAATTATAGCAAATATTAACACATGTAAGGTCAAATATTTGTTATTATACGTCGTTTTTGAAGAAAGTACCGGTTTACCTATAGCAGAGGGAAAACGTCAAAATGACGTCAATATCGCCAAACCATGAACGATATGCAACTAAGAATCAGAGAGACGTTATCATAAGATCGTGTAAAGTAAAATTTGAATTAGCTATATTACCAGCTGCTTCAAATAAAACAACATTACTACAAAAGTGTTTTTTTCATTTTTTTATGAATGACCTTTGACCCCAATTTAAAAAAAAATTGCACCATATTTCATTTTTACGACCGGGAAAAATGGAATCTACACATTTTTTCCTTTCGAATGATACATAATATAGCTGTGTGTTAGATAGGTACATTAAAAATATTTTTTAGGTCTGAATGTCACTCGCCTATTTGTTTATTGCTGAATGCATGTGCCGATCTACTTTCAGGGATCTCCTACGTCATTTTGGTAATCAGTAGTCTCAATGGCAACCAAGTTGCATCTTCCTATTTATCTTTTGTTTCCTTATTGTATATCAATGATAATTATGATATAATCTCTGTATGTCTAAGTCTACAAGTAGGCTGGTTCGCTGAATTGCAACATAAATATTTTTGTTTTTTACACCATTTTGTCTGTCAGAGCTATATAGATACCGAACAACACTGTATATGTCTAACCGTCAATTGGGTTGTGTAATGATCTGACTTTCAAACAAGTGGATGTAAAGACTTTAAAAGGTGTTTACTAGACAAAAGTCATAGCGACTTTTTTTTATTTATTACATCTTAAGACATAACATGTATTATGTCAACAATAGACTATTTTTATATTAATTTCTTTTGACTCCGGAGTTTTTATTTTTTTCAAAATGATAATCTTGTCTGTCGTTGGATATCCTGGTAGTTGGTCAACCAAGAGCAAGGTAAAGAAGTAAAGTTTAGCTTTTAATTGGTACATTTTTTGGAGAAAATAATTAATTAACTGTCACCAAAAGGGCATGTGTCAAAGAGACAACAGCCCGACCAAGGAACAAAAAACAGCCGAAGGCCACCAATGGGTTTTCAATACAACGAGAAAATCATTCAACGAGAGACGTGACTGAGCTGGCCCCGGAACAAAAATGTGTACTATTCAGTGATAATAGACGTCATACTTATCTCCGAAATTTATAAATTAACCAAAATTAAAAATCATACAAGACTAACAAATGCCAGACACTCCAGACTTGGCAAAGGCGCAAAAATGTGGCGCGATTAAACATATTTTTTTAGATCTCAACCCTCTCCATACCTCTAGCCAATGTAGAAACAAGTAACCACACAGCAAGACGTGCCGTATATCAAAATGTAAAAGATGTCCGAGTCCGATCGCGATGTCAGAATAGGTTACAATGTATTGATAAATTCAAATACAAAGGAGAACATGGACTAAATGTTAACTTCACTGGAGTTGAACTACATATACAAAGTTATAATAACCAGTTTTATTTGCTAATTGAAAATTAAGCGGAATAAAATAATTTAAGACAGCAGAGAAGATAATTCTGTTTAATTGGTTATTACTAACCGACTTAAATAAAAGAGTGAGCTATTATTACTGTAAATGTATAATGTCTCTAGTCTGGTCAAAGGGTCAGAGTGTCCTACTTAATTAAACGATAAATTGTTGAAATTAGATAACTTGTTTTCACGTGCAGAGAAATTTCTTTAATGTCCAATGCATGACCGGATATCATCTTTCTTATTGGTCAATGGCATTGCGGGTCAGCACGAGTTCACGTGTAAGTGCATTGTGGTCACTTCCTTTTATCATCAGTATTTGATGTGTTAACTTGTGATTCTTATCAAACAATTTGTTCAAAATTCCCACCCACATACCGCCCTTTATTTTATCTTTTGAAGTAGATATGTATATATGTTTATTTTTTTGGGCAGGTTTTTCTCCCCACCTTTGCTATTCTTTGTCATTTATTCAATTGACATGATATTAGTTGATGTAATTTCGTAGTAATTATGTATTATTATTTCATATTAAATATGAATTTTTATGTCAAATGTTTTATTTGCAAAATGTATTTTTTGCATTTTATGATTTTGAATAAATGACCTTTTTTCGTCAGTTTAGTTTTTATATCATATAGCAAATCAAGCTCAGACTCTGACTTGTGTATACGTAGTATATGTTTATGGTATCTAGCTGTCTGTCTTAAAATAATTTTCTGATGCCATTGCTTGTGATAATAGTATGCCCTATATCTTAAAAAGATAAAATTATCAGCCAGTTTGATTTTTTATTATTTGTTATGATATCTACTGGACAGCGTCCTGAAAATGCATGAACTATTTGTCACTGTACAAAAAAACAAACAACTATCAATCAATATCTGGATAAAAATCGCACAAAGCTCTTTAGTCTTATTTTTTAAAAGATATATCCATTGCATGCACTGATTTTAAAAGATTAAACTACTTAAATTTTACCGTTTTATAAGGTCTTTCCACTTTTCCGTGGAAAGACCTATTGGATTTCTTCTGATTATTAGGTCTTTCCACCTTTCTTGTGGAAAGACCTATTGAATTTGTTCTGATTAATTTTTTTTTCTTCCGCCTAATTTTTTTTTTGCGGTGTAAAAATGTTTCAAAAGATGTCGCTTAATTTTTTTGTATATGATATTATACAGTCTATACGCTTTTGAAAATGACCCTGTTCAACCGAACACGTTTCTTTGTAAGAGTTATTTCCCCAAACACTGGTTTTTTTTGTTATCAGATCTCCTCCGCAACGGTAAAAGAAAGAGACAAATTTATTTTAACAAATTGCTCGTTATATCCTCAGGATGTTACGTTTAATTTTTACCGCAGCTTTACGAAGACTCCATATAAGAGTTATTTCCCCTTTTGTATTGAAATGAATGAAATAAATTTGTTACTGGAAAACCATAAGTGATAGAGGCCTAGGGTCTTTTGATTGGGGGTCCTTGGTCCAAAAAAATGAAAATGAGGTCAAGGTCAAAGGTCAAGGTCATTTTCAAAAATATGATTTTGGCTTGTTATCTCTGATTTTCAGAAATCATATAAGATATCCACAAAATATTTTCACAAGATGTGTATTGCGATATTGCGTAACACGTAAATTTTAGTTAAAAGGGTACGTAAACATTTGACGCGACTTTTCCCCCCTTTTATATCTTATATTAGTTGTATGGTAATATAACTCATTAACAATATAAAGTAGAGGCCTGGGGTCTTTTGATTTAAGGTCCTTGGTTGTTGGCCTTGAAATTGAGCTCAAGGTCATAGACAAAATTCACGTTCTAGATTTTGACATTTGCCTTTATCTCATATGTATACATGATAAAGACATGGGACTTTTTGCAATAGGTTGCAAGCAATGTGAACTTGTAAAAGCCAACCGGAAGTGACATTTGTTAACCGGAAGTAGCTATTTTTTGTTCTAAATTAATGTTAAAGTATGTAGTCAAAACATTTACTAAATTTTATCATCGGTATAAAGACATCATTCGTAAATATAGCTCAACATGCAGACTTCTTATACGTTCAAGTATTTCACATCCAATTTTTTATGGAAATATTCTTTATAAAGCACAAAGCTAAGGTGTCAGTATTCACCTCAGAAACTTACAAAACCTTTGAATATACTTATTAAGAAGGGATATAATTACGATACTGTTGTCAAGTCATTAAAGATTGCATATTTTGGCGTTAATATTGAGTCACTGATAAGGTCTTTGCGTCGGAACTAAGCACATTTATTCTAAAAACAGTTGTTGGCATGACACGGGTTATGTTCTTCTCATATATGTTATGATGGTATGATACTAAACCCCTAATGGGAAGGATTGTGCCTGATGTTCATATGATGAAATCATAATCTTTCAGTCAGTTTAATTGAAGTCTGGAGCTGGCATGTCAGTTAACTGCTAGTAGTCTGTTGTTATTTATGTATTATTGTCATTTTGTTTATTTTCTTTGGTTACATCTTCTGACATCAGACTCGGACTTCTCTTGAACTGAATTTTAATGTGCGTATTGTTATGCGTTTACTTTTATACATTGGTTAGAGGTATAGGGGGAGGGTTGAGATCTCACAAACATGTTTAACCCCGCCGCATTTTTGCGCCTGTCCCAAGTCAGAAGCCTCTGGCCTTTGTTAGTCTTGTATTATTTTAATTGTAGTTTCTGTTGTACAATTTGGAAATAAGTATGGCGTTCATTATCACTGAACTAGTATATATTTGTTTAGGGGCCAGCTGAAGGACGCCTCCGGGTGCGGGAATTTCTCACTACATTGAAGACCTGTTAGTGACCTTCTGCTGTTGTTTTTTTTATTTAGTCGGGTTGTTTTGACACATTCCCCATTTCCATTCTCAATTTTATAACCATATATTTTTCGAATCAATGTCACTTAAACTATCAAACTATACCGGAAATAACATCATTTGTACCGGAAGTAAACAATTATCTTCCTTATCTTAATTTTTTTCCATAGAAACCATATATTTTTGGAATAAGCGTTCAACAAGCTGTCATTTGACGCTACAACTGACATTTGAAACTAAATTTAAATATTTTCATACAAAAAAATCCTTACTGGTGGAAAGACCATCAATGGTTCTTTGAACAATTGCTTTTAATTTTTTGTGTTTTTCTTCCGCCTAATTTTTTTCCTTGCTGTTTTTTTGTTTAACAAAATGTCGTTTAGATTTTTGGAATATGATATCGAACAGTTTTTACACTTTTGAAACCAACTCTGCCTAACCGAATACTTTCCCAAATAAGAGTTATCTTCCCGAACACTGTTTTTCTTGTTATCTCTAAGGCTTCCCAACCGTATAAGAAACCGACAAATTTATTTTTCCAAATTGCTCATTATATCCTCAGGATGTTCTGTTTTATTTTGACCGAAGCCGTATGTAGATTCCATATGAGAGTTATCCCCCCTTTTATGTTTGATATAAGAATATGCATTTATAACTGGTAAACCATAAGTGATAGAGACCTAGGGTCTTTTGATTTGAGATCCTTGGTCCAAAAAAATGAAAATAAGGTCAAAGTCAAAGGTCAAGGTCATATTATAAATTTTGAGTTTGGTTTATTTTCACTTATTTTCGAAAGGCTTATAACTTATCAACAAATTATTTTTACTTAATTGTTATTTGCGACATGTCATAACACGTAAATTTTAGTCGAAAGAGTACGTAGACATTTGAGCAAGTTTTGCCCCCTTGTATATCTAATATTAGTTGTAAGGTGATACAACTCATTAACAATATATAGTAGAGGCCTAGAGTCTTTTGATTTGAGGTCGTGGTTGATGACCTCGAAATTGAGCTCAAGGTCATAGGTAAATGTAACGTTATAGAGTTTGACCTTTGCTTTTACCTCATATGTATACATGATCAAGACATGGGACTTTTTAAATTAGGTTGCAAGCAATGTGATCTAGAAAAAGACAACCGGAAGTGACCTTTTGTAAACCGGAAGAAGCTATATTTTGAACTTAATTAATGAAAAAGTATATAGAACCATATATTTTTGTAATCAGTGTCAAGTAAACAATAAAAAAATAACGGAAGGAGCAAATTTTAAACCGGAAGTAAACAATGATCTCCCTTATTTATATCTTTTTGTATAGAAACCATATATTTTTGGAATAAGCGTTCAATAAGCTGTCATTTGACGCTAAAATTGACATTTAAAACCAAATTTTAATATTTTCATATACAAAAAGGTCTTAACTGGTGGAAAGACCATCAATGGTTCTCTGAACAAGTGGTTTTTAATTCTGTTTGCTCTTGTTTTACACGTAACTCTAAGTGTATGGCGCCTTCAGAAGACAAGTCAACGAACGGAAAATGACAAGCGGTATTTTTAGTTTACCTGCATTAAAATCTTCTGTGAATGTAAACTGCCAATTAAAGGCAGTAATTGAGAATTAAACTATTGGGGACTACCCTGTTGTCCATGGAAAACGAGTAAATTGTAAGTATTTATTTTGTCAACAAACACTTGGTAGGCATACAACTTCGGTATCTGGAGTAAAATGGTGTCATAAAATTGATACCTATCTTCCTTGCACTTAAAACACGACTGAACAGAATGGCTTACTATTTGGTCAGCAGCCCGATAGTGTTAAATTGAAACGTGTTTGCACCTTTCGGAAATTCCGATTCGTTTCGTAGTAAATGTGCTTAGCATGCACATTAATAGAAATATTTGCCACTGGGTATTTAGCAAGAACCGATTAATTAATCAAACAACAAGTGTATATAACTATATATTCTGTCAGTCTTTTGAGAGATTTTTTGAAAAATTATGTTAAGATCTACTCAAGTCGGATATCAGATTTAAACTCTTTTAAACTCCTTGTATTGGTTAAATAACGTACATTCACCTGCAAAGGGAAATCTTATTCAATACTATAGTGGTTTACTTTTTAAATTGTTATTTGGATGGAGAGTTGTCTTATTGGCACTCACACCACATTTTCCAATATCGATTAAAAGTAATACATGTTTTGACAAACTAATATTGTTCATCAAAATAAACCCTATTGTTAAACAGCGAATTTGTATAACCTAGCTTTATGCGTTACAGTTTTATCGCACTTATTTTATTTGAAATAGATAGTATTTACGAGACCACGACACAAGAAAATCCGATGAGAAACTAAATTGTATATCTGCATCCTTCTAGGAAATAGGATTTTGGAAGTTAATATGAGGCAGGCATTATTTGTGAACAGGGACGAAGTCTGTATATATGAATTCCGGCGAGGGAAGAACCCAAAATTGGCGAAAGCAAATTTACAGATCTAACATTGTTGGGTTGATGTTTAGACGAGTTGTATATACATTATGTACAAAGTCATGTATCACCATCATTGATGGCGATCCGATGGATACATCTGTTGTAGAGTTGTCACTGACTCAGACGTACTTTTGAATATAATTATTTTCTGTGACTGTATCTTACATTAATTTGTAGGATCCTTTACTAAAGATAATTTAGCTGATTTGTAACAATAACATCTTCATGCCTTATATATCATGTACTGTAGTACGCCGCTAGATTAAAACTGACGAGGAAAGGTAACATACGGCCAGCGAACGCTCTATTTTAGTAGAGCCCAGGTGGTCGTGTGGTTAAGCGGGACGGCTGCAGTGCAGGCGATTTGGTGTCACGATATCACAGTAGCATGGGTTCGAATCCCGGCGAGGGAAGAACCAAAAAATTGCGAAAGCAAATTTACAGATCTAACATTGTTGGGTTGATGTTTAGACGAGTTGTATATATATATATATATATATATATATAATTACATTAGATGTATGTTTCATGATAATACGTTACTCTGATTGGCTAACAGCACAACACATGTTATTCCGTAAACAGTTGCATGAGACAATAACGTTTATCATGCATGATGACACGAGGGCCCACAATAAAGTGCACAGGTGAATTAAACCAAACTGGATAAAAATCGTGTTTTCATGATCCTTGATAAAAAATGTAATTATAAGTATTGAATGCTTCTTTTTTGTAACTTTATAGGGTTGTAAAAGCGTTGACCGTGCGCACATTTTTAGAATGAAGCGCTTCCGCGCTTCATACAAAATGTACTTCGGTCAACGCTTTTACACCCCAATAAATTTACAAAAAGAAGCATTCAATTCTTAATTTTTTTTTTTTAATTCAAACATATTTTCACTTCAAAATGGTCACAAAAGACAAGGAAATACGGTAATGTTTCAGATTTAGGTTCGGTTGTCAGGGATTTTAGTTGTGACTTTATTTATGTTCTGCGTCATTTTTTATGTTAAGAAAAAAACGCTATCATCAAGTAATGTTTTTTCATATCAAATAATTATCAAAAAAAAAATTGGTATTGTGTTTCATCTTATATTTTACTAGACTGATAAAATGTATATTTTACTCAAAGTCTCTGACAACAAGACCGGGACAAGGACGTAGATTTTGCGAAAATCTGGGATTTAAAAAATTATAAAAACAAAAAAGTTACCATAATTGAGTTTAGTAGTAGAAAGAAATTTTTTGGAAATTTTCCAGATTTTTTCCTATTTCTTTTTTCTATTGATTTTTCATCCGTAATAGGGAACTTTCGTTCATGTTTTGCACATAAATTAGGCTATTACTTTTTTTTCGTTTGAATTGTTTTCATTGTCATTTCGGGTCTTTGTATATCAAAGTTTACGGTATGGGATTTTTTGCATTGTTGAAGACCGGAAGGTGACTTTTAGTTGTTAAGTTTTGTATTATTTGGTATCTTGTGTAGAGTAGTTATTTGCAATTATACCACATTTTCTTTTTTCTATATCTAATCACAAAAGGACCACGAGTAACGAGATATACTTATGAACCACATCAACAAACGACAACCACTGAACACCAGGTTCCTTACTTAGGACAGATGCAAATAAATGAAGTTGGTATAAACGTTCAATAGACAATAGAAATACATTTGAAGTAATGGTTATATGCATACATGTCGAAAGTTTGAAGGTTAATTCTTGACAACGAATGTGAACATATGGAAATTAAATGATCCAACAAGTGAAGAAATAAGACGATGTGGTATGATTGCCAATGAAAAAAATATCAACAAGAAACAAAATTACATCGAAATTAAAATTACAGATCACCGAACAGCCTTCAACAATAAACAAAACGCATTCCACATAGTCAGTTGTAAAAGCACAAACATAACAAATGTAAAAACTTACCATGCATACAGCTTGATTTTTGTACAAAAAAATTAAAAGAATCAGTTGATAAGGGATTAACACCTAATATCGTTACAATGCAGAGACAAACAAACAAAGAAAAGAAAAACACGAACCGGATCAGCCCCGCAATACATACAAGAAAAAAGAAACGAAATACTGATTTGAGAGGACAAGTATATACTAGAAGATAGTTCATACACAACTATTTAATAAATTAAAACTAAGCAATCTTACATTATGCATCTAATATTTAATGGAAAATAAAATCACAAAAAATACTGAACTCCAAGGTAAATTCAAAAAGGAAAGTTCCTTATCAAATGGCAAAATCAAAAGCTCAAACACATCAAACGAATAGACAACAGCTATCATATTCCTGAATTGGTACAGTCATTTTATTATGTAGAAAATGGTGGATTGAACCTGGTTTTACAGCTAGCTAAACCTCTCTCTTGTATGACAATCCCATCAAATTCTATTTATTGACAATGATGCGAGGACAAAACAAATAGACACAATAGGAAACCATGTAAAAAAAGGGTACAGCAGTCAAGATTGTGTTATCATCCTAACCACTTTCAAAACAAACAAATGTAATATAGAAACACAACAAGAATGTGTCCCTAGTACACGGATGTCCCATCCAAGCTGTCATTTTCCTTGTTCAGTGGACCGGGAAAATGGGGTCAAAACTCTTTTTTGGTATTATCATTAGAACGATCGTATCATAGGGGACATGTGTACTAAGTTTCAAGTTGACTGGACTTCAATTCACCGAAAACTACCTCGACCAAAAGCGTTAACCTGAAGCGGAACAGACGGACGAAATAATGGACGAATAAATAGTCGAGCAGACGAACGGACGTACAGACTAGAAAAAAATGCTGCCCAAAAATGGGACATAAAAAGTCATGCCACAAATGTAATAACATCATTTTGCTTGTTTATAATACGTTATATTTATATGTGTTCAATCTATAAAGAAGGAATCCGTATCCTGACTGACTTGAATAATTTTGTCGAAGAATCGCGCGTTTGATTTAGTGTAATGACCTTAAACATGCAGTTTATATATATGTAGGTTTTATTAATGATTTTTTTTCAAATACAAATTGATAATAGGGTATGATAATATTAAGGTTATAAAAGATAAACAAACATTGTGAATTCAACATAAAAATACAAAGCAATGTCAGATTTTTACTAACGCATACAATTAGCAACGAAATATGCCCAATAATTTCTGATGATAACCATTCTTGGAAACATATAATACAATATTTTAATGATTCTATACTGGCGTTACGGAAAATCCAGAAATATCATATTTATATTACGAAGGTTTTATTGTACTCAAGCTTAAATTAGGATTCATCTAGATATTCTAAATAGTGGCAATCATAAAAAATGGGTCTGTTCCTTCATTACACACATTAGTTAACAAGAACAATATAACGAAGTTTGGCAACAGTGTCAAAGAACAATTCAATTGAGCTGCACTTAAGTTAAGCGATTATAAACTTCGTCAGCTCTTTTTGTACAATTCCTTTCATCACATAACTTAAATTATTCAACTCACTGGTGGTGTTTTATTGCAATGACTGGCTGGTTTGCCCTCGCACAGTCGGTTCGGTGTTAGAAGGCGTTTGGTAAGTGATTTAATATTTTGTTGCGTAACGATGAAAGTTTGGAATGGACGGCCGCCATTTTTGATTTTGGTAATATCTTTTTGATATGTTGACTATTTTGATGTTGTTAACTGTCTTCACAATGGCCGCTTTCATGTCTAAGTTAGTCAGATGTGCAACTCACTAACCACGATGATGAAGAAGTGGTAGATGAGTCGTGGACGAATTAACGACGACTGGACCAATGTCGTAATTGTAATATTTGGTAGAGCTTAAAAACAATTTCTCTACTGATTCTTTTACTTTAAATTGCATGTATTCACTAGAAATGCAGCCAATTTTACTTACAAAAGATCTATACCCGTATCTTGAAGTAACAAGCCTAAGACAACTTCCACAAATTGACAATTTTCAATTGTCAAGGCTACTTACGTTTTAAAAACCCTATAGTAAAAAGAAAATTCTTTGGAAGAAGTTGTTCCATTTTATTTATATCAATGCCAATTAAGTTAAAAGACTCATTAACAAAATAATACTATCAAACGATTACTCATTTTAGGGATTGTTACTAAGTTTTAGGAATAGTTTCCCATTTGATGGGTTGTGTCCAAAGCGGTGAAATGGAGGTCAATTGTCAACACCTAGAATACAGACCCTCGGAAGTCAGTGGGCATATCGCATCCCAATCAATAATGACGCTGGTATTTACATAGACAACAATGTAGACTTTCCAGCGTAAGATTGGTTTCTGTCATCAAAAGTATTAAGTCGTTGACCATTTATCAGTAAACCAACATCTTCTTCTTTATAGTTCAGCAATCACAATAATTGCATTGCAGCTATGAAACTCTCGACCATTATGATGTTTTAAATACACTTATGCATTCATATTACAGATACGATCAAAGTACATGTATAAGTACTATTACGATTTGCACCAGGTCTCATCATATGACGACAAGTCAAACAAATCATATTTTTCATACCTGACAGGAATAATTACACCGTTACTAGTGACTAAAACACATGCATATTATTAGCTATTTTTAGAGGCTATCTAACGAGACTTTCAGAATTATGACATATCTGTGTATCTGTTACTACACAGAAAGAGATACATTGTAAGGCTTTTCTACCTAAGGAATAGATTACCTAAGTTCATGTGGCAAATCGTTTAGGAATTTTGGTCCTCAATGCTCTTCAACTCCGTATTTTAAAGCGACACTGATGAGTCTTTTGTAGACGAAACACGCGTCTGGCGTAAATACAAAATTTGACCATGGTATATATATGCTGAGTTTATTTTATAATCGCATACTATTTAAACACCCAGTGTTCAGTTATATAAGACAGTTTGATTCATAAGGATGATACATTATATAGGAACATGGTTACATGGGTTAAGTATGTAAGAAATAAAGAAACAAAATAATTAAAAAAAGACAGACAAAATATTTGTATAAAACTTGATGTTGATGAAAGATGAGACGCATAGAGGTACAGTAATGTAAATCAAAATAAAATAAAAAAGATAAATATGCTGCATCATTGCTAGGAAAACGACATCAGCCTTTTCTTGTAATATAATAAACAATAAAATTACACAATTAACCTCAGATTGCTCCCATCATTATAAAATCAGTTTGTGTACTTAGGGTCACATGCTGATCTAATTAAATATGATAATGTTCTGTTTGAAAACTCTTGGTAAATAGTGGAATTATTATACACCACTGTGGAACACCGTTACTCTGATTACATTCAATTTGTTGCTTGATAAGTTAAATATATATTCCTTAGTGTATTGTAGAGGTACACGAAAATGTGTTGATAGAATTAAGCGTATGTATATAACCGTACGGCCAGCAACAATAAGCTTAACCCATATCGCATATAGAGCTATAAGAGGCCTCGGAATGACGAGATGTAGAAAAATGCCAACCAGAAAAACAGCGGACCGATTTATGAACTAATCAATAATGAAAAACAAATATGAAATGCAGCAACAAATTACAACCACTGAATGACTTTGGATATGAACACACACAATCTGGTAGGGTTACACATGTTGGGCAACCAACGTTCTCCTAACCAGGAATAGTCTTTTTACATCTTCTCAGACATTCAATCATCGAAAGGATACATATCTTAAACTAATTTGAAAATAAATGATAAAAGTTTGAAAACAAATGTTATTTTGTTAGGTAAAGAATTGTCTTATCTGGGCCTTTTATAACTGACTATGCGGTATGGTCTTTGATCATTGTCGAAGGCCGTACGAGACCTATATTTGTTAATGTTTGTGTCATTTTGGTCTTTTGAGAATAGTTGTCTCATTGGCAATCATATCACATCTACTTTCTTCTATATAGGATAATGAAAATCAGTACAACACATTTACAAATAAAATCTGATACATACGATATAACAATCTATGATAAACAATTAAAGTAGCACTGCCACAGTTTTCACCATTTCCTCTGCCTTGGTTTTTGATTTAAAATGGTCGAAAATGCTAAGGCCCGACATTCAACTTTCTAGCATACGTCTTCGCGATTATTTTTGTTTAGAAACTAAATTGAAAAAAGAATTCAAACATCTAGACTTTTGAATTATTCACAAACTTAGTATATCATATTGCCATTTCTTTAAGCTGACACCAGACAATAGTTGTGCTTTTAACAATAATATATAATTCAATACTATGGGTTTAATATCTAATTCAGGAAGACCCCTTTCAAATTCTTTCTTTAATCGTTCAAGGGCTTTGATCATTCCTTCTGTATTGTTTTGTTTATACAAATTTAAAAATGAAAGGTAGCGTAAATATACTGTTGACGATCCAATACAAAAAACCATATCTGCCAAATTTGCAGTCAATTCTCTTCGAAATATGAATCCATCTTCATTTTCGCTATCCTTTATAACAGAGATCGTTTTAACGAATGAATGTCTCAGCCTTTTGAGGAATGATCTACTTTGTACTAGTGCCTTATATTTGACAACTTTGAATCTTGGACCGTTCCAAAAGCAGGGAACTACATTTAAATCTCGAGACAAAATTTCCTCCGAGAGAAGAAGTACCTCCGTCATCTTTCGATATTCCTGACATGAGTAGAAAAATGCTGCGAGTAGTAACCAACCGGATATAGCATCGCCATTTAAATTCAACAGTAGATGAAATAACGATTGTTTATATAGACAATAATACGGCTTATTAGTGCTGTAGTTTGAAATTGAAGCCACTGAATTCATTTTTACAGACGTTGCTTTGCTTCTACAAGCGTCTAGAAACGCAATTGCATATATATTTTTTAGAGATTTCGGAAAGTTCTTATTCAGAATCCTGTAAATAAAGAAATTCAATGATCTGTTTTCATTCAATCCTAATAAACGATAACTTGGGAGATTCATTACGGTTCTATCGAATTCGGGGAGGACTTGAAATTTTTTCGGAACATAGCACTTGATATGTCGTAAACCAGTTAGTGAAGTAGATAACAAAAGCACTTTGAATATATTACCGTTTATAATTTTGTCCATAAAAACTGCAAGTTGGTTTCGAAGTTCTTCTGAAAATCTTCCTTCAATCATATTGTGTTCGGGTATGAAATAATTTGGAATGCTATTACATAATATGAAATAATGCAGCCGCTTAATGCATAACAAGAAACAACTTAGCAAGTTTTCAGGTGTCCAATAAGAGTGACCGACATCTTCTAAGACCCAAAAAATAACTGTTTTCATATAATATGAACATAAGACTTTTTTGAAAATGATTTCTTGTTCAAATATTTCTTTCAGTAAAATTTTTAACAAAGCGTAGCACATCAGTTGACAATGATTGAATGAATGGACTAAGAGTTTTTCAGCAAGAGAAAACGAAAGTCTCCATTCAAAAATGTATTTTGTATCAGATGTTGACTTAATGCCAACAGGTACTAATAACACGTCTGCATACATTGCCTCTTTTATCAATTCGGAAGAAGGCCATTTCGAAGATCTGTTTCTGTGTAACCAAGTTTTTGCTACGGAAGGCCAGTTACGACATGAAAAGCACAACACAAAATCAATATCACAAACA
This sequence comes from Mytilus galloprovincialis, assembly GCF_965363235.1. Lineage (NCBI taxonomy): Eukaryota > Metazoa > Mollusca > Bivalvia > Mytilida > Mytilidae > Mytilus > Mytilus galloprovincialis. The sequence continues at coordinate 58,897,349 of NC_134851.1, read as the reverse complement.
CCATTAAATGACATTGATATGGCTGGACCTTGCATTTTAATATCGTCTGAAAAATCACATTCGGATAAATGATTTATGACAGACGTCACTTCTGCCAGATATTGAAATACACTTTTCTTTACAAAATCGTTTGCTAATAATAATCCATTCCGAGTATTTATTATATAAGTTCCAGACAAATGTGTTTCAAAAGGAACATGTATCAAGGCAAATCCAGGCACAGCATTTTCGGTGTCAAAAACTAAATTAATATGTTTTTCATTCTCAGACATTTCATCAACGACGTCATTAGTACATGTCATCAAATCTAGGTCACTGCCAGGGAGGTATAATCCTTCTGCTTTACTACCGCTACTCATATAGTTAAAATTTTCTTGTTTCAGGCATTCATCAAAGCATTTATAGAAGTATCGTCTGTATTTTACAGTTCGTTCAGACCCGACGATACAATCCGAAAGGTAATGATACAATGTGTCAGACAAGAATTGCACATTATCCCGATTATCCATTTGTTATAATAACATCGGTTTTAAAATTTCAATCTGAAAATATAATCTCAATTATCCATTGTCGAAAAGTATGATGCATTGTCCCAAGTTAGGAGGAGGGTTTCAATCCCACTAACATGTTTAACCTCGCCGCATTATGTATGGATGTGCCTGTCCCAAGTCAGGAGCCTGTAATTCAATGGTTGTCGTTTGTTTATGTGTTACATATTTGTTTTTCGTTCATTTCTCTTTTATAAATAAGGCCGTTAGTTTCCGTTTGAATTGTTTTACATTGTATTTTAAGGGCCTTTTATAGCTGACTATACGGTAAAATTAAGAATAATACAAGACTAACAAAGGCCAGAGGATCCTGACTTGAGACAGGCGCAAACATGCGGCGAGGTTAAACATGTTTATGAGATCTCACCCCCTATAATGTATATTTTTGATGCTTATTAATTGGATTTATAGGCTAACATCTACAATATTAGTTTTCAATACTGATTTTTGAATTATTTAGGAAGTATAACTATAATTGCTAGATTGTGTATATGTACTCTAAATATAAAACAGACTGAGTTACTCATGTCAGCAATCACTTTCTATTAAATAACGAAATAGACACAAATAACATTACTATGTATGTTTTAAAAAGTTTAAAAAAGTTTTAGCTCCCTTGTCAATGTAATGCTTAAAACCCCTAAATATCATAAATAAAGGCACAGTAGTATACCGCTGTTAGAAATTCATAAATTGATTAATAAAAAACAAATCTGAGTTACAAACTAAAACTGTCGGAACCACATCAAATATAAGAGGAGAACTACGACACAAGAGAAACACTTAAATGAATCACACACACAAACAAACTATAAGATACCAACTGCCATTTTCCTGGCTGGGTACAAGACATTTTAAGAGAAAATGGTGGGTTGAAGCTACCCAAACCCCGTGCTTTAATGGCAATGTTAAATATAAACATTACATGACAGAAATACAGTACAAATAATTGCAAAAACATTTCAGGACAGAAAAATACGCAAATAAACTTTACAACTAGACATTTTGACATTCGTTAATTTAATATACCATACGTGCGTTTAATCTACATTAGAGTCACCAGTTACGCTCAGATCAAAATAGTAAAGACAGCCAAACAAGTATAAAGTTGAAAAGCATTGATAACAAAATATTCTAAAAAGTTGTGCCAAATACGAATAAGATGTATATGCTTGGGATAAGAAAGTACTTATTATTTATATTAATTCTTACTTTTGCAAACAGTACATGTACATTTATACTAATGATAATATAATTGATGTTCATGTCAACATCGAAGTGGCGACTAACCAAATTATAAAACCGAACACGTTACATCATAAACCATACCAACAAAAACATGTAAACAGCAAGCAAACACTGACGTTTTTTTTTTACATAAATGGGTTACGCGAGGTGAATTTACTATACAGTTTATGAATAAATGCAACCGTATTATACCGTTATTCGAAAGTCATTTATCGATTGAGAAAAAACAAAACAAATCCGGGTAACAAACTGAAACTGAGAGAAACACATCAAATATAAGAGGAAAACAAAGAAACAACAGAAATTATGCTCAACAACAAAACAAACAACCATGCAACACACACACAGATAGAACTATAAAATAACAATTGTCTTGTTTCTGACTTGGCACAGGCCATTTTTGTCGCTGGTCAACCATCCGCTTTAATGACAATGTTCAATAAACCATCAAAAAGACAATATTACATGACAGGACTACAATACAAATAAATAATAGAACATTCAGGAAAGAGAAATACACGAAGTAACGATATAGTACAGTTGATTTCATCGCCGGAGTTTATTATTTTTATACAACGGTTTAAATGAGAAGATGAGAATATAGAAGAGGGCGAATAACACCAAAAGGAATATCATATATATTAGTCGAAAACGAACATGGCACACATACAACATCTTCTTAAATCTATTTACAATGCCATGGCGAAAACGAGAAAAACAATAAGCGACCAATTAAATACAAAAATTACATATATATACTTGTATGTAATATTATATTTGAAACACAGCATAGAAAACCTATGTTTTTGTATACAATAATCACACTTTATTCACATGGTAGATGGTGGAAGGTTTGTCTAGTTAACAATAGTGTCGACGATTTTTTTCTAATACACTATGTTTTTGTATATTAACGCCGTTTTTTTTTCTATTTTCTTTATTCATTTTTTATCAGGTTTGTTTTGAACAATATTTTTTCATTACTGAATAATTAAAGTACTGGTATAACCTACTACATGATTGAGCTGAACGGGTATTTACGAATGTGTATGGGTAAACAGCCGATGTATGAAAACAGTTTTGCTCATTTTGTTTGTAATTCACATTTTTTCTGACGATTCGATCTCTTAAAGTATGAAGGTACAAGGCAAATTAAGTCTTCAAAAAAAGTTCATTTTATTACCCTAGAGTACGTTTATATCTGCCTATTAAACTATAATATAACGTATACAAAACTCACCAACCTGATTTAATCCCCTGGAAATATCCGATTTTTAGTATATTTATGTTTATTTCAAGCAAAATATTGTTTTTAAAATGATGTTGCAAATTATAAATTCTCACAACACTATTGAAACGTTTTAGGGTTAAAAACTGTATCGATTCTGATGTGTGTTGCTTCTTAAACTCTGCAATTCTATCTTTTTATTTCACTCCAAGCTCGGTAGGTCTTTTATGTATATTTCTTGTCAATAATTATGTGCATATCGTTTAATTATTACCGTACATCTACACATAAAACAATGTAAGGAGAACACAGAACAAAACGCTCATATTCCCCATAAAAGTTACATTTTCAGATATAAAACACACAAATGAAGTATTCACTACTTTCAGACTAACGTACACTGTAAAGAATAATTACTCAATATATAAATATTTTATTTATATGTCATATTATTTTGCTTGTTTTCAACTAAATAGAAAACATTTAACTAGTATGTACACATATGATAAAATCTTTTTTACTTTGAATAAAACTTTTTTTGGTTTCGAACAATGTCTTTTTTCGCCTGGTCTAGCCACTTCATTAATTCTTAAGAATTAGAGACATCCGATACAAATAACTATGCAGAGGATTAAATTGTAGATGTATTTATAGATATATAAAGTGTTCCTTAACCATTTAAAAACATAAAAAAGAAACAGAAATAAAGTTGCTTCGATAACAAAAGCATTTTGAAATTCGCGGTAGACCTGAAAGAAGAATAAAAAGTACATTCGAAGATAACTAATGCTTTCCCTGCAGAAAATGTTTCATAAGGATTCAATTAAGACTACAGTAAATTATTTCAGGTCGTCAGATTCATGAAATTCAGACCAGTTATTATAAAATGGTACTGAATTTACGTGAAGCATTGAAAAAATGAAATGTTTTAGTGTAAATAAAAAATAAAAGTCAGTTTTTTACTATCTTCATATTTTAACTTTATGAAAAGAGAATATGTTTTATCTTGTGTTCGGACATTTTTACAGTGAAAAAGTATATGGCCTTAGTTGCAGTAACATACTGAATGGGATATTATACGTTTTGATTTTCTACATGTAAACATAATTTTCTATCTTTATTTTGTTCCCTTCACCAGTTTCTCGTAAACCGTCAGCCTGACCACTGTGGTTTGGAGTACCTTCGTGGAAATCGTCTTACATATATATGTTTATATACATTTTTTTATTTATATTTATATTGATCTTTTGCGGTTTTTGAAGAGGATTCACACGTAAAAGTAAAAGACAATTTTTTTTTAATTTCAAAGTGGAAAATTCTATGAAAAATTGCAAAATCAAATGTCTTGCATGATATCATTTGTTTTAAGCGAAAGTTAATATCTGTCTAAATGTATGCATAATCATGATAATGACATAATAAAAAAGAACTCACCCCTTGATATAATCATCTTAAAATACCTGATTGTGTTTATATATCATGTATATTAACGTTTAATTCCAGAGAGAGAAGTCTTTTTAAATACTGCAATCACTACTTCGTTTCTATCGTACACCTCTGTCAAAGTGACAACAATTACTTATGCATAAACATCATGTACTTATCATCAAACTGTTTTTCATTTTAATCCTTTTTTTGGTAAAGAACAATGTCTATTTTTAAAACCCTGTCAAAACACTTATAAATTTGTACGAATTAAAGACCTCCACTACACCATGTACACTCCAATCAACCATTCAAGCGACCATAATACATGCATTTAATATATCCCAAGTGTTATTTCGGCATGTCAAATATTGATACTGTACAAATTTATTTGCATGTTATGTGTATAATTGTTAAAAATGAAAACAGACAACTATTTTTTAAGATATAACTTTAGATTGATTCTTGCTAAATACGATATATTGCATAGTAAACACATTGTTATCTGAAGATATACAGTATATAGCAGGGTTTCTTCATGAACATTGGTGCTCAGAAATGATTAAGGTAACAATTTATTTTACGAATACTATCATAGCAGTCATGAAAAGACCTAACTAAAAAAAAACGCGCGTCTGGCGTATATACAAAATTTAGTCCTGGTATCTATGATGAGTTTATTTAGAAGGATTTCTTAGAGTAATGTCATCTCCGATATCTACGGAGTGCTAAGATGGTCACTTTTCAGCTATAAAATGTCACAATTTTAGGACAAAGGGCAAAGGGCAATGGTGAGAGCCCCCTGGTCTTTCAATCTTTCTTATATTATGTAGACATTTAGTTAATAGGTAGATGCAAACGTGACTAAAAAAAGTGCCAGTTGGATATTCAAAATATATAGTGAAAACCTACATGAGACCGCTTAAATGAGGTGAGACCCCCGGGTCTTTCAATGTCCATAAAATCAACTTAATACGTCGGGGTATGACCGTCATTCAATCGGTCTCACTGGCACTTATGGCCCTCCGTAAACATAGAAAACAGGAAGTATACGTTAACAAATTTCTTTAAGTCTCGTTTGCGTCTACCTAATAACTTACTGTCTGCTTAATATTAGGCTGCTTAAGAGATCAGGACTCTCTAACCATTGCCCTCTGCCCTTTGTTCTGAAATGTTTACAATTTTTAGCTGAAAAGTGACAATCTAAGCCATCCGTAGATACCCTAGATGACATTATTCTCGGATATCCTTTTGATACAATATTTATATACACTGACTCTATAAATCATCCACTTTTATGAACATTGAAATAACAGGGGGTTCTGACCGTCATTAAAGCGGTCTCAGTTAGGTTTACACTATATATATCTGTTTTTGGGCTTTCCATATTTATTTCTTTTTCTATTTCTAAATTCTAGAGTCATCGGTTTTTGTTTTTGTTTTGAGAATTATTCGATAAAAAATAGCATTTTTGAGGTGTAATACCACCAAATCATGGTACGTCACATCCGGTTGCATACGAAAGTAGGTCTAAAAAAATATTCCCTTGAATTTGACCGTTGTAGGTAATTAATCCTACATTTTATTGCAGTAAAACTATTTCTGAGTCATAATCATATGTCTTGGGTATTTCAAAACACCATTATTTTTTATTTGTGATTTCTATAGAAAATTTTGTAATCTTGAGGTTACATGGTGACTAAACCTTGTACACAGATAGAATAAGGGGAGAAATTTGATTGGTTAACTTCCAATGATGGTTATTTTCTTATATGCAATGAAATGTTATGTGAAACTTTTTCTATAGAACTGGACAGGATAAAACTTTACTCATGCCAAGTATTTCTTTATTTGAAACAAAGATAAATTCTACACAATTTTTTGAAAAGTGCAAATTTAACAAAGACTAATAGGGGAAAATCAATGGTGGTATTACACCTAATATGATGTCTTTTTATTGATAAAAACCTAAATATGCAGCATTGATAAGGGTTTAAATTCGAGGTTTGACTGTCCCTTTGGTATCTTTCGTCCCTCTTTTAAGACTGTGAATACATTTCCACAAATCTTTAGACGCTTTTGAATTTTTTACCATCTCTGAATAAAAATTTCTTTTTGATTCATCGATTATGTGTTTTGTCCTGTTTCGCCAAAATTTGAAATCGGACCACATTCCTAATTTATGGTATTTCTCTCTCATTTTTCTGGCATATGCAATTTCATTATTGAACCATGCAGGTTGTCTGTCTCGTTTTACTCTTTTAGTAACAATTGGTGCATGTTTATCTAGAACTGCATGAAATATATCATACCACACCTGAATACATGTATTTGGGTGACTTTCATGTTCAATTTTATCAAAAGGTGCAATAGCTAAGTCACTTAGAAAATTTGTCTCATTGAATTTTTTAAAATTTCTGTAAGAAATGGTAGTATGAATATCTATTTTGATATAAGTGGATTTTTTTTTCTTTTCTAGTTAATCAAACTGGATAATGATCACTTATTGAAAATTTAGCAACATGTGATTCTAGTATCAAATCTTTATTGGTGACATAAACATGATCAATTAGTGAACTAGAATCAGGTGTAACTCTTCTTGAATAATCTGGTTGAGATTTTAGGTTTCTAATAAACCTAGCCATTTTTGAGGTTGTTTATTAGAATTCAAAAAATCTATATTAAAATCACCAACTAAAATAATATCTGAATTATGATTGATGGCAGTTGTAATTTCTTTTTCAAATTCATCAATCCAATTAATTAGTGAACTAGGAGGTCTGTATACTGAACATAATAAAAATGATTTTTTGTGAACTGGTTTAATTTCAAACCACATTGTTTCAATGTCACTTATTTCAGATTCCCTTTTCTATTAAATGTTACTTTTTCTGAAAAATAAGCAACCAAACCACCTCATCCTCGTGATAGTCTATCTTTTCTGTTTAAAATGAACCCAGGAAGTTGTATAAAATTATCCTGGGTGTTACTGTTTAAAAATGTGTCACAACAACAGTATGTATCTGGAGGATTTTCAGAGAACATTAAATTGTATTTGATTTCATCCAGCTTGTGTTCAAGTCTGTTGACATTATGTGAACATATTTTTATACCGTTTGTTAAAGAAAAGTCATAAATTATCCTTTCCTTCAGATGTTTCTTGTAAATTATGTAATTCATAACAATTATTATTTAGTAAAGCAAATTAACATGCTGTCACTAATACACTTTATCCAATTGAAAAACAAAGCTTAAAATCAACAGGCGATAAGGCTTCAGAGGGATTGCATA